>NC_090227.1:37557504-37882504 GCF_024489055.1 Chanodichthys erythropterus | reverse complement strand
AATAGTTCTTCCAAAAATTCTAAACAAAAAAAAAAATCTATTTACTCACCATCATGTCGTTTTAGGGGGCGTTTACACAACACCGTTTTTTAAAGGTGCCGTAGAACGTCTTTTTAAAAGATGTAATATAAGTCTAAGGTGTCCCCTGAATGTGTCTGAAGTTTCAGCTCAAAATTCCCCATAGATTTTTTTTTTTATTTTTTATTTTTTAACTGCCTATTTTGGGGCATCATTAAATATGAGCCGATTTAGGCTGCGGCCCCTTTAAATGCTCACGCTCCACACCCACAGAGCTCACGCTTGCCTTTAACAGCATAAACAAAGTTCACACAGCTAATATAACCCTCAAAATGGATCTTTACAAAGTGTTCGTCATGCAGTTCGTAAGTACAGTATATATTTGGATGTTTACATTTGGTTCTGAATGAGTTTGATAGTGCTCCGTGGCTAAAGCTAACATTACACACTGTTGGAGAGATTTTATAAAGAATGAAGTTGTTTATGAATTATACAGACTGCAAGTGTTTAAAAATGAAAATAACGACGGCTCTTGTCTCCGTGAATACAGTAAGAAACAATGGTAACTTTAACCACATTTAACAGTACATTAGCAACATGCTAACGAAACATTTAGAAAGACAATTTACAAATATCATTAAAAAAATATCATGATATCATGGATCATGTCAGTTATTATTGCTCCATCTGCCATTTTTCGCTATTGTTCTTGCTTGCTTACCTAGTCTGATGATTCAGCTGTACACAGATCCAGACGTCCTGCCCTTGTCTAATGCTTGAACATGAGCTGGCATATGCAAAAATTGGGGGTGTACATATTAATGATCTCGACTGTTATGTAACAGTCGGTGTTATGTTGAGATTCGCCTGTTTGTCGGAGGTCTTTTAAACAAATGAGACTTATATAAAGAGGAAACAATGGTGTTTGAGACTCACTGTATGTCATTTCCATGTACTGAACTCTTGTTATTCAACTGTGCCAAGATAAATTCAATTTTTTTTATTCTAGGGCACCTTTAAATTAAACAAACTCTTTGTGCAAGAGCCACAAGAGAACACTGTTGCCTAGTTTTCACACAGACGAGCGCCTCAATCTATCGCTTGACATCATTGCGGAGTCTCTCTATTGGTTCTGTTGACTCAATGTATTGATACCCCCCTCCCCTCCCACCCACTTTTTAACAGTTACCCCAGTGGTCTGCATTGGGTGTCAAAATTAAATCGGACTGAATCACTTCCCTGTTAAACTTATAGCAGTATTTACTAGGGTATGTAAGTTTAGGGTATGATTTTTTAAAATTATTTATTTAATATTAAAAAAAAGAGAAATGAATATTTTTATTCAGCAAAGATGCATTAAATTGATTAAAAAGTGACGCAAAAATTGTAACAATGTAAAAGTCTTTAATATTTTAAATGTTAATATTTTGTGTAAACTTTTCCAGGGTTTTTTTGATGAATTGAAAGTGCAAATTTAAGTAGTACAGCTGTTTTCAACATTGATAATTAGACATGTTTCTTGAACAGCAAATCAGCATATTAGAATGATTTCTGAAGGATCATGTGACACTGAAGACTGGAGAAATGAGTCGGCTTTGCATCACAGGAATAAGTTAAATTCAAAATATAATAGTTCTTTTAAAATGTAGTAATATTTCACAATATTACTATGTTTTTCTCAAATAAATGCATCCTTGGTGAGAGACTTCTAAATTTTTAATCTTATTGACCCCTTTCTTTTTTTTAACTAGAGTTATTAAATTGAAATTTAATCCCAATGAATTGGAATAAAGAAATCTGTACTCAGACCAGAGCTACTCAGAGGTAGCTTTAAATAAGGGATATGGGATCCCACAGCCCTTTGTTATCTGAAACTCCTTTACTCCAGAACCCCTTTTTGCTGCAGCCGTCCTGAATGAATGACACCTCACGGATACACAGAGAGAGCCCTATTGTGAGGGTTATTCAGGGGTGAGTGGACTGGAGAGGGTTCAGTGCATCTAAATAGACATTGTTCAATTGTTTGATCATCTCCTTTTAAACGTGGAAGAGCTGCACAACTGTCAGGTTAGGATGTGGATGAGTTTTCCATGAGAATATTTTAAAAAGGGGATTTAGCCTAAATGCAGCTAAGGCTACTTTTTTAGGAACCTTAGCTGTTAACACACTGGATGTTATAGGATGTTATAATCACCTGTAACATTTAGGGGGCGTTTACACTACACTGTTTTCAACTAAAAAAAAAAAAAAAAAAAAAAAGTTTTGGATGTTAATTTACATAATGGCAGCATTTTGGGGGCCTGAAAATGCAAACGTTTGAAAACTGATTTCAAAGTGCAAGTTTTTAAAAACGATACCGTTATAATCTGTGTAAACTACAAAAATGCACATTTGTGAAAATGGTGACGTCATGCACATGCGTATTACGTGTTCAGTCTTTAGCTTTGTAGTGTTTCTTTACAAAGTGACATCGCCAACTACTGGCCTGGCATGAATAATAGTGTTTTCACGTCATTTTGACAAGTGTCACCTGTATATGAAAAACGCTAAGGAAAAACTTTTTCTGTTTTTAGTACATTATTGTTGTGTAAATGTAGATTGTCACTCTTTTAAAACCTTCTGCACTACTGAATTTATACTAAATTGAAAAGTGAGAACAAAGACAATGTTGCAAAAGATTTCTATTTTAAAGAAATGCTGTTCTTTTGAACTTTTTATTTATCATATCTTAGAGAAAAAAAAAAGTTTCCACAAAAATATTAAAGGTGCCCTCGAATGAAAAATTGAATTTACCTTGGCATAGTTAAATAACAAGAGTTCAGTACATGGAAATGACATACAGTGAGTCTCAAACACCATTGTTTCCTCCTTATATAAATCTCATTTGTTTAAAAGACCTCCGAAGAACAGGCGAATCAACATTATGAAAGGCATTAGACAAGGGTGAATCAACAGACTAGGTAAGCAAGAACAATAGCGAAAAATGGCAGATGGAGCAATAATAACTGAAAAGATTCATGATATCATATTTTTAGTGATATTTGTAAAGTTTTTTTTCTAAATGTTTTGTTAGCATGTTGCTAATGTACTGTTAAATGTGGTTAAAGTTACCATCGTTTCTTACTGTATTCACGGAGACAAGAGAGTCATCGCTATTTTCATTTTTAAACACTTGCAGTCTTTATAATGCATAAACACAACTTCATTCTTTAGAAATCTCTCCAACAGTGTAGCATTAGCCGTTAGCCACGGAGCACAGCCTTAAACTCATTCAGAATCAAATGTAAACAATATAATACATCACATAATCCGACGAACACTTTGTAAAGATCCATTTGAGGGTTATATTAGCTGTGTAAACTTTGTTTATGCGCTGTTCAAGGCAAGCGCGAGCTCTGTGGGTGTGGAGCAGGAGAATTAAAGGGCCAGTAGCCCTGAATCGGCTCATTTATAATGATGCCCCAAAATAGGCAGTTAAAAAAATGAATTAAAAAAAAATCTATGGGGTATTTTGAGCTGAAACTTCAGACACATTCAGGGGACACCTTAGACTTATTACATCTTGTTAAAAAAAAAAAAAAAAAATTCTAGGGCACCTTTAAGCAGCAACTGTTTTCAGCATTGATGATATTTAGAAATGTTTCTTGGACACAATCGATGTATTAGAATGATTTCTGAAGGATCGTGTGACACTGAAGCCTGGAGTAATGATGCTGAAAATTCAGCTTTACCATCACAGGAATAAATTACATTCTAAAATATATATATATTTTTTTTATCAAATATATGCAGCATTGGTGAGGATAAGAGACTTCTTTCAAAAACTTTAAATCTTATTGACCTCAAACTTTTGAACAGTAGTGTCTGATTTTCTAGGTTTTCATATTATACTAATAGATCATACTAATTGTAAAAAAGAATTAACTTGAATGCAATACTTTATGATGGTTGGTCTTAAGTTTGTAATCAATGACTTTCTTGCAGGTACTGGTTGACCAATCATGTCCAGATCAAAAGGCCCACCACTGGACTCCTGATGTACACCATGGCAACACGCTTTTGTGATGAGATCCACCTGTACGGCTTCTGGCCTTTCGCTCATGATCCTGACGGCAAAACGGTCAAGTATCACTACTACGACACGCTAACTTACCACTACACATCTAGAGCCAGTCCGCATACAATGCCTCTGGAATTCAGAACTTTAAGTGCTCTTCACAGACAGGGGGCGCTGCGGCTGCACACGGGACCATGTAAACTCCCAACATGAGCTTTTAAAGTCTCATTCAAAATGGTTTCATACACTGGACTTTGGACATGCATAGAGAAAAGAAATGCTGTGAAAAAATCTGGATTACCTGAATATTCCAGGTAAATCTCTGACCAAATGTGAGAATGCAATATATGAACGGGACAGGGGTTTCTTAAGTGTTCAACCTTAAGAATGTTTTTAATCCCCAAATAAGGCTATTTTATATAAAAAGCCCCCCCTTTTCATATCCCATGTTTTTTAACATGATTCATTAAGTGTGTCATATGTTCGGATTTAGTTGTATGCCATATTTGGCCACAAGATGGGAGCATATTGATAAAATGGGTCTTTTAGCCTTTAGTCTTTTGGGACAATTTGTGTTTAAAAAAAAAAAGAAAAAAAAGAGGAAAGTCTAAATTTAGAATGTCATTTATTTGTTGCCTTTACAGTCTGTGTCTGTTGAGCCCACAGACGGCATGGCTGAATGTAGGAAAGTTGTCAGTTTTTGCATTTAACGTGGTACAGTTTAGATTTAGAATTAACATTTAATCCGTATAAAGGAGATTTACCACTATGTTGCTACATACATTCTTTTAGACAATTTAGTGCCTCAAGTAGGAAAAAATGTTTATGCTGCATCATGTGACACTTGATAAAGTTGCCTTAGAAAGACATAGTGAGTAGTGTTGTGACCTTTAGCAGCCGTTAAATTTTTGCATTAATTTGCTGTAGTACTTGTGGAACATGTGCACTGCAAACATCTAAACTCTCTTGTAGCTGAACATGTTTGCACAGTGAGGCAGCTATCAGAGCGTGTGGAGCCACACACTGAGATACTGTAGCCAAATCCAGCGCACACCCAGCTGTTCACACACTCATGTGTACTCAAGAATGTTCAGCCGTGAAGGGACGTTGAGTATATAAACTTTGGAATTTGTTAAAGCCACATAGTATCTGTTTAGGATCTCAGACTGTTTCTGTATAAAGGAGGTTTTTTTTGTATGTGACACATATTACATGTTTCAGTGAATGTATTTGTGATAACTTATAAGTAAAGAACATACTGCTGTACTTAACTGGCCAATGTGATAAAGAGCTGGAAACACACACACCAAAAACATTGTCATTATGTATTTTATACATACACCGTTCAATTATTTATTTTTAAATAAAGTCTTTTATTCTTACCTAGGCTGCATTTATCTGATCAAAAATACAGTAAAAACTATGGAAGCTTGTTTCCCCAATGAAATAATAAACGTAACTTTTTTCACTTCTCACAATTCTGACTTTTTTTTTTTCTTGCAATTACGAGTTTATATCTCACAATTCTAACTCACAATTCTGAGAAACAAAGTCAGAATTGTAAGCTATAAACTCACAATTGCATGTTATGTCAAATTGTGAGTTTTTTTTTTTTTTTTTTTTTACTCAAAATTGCGTTTATCTCACAATTCTGACTAACTCGCAAATACATGTTATAAAGTTAGATTTGCGAGAGATATAGACCTAAACACTGTCTCAGAATTGTGAGAAGTCGCTATATATATATATATATATAATTATTATTATTTTTTTTTTTTTTTTTTAGTGGCGGAGCTTCCAAAAAAAAAAACAATTTCAATTAACTGTTTTCTTTTGATCTAGTTTAAAATGTAATTTATTCCTGTGAAAAAAATATTTGTGCCGTTTAGATATTTTTGTCAAAAACATGATATATATTTTTTTTTTTCTCCTCAGGATTCTTTGAATAGAAAATTCACAAAAAAAAATTCTCTTTTGTAACAATAGAAAACTCTAATGTAATTTTTGATCAGTTTAATGCATCCTCGCTGAATAAAAGTTTTTTTTTTTTTTTTTTTTTTTTTTACTGGAATGGAAGTGTACATTGGCTTAAAATGGCCTTTTATGATTAACATGTTTTTAATTTCTGAATTAAAGCTAATTTTCAAAAATGTCAAGGTGATGCAGATACCTTGATATAATAATGAAGAAAAATTATGCTTTTGCTTGGCATTCTTTCATTTTTATTTCTTAGAAAAAAAAAAAATCCCCAAAATGCTTGACCACTAATATTTTTGAAAAACGATTGTCTATCAAATTGACAATTCATGTGGTGCAAACTACTTTCAGAAACATACAAAAGAACAGAAAAAAAACAAAACAGGAAATGATTGGACGAACCTCTACAGACCCTCATGATTGTGTGTCAAGGTCAGGGTTGCCAGGTTTTCACAACAAAACCCACCCAACTGATACACAACTATCCCAATCGCGTTTCAGTGGGGGTACCCCGGTAGAAACCGCGTTCCAGGGGGTGAAATCTGCATTTTTGCCGGGGTTCCCCTGGTAAAATTCATATTCCATGGGCTAAATATCATGTTGTTTGAAGTTGTTTCAACCCACGAACATGAAAAACAACCCTCAGTTAAAGTAGCCCAATTGGCATCACTGGTCAAAATCAACAAGTCTCTTAAAATTTCAGATAATTTGACCTTTTTATGACAATGCAAGGTTAGTTCAGGTTGTAAAATGTCATGTGATGACATTTCATCAAAACAACAACAAAAAAACATATTTATGAATCATTTATTATTTGTAAGAAATACTTTTAACTTTTGTTTTTTGGTATCAATTGGCATGTGTTTAGACTTTAAATTTAATACATTTAGGTGTGGTTTCAAAGATTTAAGCCAGGAGTAGGTTTTAGTTCATTTAGGACATTTAAATAGCTTTAATAAATGTTACTTAGAAAAAAATATTACTGATGTGCATCTTGAGACAATGGCAAAACAAAGTTGCTTTTGGATAAAACAGCTCTAACATGCATTTTAGTCTGGGACTAGGCTTAAACCTTATCTGTGAAACCGGGGGTTAAAGTAGATAAAACTTCTTTAAAATGATTCAAATGTTTTTCAAAACTGTTTTAAACCAACATGAGTAGGAATTTTTTAAAATATTTTATTTTGGACATTTTTGTTTGTTACTGACCCCAAAAAATGTGTTTTTCCAAAAACAGCTGTGACAAATTTAATTAGGCTACATGTGCTTTGAGGTCTGATCAAGCTGAGAGGACGTTTTCGTAGAAGTTGGACATTTTTTCCTGGGGGGAGTTAATCAAAATTAGTGTTGTATTTGAAATATATTCCTGCGAATATACAGCAGCCAAGAGAGGGGCTTCTCGTGTGTTTTGAACCATTTGATCTGTCATGTTTTTGACATGAAGCATTCGCTGCACAACATGTTGCTCTTATGTCTCCGTTTAAGTTAAAAATAGATAATTGTGTCCCTGCAGACGTCAACAGGCCATCCGACATAATGAACGCATTTATCCGTAAAAGCACCCCTGTGTTTTGAAAAAAGAAGAAGAGAGAAACAGTCTGTAACCAATATGACTAAACTTAATTACGCCGCAACTGACTGCGGGCCACAGCTTGGAGGACGTTGGGAAGAGATGTCCATGTTTCCTGCTTTCATGTGTTAATGATTACCACAGTGTCTGGTTTTGGAGGAGAGAGGGGGATCCTTTTGTTTCTGTTTTTATTGAATGACCTGTGTGGTTAGACCCTATTAACTCTACACCCAAAATAGCTCTGATGCTTATAGAAATGAGAGCTTCTTTGTCTTCACTGTAGTAAAACTGAGACAGGTTGTGTTAAATCCTTGATGCCTTGACGAAATGCATATTTTAGGTTGGATGCTGGATCTCTGAGCTGAGGCAACGTACAAGAAAGTGATGCAAAGCGAACTGAGGAGAAAACAACTTCAGCACAGGATGCCACAAAATGAATTCAGTCTGGGAAAAGTGAAACGATTTATAATCTGTGAGCCACAAAACAGTATTTTAGCCGATATTTTCTGAGAAATATGTGGAGTGATGTCTTGTTAGGCTAATTTCTGGAAATGTGGTGTGTTTTATGGGCTTGTGGGTAACCAACGTGTGAGGAGTAGCTGTATCCATGGAATGATTTTAGTTTGCTTTTACAAAACTTTATCACAAAAAAAAAATACTTTTAAAAAAAGCCCTTTCATGTCAGGCAAAAGGGGAATTTACAATATTATATGTGGTGCTTTACAAGATACTTTAGAAGGAAACAGACACAGGATGGAGGGCTCATTTAACACTAAAGTTCCACATAAACCTTCAAATGAATTTTTAAAGCCAGAATTGTGTTGTGTGGAACAAAATGTGTTTGCCTCATGCCTTCTGCAAGTAATGAAGTGACATGCAAGAATTCATGTGATATGGTGAAGCTTACAGTTTCAGGGAAAAGGACAGTAAAAAATTCTCTTAAAAACGTGATGGTAAAGTTGTAACACAAAGTAGGCCTAATAAAAAACTAAGAGGGCTAGGCTATCAACATACAGGTGTACCAAAAAAAAGGGCTGATAAAACTCGATGTTTGCATCTATTTTTGTAGAGTTAAGGCCCGTTCACACCAAGAATAATGAATATAAAGATAACGATAGAGATATAGTTTTTTATAGTTTTTTTCCATCTGTTGAATGATAAAAATGACAGCCAATCAGAATCCATTTTAATTTAAAGGGCTAGTTCACCCAAAATAAAAATTCTGTCATTTATTACTCACCCTCATACCGTTCCACACCGGTAAGTCCTTCGTTAATCTTCGAAACACAAATTAAGATATTTTTGTTAAAGGTGCCATCGAACGTTTTTTTACAAGATGTAATATAAGTCTAAGGTGTCCCCTGAATGTGTCTGTGAAGTTTAAGCTCAAAATACACCATTAATTTTTTTAACTGCCTCTTTTGGGGCATCATTAAATATGAGCCGATTTACGCTGCGGCCCCTTTAAATCTCGTGCTCCCCTGCCCACAGAGCTCGTGCTTGCCTTAAACACCGTAAACAAAGTTCACACAGCTAATATAACCCTCAAAATGGATGTTTACAAAGTGTTCGTCATGCATGCTGCATGCATACATTGGATTATGTGAGTATTGTATTTATTTGGATGTTTACATTTGATTCTGAATGAGTTTGATAGTGCTCCGTGGCTAACGGGCTAATGCTACACTGTTGGAGAGATTTATAAAGAATGAAGTTGTGTTTATGAATTACACAGACTGCAAGTGTTTAATAATAAATAGCGACGGCTCTTGTCTCCGTGAATACAGTAAGAAACGATGGTAACTTTAACCACATTTAACAGTACATTAGCAACATGCTAACGAAACATTTAGAAAGACAATTCACAAATATCACTAAAAATATCAAGTTATCATGGATCATGTCAGTTATTATTGCTCCATCTGCCATTTTTCGCTATTGTCCTTGCTTGCTTACCTAGTCTGATGATTCAGCTGTGCACAGATCCAGACGTTAATACTGGCTGCCCTTGTGTAATGCCTTCAACATGAGCTGGCATATGCAAATATTGGGGGTGTACATATTAACAGTTACGTAACAGTCGGTGTTATGTTGAGATTCGCCTGTTTTCCGGAGGTCTTTTAAACAAATGAGATTTCTATAACAAGGAGGAAACAATGGTGTTTGAGACTCACTGTATGTCATTTCCATGTACTGAACTCTTGTTATTCAACTATGCCATGGTGAATTAAATTTTTCATTCGATGGCACCTTTAAATATTAATATTATAAATATTATACTTTAATATTATAATATTATTTTTGTTCAAAATTAATATTATAAAGCGATGAGAATATTTTTGGTGCGGCAAAAAAACTAAATAACGACTTATTTAGTGATGGCTGATTTCAAAACACTGCTTCAGGAATGCTTCGGAGCATAATGAATCAGCGTGTCGAATCTGCTGTTCGGAGTGCCAAAGTCACGTGATGTCAGCAGTTTGTCGGGTTGACGCGCAATCCGAATTTATGCTCCGAAGCTTCATGAAGCAGTGTTTTGAAATCGACCATCACTATAAGTCGTTATTTTGTTTTTTTGGTGCACCAAAAATATTCTCGTCACTTTATAATATTAATATTGAACCAGTGTACTCACATGAACTGATTTAAATATGTTTTAGTACATTAATGGATCTTGAGAGAGGAAGTATCATTGTTGGCAATGCAGGCCTCACTGAGACATCGGATTTCAACAAAAATATCTTAATTTGTGTTCCGAAGATTAACGAAGGTCTTACGGGTGTGGAACGATATGACGGTGAGTAATAAATTACATTATTTTTGGGTGAACTAACCCTTTAAAGGCTCGCGCATTTAAAATGGCGGACGACATTGTGGAAAAGTTAATCACTGAGGTCCAGACAAAGCCATGTTTGACAAGTCAAGCATGCTTTTCAAGTATACTTTAAAGAAAATGGATAGGCTTATATGGAAAACAATCAGACATATTCTCGCTCAGAATAAATGGTGTATTAATATGCTAGCATAGCAAACAGTGTAAAATAAAATTACCTTAGGTATCCAGCGCTAGTTTCCAAAACATTGTTTTGCTTCCTTTGAAGTTGCAGTGAAACTGACTAGGCGTTGTTTTTATTCCACTATAGGCTATGACTTGTCTTCGTCAGCTAAATTCACTGTTAAACTAGATCGATTGCACTAGCTATTCAAACATAGCGTGCTGAGGACATCTGCTGGTTAAAGCCGTGTAACAGCAAAAACATGTTTTTGAAACCACAGCGTGTAAGCTTAGAATAAACAAACCGTTATCGTTCGTTGTGGACGCAAATATAGTTATCGTTATATTTATAGTTATCATAATTGATGTGAACGGGCCTTTAAGGACGACGATAACTATAACGATAAATACTAGCGTCCAAAACATCGGACGATATTCTGTTTATTCTAAGCTCGCGCTGAATTTTGTCATCTGCCACTTTAAATGCTCGAGCTCAGGGTTAGTTCACTTCTGTCATTATTCACTTCTGTCAAATTCTGTCATTAATTACTCACCCTCATGTCGTCCACACCCGTAAGACCTTCGTTCATCTTCAGAACACAAATTAAGATATGTTTGATGAAATCCGAGACTCTCTTCAATATAATCAACACTTTCAAGGACCCGAAAGGTACTAAAGACATCGTTAAAACAGTCGACGTGACTACAGTGGTTCAGCCTTAATTTTATGAAGCGACGAAAATACTTTTTGTGTGAAAAAAACAAAACAAAAATAACAACTTTATTCAACAATATCTTCTCTCCTGTCATTCTTATACGTTGTTTACTTCCAGCGCTTCCAGGTTCTACGTCAGAACGCCGACTCATTATTGGCCGGCTCCTGCACACTCTAAAAAATGCTGGGTTAAAAACAACCCAAGTTGGGTTGAAAATGGACAAACTCAGCGGTTGGGTTAAATGTTTGCCCAACATGCTGGGCAGTTTTATTCAACTCAACTTTTGTTTAAAAATGACTATATGGCTGGCTTAAAATTAACCCAAAATAGGTTGTAAATTAAAAATCAGACACATAATTACTAGAGGCAACAATAATAACCAAAATGTGAATGTTTATTAATAAGAAATGTAATAAATGTGTATTGTTTAATTATTATTCATTAAACTTATTAATAAATGTTCATTTATTTGAGTTATATAAAACATTTTATATAATATGTTATAGCAATATAATTGAGTTAAATAAAACTACCCAGCAGGTTTGGCTAACATTTAACCCAACGGTTAAAACAACCCAATCGCAGGGTTAGTCTATTTTCAACCCAACTTGGTTTGTTTTTAACCCAGCATTTTTTACAGTGCGTCAACATCACACACATACGTCGTGCTGCTCACATGATCATTTGCATCCGTAAACATGGAAACCTTCACTGTGCTTACTGTGTCAACTGTGTAAGGATAATGACATGGAAAATATTGTTGAATAAAGTCGTGATTTTTGTTTTGTTTTTGTGCACAAAAGGTATTCTTGTCGCTTCATAAAATTAAGGTTGAACCGTTGTAGTCATGTCGATTATTAACAATGTCTTTAGTACCTTTCTGGACCTTGAAAGGGTTGATTATATTTGCTGTCTATGGACGGGTCATATACCTCCTGGATTTCATCAAAAATATCTAAATTTGTGTTCCAAAGAACCAGGGTCTTACAGGTGTTGAACGACATGAGGGTGAGTAATTAATGACAGAAATTTCATTTTTGGGTGAACTAAAAGCAGGATGGATTCTGATTGGCTGGCGATGTTGTATCATTCATCAGATGGAAAAATCATTCTGAAAGCAATAACTGTCAATATAGTTATAGTTGTGGTGTGGAATTATATTTAGAACTGAACCCTTGATTATCGTTATATCCTTGTCCTTGTGTAAACAGGCTTTTTAGGCTAATTAGTATTTGCTCTAACTGAAGCATGACTAACTGAATACGAAGCTAAAAGGAAACTAGACAAATGGAAAATTTGTTTGGCTTGTTGCTCCATGCTTGAGCTGTTACAGGTTACTGGTTAACAAGTGTGAGGCAGATCTTCACATTCAGGCTCAAACCAAGTTTTAAACAACACATTTGACAAACCTTGTTTTCATTTAAGATTTTTATTTATTGCATTTGGAAATTGATTTACTTTAATAACCAAGAACGAAGAAAAGTACATTTACGATCTGATACTCTTTAGAAACAAAACATTTACAGTTAGCTCAGACATAGTTTTCTTTGGAAAGAAAAGTGGTTGTCGATATAACAAAACTTTTTTTTTGTCCAGTGTTTAGACTAACAAACATGCCAGACAAAACCAGGAGAAGATTAAAGCATGTGTTTTAAGACGTGTTCAATTATTGCAGAATACTAAAGGGAAAAAAAGTGCAGAAATAACACTTAATTTCAACCGTTTTGCAGTCACTTCAGCAATTTTAGTTCATATTCCTTTACTTCACTCCCTATTCCTTTCCTTCAAAGCATGAATTCAGATTTGTATGAAATACAACACCCAGCAATTGGAAACATTTTGAACAAAGACAGAATAGAGACAGAGAGAGAATCACACACTTGACTTCAGTTTTAGACTAGTCAGAAAAGAACAGCTACACCATAATTTATAATTCAATAAAATTCTTATTGACCCTTAGATGCTGGACACAAGTCCTTCACATTGACATCTAGTACGAGCATCAAGATAAGATAAAGTCACACTGAATTTAAGGAAAAGTCACAAAGTATAACATATAATCAATATATCACTGTAGCTCTTAGATATTTTAAAGATACTCTTCAAATATTTCATGTTTAAACCCTTCATGATGTGTGGCACTGTCGTTTTCCACTGTAAAAAACAGTTAATTAAAAAAAAAAGAGGTGTGCATATGCTACACAATAAAAAACAATCCTCAACCTCAGAGAGCAGCAACATGGCAACAGTAATCTCCCAACTCCACACACATCCTCTCTCACACATACATTCAACCCTTATACAGTAAATATGCACAATTAGTGGTTAGTACATTAATAATTCTCAAAATATAGGGACGTTTGAAACATATTACTCTTATTAAATCAAAATATGCTTTCTAAAAAATAAACTATTTCAGATGAATAATTTGCATACAATATATACAGATGATAGTATATAATAAATGAACAAAAAACATTTTCAGTATTGGAGCATAAACATCCATTTAACATCGTCATATCTTGTTTATTTCATTTGAAGCATTGGGCTGATTCAAGCACAGCTAAATCACTTAAATTTAAACCAAATATTTGAGCTCCGAGTATAGAATATTTAAATTAATAATTGTGATAATTTTAGGGAATTTTTACAATAAAAAAATATTGAAGTTTTGATATGATTACATTCCAAAAATAATAGCTTCAATGTGATATACTGTGACAGAAATGTTCAAGCTGCCTGATACTTTTAAGAGCAATTATGCATATTGAATTACAGACTTTTTACCAAACAACTGGAATGTTTTTGGGGGTAAAGGAAAAATATGAAATATTTGTGCAATAATTACAGCAATAACTAATTTCTGGAATGGATTTGTGGGGGACTAACTTTAGTGCCTCCTTCGTTAGGAGCAAAGACATTTTTTTTTTTTACCCACACAGCAATCTTTGATTATCTTTCTGTGCTTCCAACAGAAAAGCTTTCATAAAACTTCAGATTTCATGTTGGTTTGGAATGTCAGAACAGATGCATACACCAAGAAACATTTGATATATTTTGCCGTCAGGTTCCATTGAGGTTTCAAGGCTCAGAGGAAATGGATCAAATCAAAGGTGCAGGGAGCACATTCCCTGTATAGATGTGTTCACATGCAGGGGTATCCGGGGGAGTTAAAATAGCTCTTCAACAGTGGCTTTGAGTGCACAATTTAATTCACCTATGAGAAAGAAAAGAATTTAAATAAGAGGATTAGGTACATTAAAAAGGATATCAAGTTTCAAGCATGAGTAAAAGTTGTCAAACTGGTCTGAACTGGTTTGCCTCACTATCAAACAGCCACATTGCCAATAAAAAGCTGATAAACAGGGAGCCATGCCCAGCAAAAAGGAAGCAGGTTCTCAGTCAAAGAACAATTGGACGGAAGGGAGAAGTCCACTCTTGACGCTCACTAACCCTCCAAATAACACAACTATTTCCATTGTGAACCGTGAGGTCACTCACCAAGAACATTCACAGTCAATAAACAGCTACTGGGCTGTAAAACACTGGTCTTATTTAATTAGAGTAAAGCAGTGTGCCATGTTAGTTGGTAATGCATGGCAAGACAAAAATGAACATTTAACAACATTAACAACAAAAGTCTGTCTAAAGCGAAAATTGGCGTGCTTTTTTAACAACAACAACAAGCATGTGAACACTTTTACATATCAAAATATTTAAAGGTGCCCTAGAACCAGTTTTTACAAGATGTAATATAAGTCTAAGGTGTCCCCTGAATGTGTCTGTGAAGTTTCAGCTCAAAATACCCCATAGATTTTTTTTTAATCAATTTTTTTAACTGCCTGTTTTGGGGCATCATTAACTATGCACCGATTCATGCTGCGGCCCCTTTAAATCACGCGCTCCCTGCCCCCCAGAGCTCTCGACTATAATACAGTGCATTTACAAAGTTCACACAGCTAATATAACCCTCAAATGGATCTTTACAAGATGTTCGTCATGCATGCTGCATGCATGCTTCGGATCATGTGAGTACAGTATTTATTTGGATGTTTACATTTGATTCTGAATGAGTTTGAGGATGTGCTTTGTAGCTAAAGCTAACATTACACACTGTTGGAGAGATGAATGAAGTTATGTTTATGCATTATACAGACTGCAAGTGTTTAAAAATGAAAATAGCGTCGGCTCTCTTGTCTCCATGAATACAGTAAGAAACGATGGTAATTTTAACCACATTTAACAGTACATTAGCAACATGCTAACGCAACATTTAGAAAGACAATTCATAAATATCACAAAAATATCATGATATCAGGGATCATGTCAGTTATTATTGCTCCATCTGCCATTTTTCGCTATTGTTCTTGCTTGCTTTCTAGTCTGATGATTCAGCTGTGCACAGATGCAGACGTTAATACTGGCTGCCCTTGTCTAATGCCTTGATCATGAGCTGGCATATGCAAATATTGGGAGCGTACATATTAATGATCCCGACTGTTACGTAACAGTCGGTGTTATGCTGAGATTCGCCTGTTTTTCTAAGGTCTTTTAAACGAATGAGATTTATATAAGAAGGAGGAAGCAATGGAGTTTGAAACTCAATGTATGTCTTTTCCATGTACTGAACTCTTGTTATTCAACTATGCCAAGGTAAATTCAATTTTTGATTCTAGGGCACCTTTAAATATTTATTTATGGCATAGGTAGGCATTTCCATTAATAGTCTATTTTATTCAAATGAGACAAAAGTCCTTAAAAATTTCAGTCTTGTTCTATTTTTCAGCACCATTTCCCTATCGCTCACACTATGTTGATACTAAGTTATTTAAAGTTTAGTGTTTACTGGAGAAGAAATATGTAGCTGCACTGCAGACAGCATTTATTACTTGCCATCAGGAAAGAAACTGAACTTTGTTTTCCTGGTGAGGTTGAAGGTATTTGATATGCAGACTTGAAAACATTTAAAATGTGAGGCAGACCCACATGCCACTTGTTTAAAACCATTATTCCCCTTCCCTCTAATTAGATTTTAAAATGTCAATTTCGTCTACAAGCAAGCAAAAGTAAAGGCCCCGGTATACTTCAAACAAAATCAAAGAATGAACTTATGTGACGTCATTTCGAACAAAATGAGGCCAAAACGAAGTTCGTTTTGTGTTCTTTTTGGAGGTTCGAAGCGAACTTTCAGGAAAAGTTAGCTTCAGCTGTAAAACACCTTTGTACTACCATTGGTCAGTGACAATAACGTAATTGGAGGTGTGCACTGAGGCTCCGCCTTCACTCGCGTGGAACGCTTCTCTGACTCATTTAGTGTGTTTGAGTTCGTCGAGGTTAGAGCTCCGTGGGTGAAAACATGAACACACTGGATAGGCGCTTTATAGAACAAAATGACACACTGTTTTTTATGTTTGATACTGTAAAGCTGCTTGATTTTAAGCAATCTATTAAATAAAGTGCTATATGAAGACGCAACGTGACTGGAGTGCTAATTTGCAGAGCTCGTGCTAATATTCCCATGCTGTTATGATCAGACGCTTTTCTTATGCTTTCTATAATAAATTCTTGCTGTTTTCTCATTTTTTTGGGGTTTATTTTGTTACTGAGAAGAAAGTGCATGGCACATATTTACATATTAATCTAAACGTCGCTCTCAGCAGTGTGGATGGTGTCAGATGTTCGTTTATAGTATATCGCTACTCACGCATTTCGAACTTCGTTTTACCCCTAAATGAAGAACGAAAAAGAACTTCGTTTTAAGTATACCGGGGCCTTAAAGCACTGCAAATTAGATCATTAAAAGAGGACAAAAGTAAATACAAGAGACCTAATTTCATGTCATTGCACATAAAGCAAGTCTTGATAAAGCACTCACCTGTATTTGACATCGAACAGGGTTGAGTCGTCATCTTCGTCGTTTTCTTCATTTAGAGGTGCCATCTCTACGCGCTCGGCTGGAGTTGTGATGATGTCATACTTTCGTGTTTTTCTGATTTTCTTTGCCGATCTATTCAAACCAGGATTAGAGAGAACAAGGTTAGTGAGGTTTTGATCACCTGTATGCTTAATAGCATATGACAGTTTTACAGTTAGGCGAGTAGCAATCGGAAATTCTGATTCATCTATACGATTCTGATTCCTTAAAGTGATATCAAAGTTGACAATTCTTGTTTCTTGTTTTTTGCTTTCCTTCTCTTTTGCAGCAACTTCTCTTCTCTTCGATGACGTGTTTACTGGCTTGAGGGCGGTCATATCAATAACAAACCACAACGATCCAATCAAACCAATTCCCAATGGACAAAATCAAATCCTGCGACTCCCGCTCTACATTTGTTCTTGTTCGAGAAGCCGTTTCACTCTAATATATGTCACAGGAAGTTTCATGCTGACTCTAACAATTCTATGAATGATTGTTTTAGTAGTTTTGAAAAAAGAAATGGCCATTTACTTCACTCCACACTCTGTTGCCAAATTAGTTCATTTCTGAACTGATAGCTTATGAATCAGAAATAATACAATTGTTTTGGAAGGTGTGTTTTAAAGGGACATTTTTTTTTTTTTTTTAGATGTGACATAAATGTTATCCAACCACTGATCCTGGCTATATTAAATAAAAATACATAAGAATAGGCCTACAACATAACATCTGGTAACGTCATTCTTTCATTTTTATAAAATACCACAACAAAAACTCATAATGTATACCTTTAATTACATGTTGTCGTATTGACAAGTCAGTAACTGCATTGTTTTTAAGCCTCACGAGCTACAACATACCAAACATAATTGGTTAGTGTTTTGATTCACTACAAAGAACCGGCTCATAAGAGTCATTTGTTCGGGAGTCAAATTACACTATATTCTTGCTATATTTCTGGAAACACTGTCAGAGTATTTTAGTTTCGTTCGCATCTGCAGAATAATTTATGTTCAAGGACCGATAACGGAACCGAACATCATGAAAATCATTCACATTTTTTTAAATGTCTAGTACGCATATGATTCTGAATCAGAATCGGTTCTCGGGTTCAACCAACAAGCGAACCATCTGCTTCCAAAACCGTTAAAGGATTAAGTCAAGGATAACAAGTCAGCGTTACCAGACAATCCAGAACGTTCTTAAATTGACAAATTGTGTTTAGATGTAGTGTTTAGGTATTAAGTACTTGGGTATTAGTTACAAATCTGTCTTAAAGTAGCCTACAGTTACACGAATTCTAAAGTGACATTTACCAATGAATCGAAAATGACGCCATTTTCAATTAAAAGTATGGTGGCAATTTCATTTGCACAAGCACTCAGACGAACACAAAAATAAACAATTTAAATACATGCCAATTTATATATTACCTGAATATTTTTATGACAAGGCACGTGATAAGCAAGGTTGTTAATACGCAGATAAAAATCGAAATGTTTTTGATGGTAGGAAGATCCCTTAAAATGGTAGAAATGCGAGATCCGACCGCTTCATCTGTTGTATTAGGATGTGATGAATGGTCTTCTTGTGGGGGTAATGTTGAATTCAGCTGCAGCGCTGAGGGTGGACGCGTATGTGGCTCTCCGTTCACCTCCTGAGCAATAACAATAAGAGCAATAGCAAAATAATATGCCCACATATTGTTTCCCGTTTTAATCCGCTTACTTAATGGCTTGTATTTTGAAAAGAGTCAGTATAAAGAAGCTCTGCGCTCTGTAACTCGAAATGCGAACAACAGCTGTTTGACGAATGATGGGAAATGATGCTCTGAGTCTGACATCTCAAATATTCCTCAGTTCACAGTCGGTCGTCAAGCATGTCCAATATCTCGCGAATATCTGCTCATAATCTGTCTTCCACCTCTCGAGTGTTCCGTTTCATTCTTTGGTTTGCACTCACACGCAGCTCGGACCGTCATCCAGGATGTTTTCTTGGGAATGCGTTGTCGGCAGGAGGAAATGTGGATTATCCACACCCGGAAGAGCTCCGGGAGGGTCCAGAGAGAGACGAGGAACCAATGTGCATCAGTGTTTGGCACCAGCGTGCTGTTATGGAAGAAGAGCGCCTGTTGATAGTTGAGTTTGAGAAATATTTTTTCACGAGTGTACAGATTAGACAATCTTAATAATGAATTTGATATCTATCTATCTATCTATCTATCTATCTATCTATCTATCTATCTATCTATCTATCTATCTATCTATCTATCTATCTATCTATCTATCTATCTATCTATCTATCTATCTATCTATCTATCTATTGGGGAAAGTTACTTTTAAGAGTAATGCATTACAATATGGCGTTACTCCCTAAAAAGTAACTAATTACATTGCTTAGTTACTTTTTTATGGAAAGTAATGTTTTGTTACTTTTTCTCATCTGGGCTGGGCTTTCTTGTTTGTTTTTCAATTGTAAAGACCCTTTCACACCAAAAGTGATATGAGTAATGAAGAAACTCACACCTGTGCAGCTTAAACAAAAAGTAACTCAGATATTTTCTTGTAAATTAAAAAGTAATGCTTTCATTTACTAGTTACTAAAAAGTAATCTGATTATGTAATCACATTACTTGTAATGTGGTATCCCCAACACTGTCTGTCTCTATCTATCTATCTATCTATCTATCTATCTATCTATCTATCTATCTATCTATCTATCTATCTATCTATCTATCTATCTATCTATCTATCTATCTATCTATCTATCTATCTGTCTGTCTGTCTGTCTGTCTGTGTCTATCTATCTGTGTCTGTCTGTCTGTCTGTGTCTATCTATCTGTGTCTGTCTATCTATCTGTTTATCTATCTATCTATCTATCTATCTATCTATCTATCTATCTATCTATCTATCTATCTATCTATCTATCTATCTATCTATCTATCTATCTATCTATCTATCTAATTACAGTGTTGGGGAAAGTTACTTTTAAGAGTAATGCATTACAATATACTCCCTAAAAAGTAACTAATTACATTGCTTAATTACTTTTTTATGGAAAGTAATGTTTTGTTACTTTTTCTCATCTGGGCTGGGCTTTCTTGTTTGTTTTTCAATTGTAAAGACCCTTTCACACCAAAAGTGATATGAGTAATGAAGAAACTCACACCTGTGCAGCTTAAACAAAAAGTAACTCAGATATTTTCTTGTAAATTAAAAAGTAATGCTTTCATTTACTAGTTACAAAAAAGTAATCTGATTATGTAATCACATTACTTGTAATGTGGTATCCCCAACACTGTCTGTCTGTATCTATCTATCTATCTATCTATCTATCTATCTATCTATCTATCTATCTATCTATCTATCTATCTATCTATCTATCTATCTATCTATCTATCTGTCTGTCTGTCTGTCTGTCTGTCTGTGTCTATCTATCTATCTATCTATCTGTGTCTATCTATCTGTGTCTATCTATCTATCTATCTATCTATCTATCTATCTATCTATCTATCTATCTATCTATCTATCTATCTATCTATCTATCTATCTATCTATCTATCTATCTATCTATCTATCTGTGTGTCTGTCTGTCTGTCTGTCTATCTAATGTTTATTTGGTGGGAAATGCTTCACAAAGAGGCTGTTGTTGAAGAATGATTCATTAAATTCTATATTTAACAGCAACAACATAAATCAGGAAACCCATGCATGTCTTAGCAGAGAAAATATCTATTTCTCAAAAAGGGCATTAAATGTACCGTAGCGAAAACGGCCTGCTTAATTTTAGAGAGAGTGGAAAATACTGTTTATATCGCAATAAAACCTTTACTAATTTCTAACCATAGTGGATCTCAGCAGAATAAATGCATGATTTGATCTCTTAAAGTCATACGAGAAGGAAATGGGTTATTGTTGGATTATAGGCTTTGGCTTTCCTGTGTTCCATCCTGTTATTTAACAAAATTTAACAGGGAAGTCCCAGTCCATGTTCTCCTGAATAAAATGCATATAATATGATATTATTACATCAATAATATGCATTCAAACCAAACATGTATGAATAATGAGTTTTTTTTTTTTTTTTTTTAAATGTATGAATAATGATAATAATACATGAATACCCTAAACAAAGATGAAGATTTTAACAAGATTTTAGATTTCACAAACTGTAAATTTAAGCAGAGCATATACTATTCCTTGTTGTATCAGACTGCTAAATAAATTGTAAACTGTTAAGCAAACAAGATTATGATTTTCAGGGAAGTTATTTCTTTTATAAATTATTTTCAAAGTGACACACTTTTAAAGAAAGAGAAACATTTTTAAGTCCTCCTGACTACCAGCTATGGAGTTTTGTCCTCTGTATATATTTTAGCAAATTTCTCTGAGACCTACATGTCACCATTTTAGGTCTGGATGTCCTGTAAAGAGCACATTCAGGGCTTTTCAGAGATACCAAATGTTCAGAGATTTATGTTATGGGGTTTCAAATCAAAATAATATGACTTTGGACATAGTTTTTATACATCTCCACTGTAGAGGACACCAGGACTTAAAGCATGTTTATCAGGCATTTTGGGAGACACAACAAATGGGAAAGAAATTATCAATATTTCTATGAAATATTAGATATTATTATGAAAATCTTGCCAATTATTACTCCCATTATTACCATCTTTTTTCATTACATGTTGCTCCAAGAACATTAATATGCAAATTACATCCATCGTGTAGTAGATACATTTGTATAATGGAGAAAAAAACATTTATGGCCATTTTATATAGCATAAAGCAAAATGGTATGTCAAATCATTCTGTTATATATTTTATAACATAGTTGAGAATCATCTTAAACAAAATTTGGTATAAAAAATCCTGAAACCTAAAAATGTATTGGTGATTAATAAAAAAATCCCATTGTTTTTGTCTTTTCACATCTATTCATGTCTTATTTTATTTTTTATTTTCTACTACAGAGGATATAGCATACATATGAATAAAATATCATTTGTTCATAAAAAAAATCCCCTTTTTTCTCTTATGCTCTAAACAATGTAATGACACACAAAAAAGTAAATTTAAGTAAATTAAATACATAGTTAACATTAGCCACATGATGGCGCTATCTACACAGATACAGTCAGTTGACCTTTTTGCCACACAGGTATGCAGGAAATTAAAATAATAGCAGAAATCTGGGGCCAGTTGCATATACTGCTAAGACTAGTCTTACAAATTAGTCATCACATTTTTTTTCTTTAAGACTGTTCATAATTGTTTTAAGTCAGCTACATAAAAGAAATCTTAGATTGGTCTAATTTGACTGATTGCCCCTTGATTTATCACCATTATCACTAGTATGACCCACTAGAGGCAGTCAGTCTTACTTTTCGGTATCAAATTAGACCAATGTACATTTTTTCCGTAACTGACTTAAAAAAGTTATGAACAGTCTTAAAGAAAAAAAATTGATGACTATGTATGACTTGTGACTAGTCTCAGCGGTTTATGCAACTGGCCCCAGATTATTTCAAAAAGCAAATTTTAAGATATCTTCAACGTCAAACTTGTTGCACAAACTTTTTGACTTCAAACCAAAAATGCATAGGGCACTGGATGATCCAGTCCAAATAACACCACACATTTCATAGAAGGCCACAAGAGGGCTCTTATTTATCTTTTTATTTTTCAGTCCAAATAAATTTCACATCTTTGATTCAGTACTGCACTAAAAACAGTGTTCTGATTTGTGTGCTGAAATAAAGGGTTATAATATAATGTAATTTATTTATACAGTATTGTTAGTTCTGGAAAAAATACAGACATTATGGCATAAGGTTTTGACACCTCTTTCTATTCATACCTGGCTTTTTGTTTTTTAAATGCAATGGCTTGTACACAAATAATCTACCTTCCATTACTTTAATGAAACATCCACCTGGTTCATTTGTGGCATGTGGCACCAGTGCCTACGTGGCACGACTATAGAGGAGAAGGGGGAGGGAGCTGAGGGCTGATACAATTACAGTTGCTAAGTAACCAACTGCGGTATGCAGACTAGCTGTTGGAGAGAAATGAGCCCTTGACAGAGCTGAGGTTCTGTTACTGTACACATCCATTTGCTAAAAAGAACTGTCATAATCATGGTTCATAAACTGAAGGTTATAAATATTTAAATAAACAACTGCAGATGAGTTTAAGATCATTATATTATTCATATTGAAAAAGTGTTTAATATAAACTATGGATGTTTGGTTTTGGCTGTTACATGAAACCTTTTGTCATATTATCAACAGTCTAATGACTTTACTCATTTAGCCAATAGGTTTTAATTAAATAGCAAAGATGTCTGAAATGTATAACTCACGAAATTACTTAATAATAACCCCACGAATTTCAATGAGTAGCCTTTTAAATTAAATAAATAAAAATAATAATAACACTAATAATATTCCACTCGGGGCCTTCTGTGCTGATTCACTTCAAAATATTTTTAATCCACAAATATAAAACATTAAAGGGATAGTTCACCCAAAAATGAAAATTTTGTCATCATTTAGTCCCCCTCAAGTTGTTCCATCTGTATAAATGTCTTTGTTCTGCAGAACACAAAAGAAGATATTTTGAAGAATGTTTGTAACCAAGCAGCTCTCACCCCCCATTGACTACCATAGTATTTTTTCCCCCTACTACAGCCAATGGGGGGTGAGAGCTGCTTGGTTACAAACATTCTTCAAAATATCTTCTTTTGTGTTCTGCAGAACAAAGAAATTTATAGAGGTTTGGAACAACGTGAGCGTGAGTAAATGATGACAAAATTTTCATTTTTGGGTGAACTATCCCTTTAATGTCTCCACAAATCCCTCATTAACAAATAGACACAGAGAACTTTCATATTCAACATAATACAATATCACAGATTACTTTTTCCCTTATTTTTATTGAAAAGTCAGGTTTCCATGCAAATCACCCTGTATGAATTCATATGAAATTCAACACCTCGTGAAATAGTTATGTTATGCCTTCTCATGAGATTACACTCTAAAAAGTGCTGGGTTAAAAACAAACCAAGTTGGGTTGAAAATGGACAAACCCTGCAATTGTGTTGTTTTAACCCCGCGGTTGGGTTAAATGTTAGCTGGGTAGTTTTATTTAACTCAAATATTGTTTAAAATTTACTGTATTTCTTGCTTAAAATTAACCCAAAGTATGTTGGAAATGAACATTTATTAATATGTTTAATAAATGAACATTTATTAACAAGTTTAATGAATAATAATTAAACAATAAACATTTATTACATTTCTTATAAATAAACATTCACATTTTAGTTATTATTGTCGCCTCTAGTAATTATGTCTGATTTTTAATTTCCAACCTATTTTAGGTTCATTTTAAGCCAGACATATAGTCATTTTTAAACAATATTTGAGTTAAATAAAATTGCCCAGCATGTTGGTCAAACATTTAACCCAACCTCTGGGTTAAAACAACCCAATCGCTGAGTTTGTTCATTTTCAACCCAACTTGGGTTGTTTTTAACCCAGAATTTTTTTTTTAGAGTGTAAAATTTCTTATAGCCTATTTGTTTTTAGAGCAGTTTTTGATTTATTAAACAGCCTGTGGTTGTCATTAGTTATTTAAAGAGACTTTTTGAGAAATTTTGTCAACATTCAAAGATGCTGCTGCATTTTTATGTAAATTATTCATACTCACATCCTTGTGTTAGCAACTTTAATTTTTTCATTAATGCTTCTTGGTTTTATGACTACAGTCTACACAGCTTTGTTATATAAAATCATGGCTTTATATAAGTGTAAGTTACATTATCATATGGCTACATTAGTTGTACAGTAAGCTAAGTAGTTCTTTTATCAGTTTTTATTGAAATAGGAATGGTAATTATGCTAATATCATTAGCATTTGTCGTTAAATAGCAGTGTTGTCAATAAGCCAGTGTAAAAAATTAGCATGTTTTCGGTCACTGAAATCAAAAGTTAGTTTCCATACACAATCATGGATGCTGCGTTTCTTCTACCCAGAATGCTGCAGTGAGAGGAAGTTGTCTCTGCTTACGCTGAAGCTCAGGGCTGTCCGTCCACTCGATCAGTATAACAGCACAGAGAGGACGAGGAGCGCACACAGGAGCGGAGAGACAGCGGTGACGGGCGAAGATGGCGATGCGGCGCGGTCTGAGCGAGAAGACCTCGTTAAAAAGAAGAATGTCAACGAAGAGAATGGCGTCGACCTGCTCAGATGAAAGAGCAGATCGCAACGGTGAGAACATGGTAAGATTTCATTATAAATTTAACTTAGAAACGTGTTTGAGCGAGTGGAACAGACGCACCAATATGGTGGAAAAGGAGAGGGTTCGACGAGGTGTTGTAAAATGGCCATGATGGGGCCATTGCCAAGTACTGAAAAAAGGCATTCCGTCGATTTAATCGACGATTTTGAGGTAAAAACAACGTGAAATTGTTAGGAAAACAATGGATGGATATGTTGCAGGAAGACTGTGAAGATTTCAACTGGCAGCAACGAAGAGAAACAAGGATTTAACTGTCTACGCATTTTAAATTCGCTTTGTCCTTGAGAGGACAAAATGTCCTTGTAACATTGGAAAGCGGAAAAAAATATATTATATTGAAATATTGTTGTGATAATGCACTAGTGGACGTATCATTTCCAGTCTCAACATTTTGAGTGTCTTTTGTTGATTTCAAATGTTTTCTTTGAATAAACAATTTTATTGAACATTCTAATGCATTTATTGTGTGTTAATTACTGAAAAATAATCTTTTTCTCCGGATGTACATTGTTTTGAACTTGTTCAAAGAACGTTGTGAATATGTCAACTTGCCTTAGGATTTAGTACATTTTGATGTTTTACTTTATTTTAAGATTTCATTGTTTTCTGCATAAAATGTAATACTTTTACTTTTCATTTTATGGGTCTTTTCCACTTGAGAATGTACTTAAATAAACGTATCCACTTGTATTTCTTGTGTTTTGAAAAACATTTATGCTGTATTTTCGACGTTAAATAATAGGGTGTTGGCTTTTAACCCATTGTGGTCCAAAAGAAGTATTTATATTCTTTAAAAACATGTAGAAACATGTTTCTTTCTTTCTGTTTTTCCTTTTTGGTCAGAGATTTATGTGAAGGACATTTTCACCTGATTACTACTGATTTAAAGTATTAAATGCCCTAAATTTATACAAAAATTATTGATAAATATAAAAAAAGTCAAATTTTAATCTGAAAAGTCTTTTTTTATTGTTCTGGTTTCCACAATATCATAGAAACATATAACCTAGAAAGTAATGCTGTTAAGGTTGTCTATTTAAAGTGTAAAATGTTAGCTTTAAAATATTATGAGGTCTATGCTATAAATGTATATAGAATCAACTGTTCACTGCTGTCTAGAAAACTAATGTTGCTACTAATGTTGCATGTAAGAATAAATAAAAAATAAAACATGTGCCCTAAGTGATGATTCTATATCAAAGAGGTTTATGTATATTCAATATATATGAAGTATTGCCATGTTATGTACTTGAAGAATTTAACAATATTACTTGCAGATTACTTTGTTAACTGAAGAATTTGTATTAGATGTAGAGAAAATGCATGACTGCAATAAATGTTTCTTTTGAACATTTTGACACCGAAATGAGCGTTATTATGTTAAGTATCCAATACAATACTAATCGTCCGAAATGTTTTTTTGTGTACAGGAATCGGAACAACTGGATAAAAGATGATGGAATTTCGTTCACTCTCATGCCATATAAATGTAAGTGACATTAATGTACTTATTAACTAAACTATACATTTGCGTAATCTGTTGAGCTTTATTCACCTTATCATCGACCACCACTAGGTTGTGCTCTAAATCAAATCGTAGGATGTATCTTCAGTCTAACGAAGAATCTTTTTGTTGTTAAAGGTTCCTGATCTCCTGAACATCAAAGAAAGATGACGAAAAGGATTTTTGCCGTAAGTATTGAAATTAAAAGAACCTTGTAGAAATAGCTACGGCTATGATCTTTTCTTGTATAACGTACAGCTATTATTTTAGCTGCTTTATGTGGAGTATTTGCTGATGTTTTAAAAATACTGTAATTTGGCCAGAAGTATAGTTAACAATGCTATTTTTACACAATTTGAGTAAATACTAAATTTTCATAAATGCATTACATTTTTTACAAGTTCTAGTAAAATTTCAACAAATTCTGCACTGCCCAAGATTTTAACCATTAAAGAATATAAAGAACCTGAATTTGCTATGGTACCCATAAAAATGTTTTAACGGAAAAAAATGACAATCATGGTACTATGAACTCTCTACACACATCCATGTTTAACGAAATCAGATGAAATTCAGACATTGGAAATAAGAAAAAAACAACTTTTATACAAACTATAAAAATAAAATATTTGCAGTTATTAATAGAAACATGATAGGTGACAATATTTTACAATTTTGTTTGGGAATGGGGGGAGAAAACACTATTTAGGCATTCTATAACCTTTAGTATGTAGCAAAATTATCACTTTCAATTCAAATTTCTTCGGGAAATTCCTTTTTTAAAATCATAGCTAAAAGTAGGGTTGTGACGATAGTATCGTATATTGATGGTAGTCAGAGATATTGGCGATGGCGGCTGCCTTTGACGATAATTTACTTGTTTTCCCATTAATGTACTAAGTTATTATTGTTGGTATTGTAATCAGGCGAGTATTATCAAATTAATATTAAGGACCTTCAATTTATTTCCCTAATTTCATTATGACATCACCACATAACACTCTTCATTGAAAAAGTTTTTAAAACAGATTACAAAATTACATCCCACATCAAAACTGAATTGCATGGTCATCTATTCACAAATTCAAGAGTGCTTTTTATAAAAGTAACGTATTAATCTTGTCCAGGTTTTGTTTAAGCCAATGAGTGAAATTATGTTGTTCGTCAAAGTTTTGTTTCCATAGCACATAAACAAAACATTTAATGACACTAATAACAATACAAATAAATTATTAATAATATTACTAAAACTATATAGGCCTAATTACAGTCTTTAAGTCTGAACACAGCACAATAATCAGTTATCGATGAAAATCAAAAGCAGCTTCAAACACTGACTTGAAAAAAATGCCAAACACATTTGGTCAGTTTTGCTTTCACTTTCAGGGAATAATTGACTGGTTTAAGTCTCTTTCACTTGCATAACTCTCATGCAAAGTTAGCCAATTGGCCTTTTGGGTGAAATATTTCTATGTGACATGACATTTTTCTTCATCAACAAATCTATCTTTACTTGCAAAATGAAAGAAAAAGATTCTCATTTCAAGTAAATTAAATGAGTAAATAAGTAAATTATTGCAATTAAATCCCCACCTCCACCGCCAGCGATAATATCGTGTATCGGCGATCGCGCAGACTGACGATTTGACTGACACACATTGCCCAACACTATCTAAAAGTATAATTTTATTTTCCTTATTGCAGAACCATTAATACCTGGTGCATTTAGATTTTTCTAATTGAATTTAAAATGTTTTAACTATCCATTTAATTAAAACAATGTTCTTATTTTTCACCGACATAACATGTCGTTGTCCCTAGTGTTAACATTGATAATACAAACTTGAGTCACTTTTTATTTTTAATGCAACAAATGGGAAAAAATAAAAGGACATATATCCCCCCTTCAACAAACTTTTATATCTACGATAAAAATTCGCTAAACAATATTCTTTAGTTTAAAGTTTTTCTCTCAAGTTGGATTTGGGTTTGGTGGTGTTTCACATGACAACCAATTTTTCAAATTTTTTTCCAATGCCTCAATTCCTGCTAACTTTGGTTTCCAGTAGTAAGATATCCATGTCATTGTCACCAATGTAATAGAGCCTAATTAGTGATAACTTTATTTGTTTATTATTGTCAAAGCAAGGAGAGCTGTTATTACTTTCTAAATGATTCGACTCAATTTCACCTGGAAAAACTTAAATCATTAAAAATTGATTAGTCTTGCATATCCAGACCTTCAAACTGATGGCAGGTCTGGACTCCATAGCAGCTTTCATTGACCAAGGACCGCCCAGAGTCCATCTGACTGACATGTAAAGCAACCAATCAGTTAGTTTTGTTCAGCGTCATGTTACGGGGTGTGAAAATGTAAAGCCAACGTCCCTACAATGTCAGAAGAGTGTAAAACTCTTGGATATATTTTAAAGAGTCTATGCCCCAAACTTTATGTACTTCACATACGTTTGAAAACCCAGCATTTAGTTGAACCTGATAAGCGCTCATTGTCACGTTTGTAAGCGCAACGGCTTTCTTTTTCCATGAGGGGGTTTGACATCACGGCATCTTTGTTTCCAGGCGGACTGTTAAAGAACACGACACGCCCGTCTCCCAGAAAACCTGTAGAATTTAACCAATCGGATGACATTAAAAAGATTATAAAAATTGATACCTGCCATCATAGAGAAACATGCATAGATGCCTCATTAGTGGCTTTTCTAAGGGCCACTATACATAAGCCATCCGCCATATTGGAACAGTCAAAACCGGTCTGTGAACACTCGAGAGCAAGTTGACTGAGCATCTGCAATCGTAGTTAAACGCATATATGATTATCTATATCTGCAGATGATTTTGCTGAACACAATACAACAAAGGCATCAGCCAACATGACATTTAAGAAGTTATAATAGTTAAAACCTGTAATATTGAGTTAACACATTAAAACACAAATCAGTTTCTATGGGAATTTAAATTTAGCATCATTGATTTTTACTGTGAGTGACGACACTAACCGTTCCAAGATGGCGGGCACGCTGATGTGTCTGGAGTATATATGTATACATATACGTATACATATCTATGTCTGCTATATGTAGGGATAAAAAAGTAAACAACCATCTAGCAACTGCATAGCGGCACGCTAACAACCACCCAGAGCACCCTGGAATCATGGCAGTGACTTTTGCATGGAATAGAATCTCTTAGAGTTAATAATATTTGGAAGATAAATAGAAAATCCTTTTGAAAGTTATGTAGGGTTAAGGCTTAATTCTTTTCCATTACTAAACAGATGACAAAGTTTAGCTTGAATTAATCATAAGGCAATGTGACACTTGAGGAGCTAATGCAGTTCTCAACTGACAGTGTTTTGTTTTATACCTCTGATCTCACTGATTGTCCTTCTCCCTGTAGATGACGTTTGCCTGAGGAGGAAACTGCAGCAAAATTTCAAAGGAAGGGAAGACTACTCTGTAAGTCCTCACATTGTTATTTGTATTATTAAGGTATTACTACATATGTCTGTCATTTTAGCTACATTTAGGCCCCAGTAAAGTATTTTTGCCCATGCAAATGTAGTAGTTAATAAACAAACAGCATAAAATGGATGTTTCATCAAAATAATTAATTTACTATTGCTACAGTTTTTTACAGTTTATATTAAAGGTAAAGAAAAAATTCAAAGCTCAAAGGAATGGTGCTAAGAATTTTTGTTTAATAATGGGCTTCCTGTTACAGCTTGGGAAGGTGTAAAGGGTTTTTTTTTTTTTTTTTTTTTAATACAGTTTTTGATGTCTGTACATATAATTTACTTGTCTTTAGTACCCGAGCATGCTTGGGTGCTCTCTTCACCACTACTTGTTTTCAGTGGAAACCTTTCTTGAGATCAGTAGCTATGTTTCCATCCAAAGTTGCGAATTTTACTTGTGCACAAAATTTGAGCATCGCATAAAACTTTTGCCAATGAAGCAGCGTTTCCATCCCATGTGTTCAAGAGAACAAAATTGTCACTTCCTGAGAAACTTGTGCAAAATATCTGTAATAAAAATGGAACTTGTTGCAATCGGGGAAGCCACTGAAGCTCTTTTATCCTATATCATAAATGACTTGCATCTCAACGCGCAGACGAAACGCAATAAACGCTGTCATGTTATCTTGCGTTTGGATACCTGGTGTTTGGGAACAGAATCATGTGAGACACTTCTGGGAGGTCATTATACCAATTGAATCTGATGAAAGACTTTGGCTCAGGCAATTCAGAATGACCAAACCAATATTTGAGATGGAACTGATCCGCTGGTTAGTCTAGTTATCCAATCACATCCTCTGTGTTGAGGCAAAGTCCTTTTTTTTTTTTTTTTTGCGCTTCAAGAGATTTCAGTAAATATGCGCATGTCGTCTTATCTGATTAAAAAGTATCTGCCTCAATTGAGCGCATGCGGGGGTTTTTTATGCGCATTTTTAGAGTTTATGCTTATCTTGGCATTTCCATCCAGTGTGACACTTTCCTTGTGGAGTCAGTTCTGCTTTTGTGTAACTTGTTTTACACATCTTTGATTCTGTGCCACAATTGGCCTCCTTTTTTCACTGGCTGTTGCATACTTTATGCATTTAAAGTTTTCACTTGCAGTTGTGCCACATTTACAATGGAAAACAATACAACATTTCCATTCTACTTGTGACATGGATAAAACTTTTTCTGCTTTTGATTTTGGGATGGGTATTCAGACAGGACAGACTAGAAATTATGGTCCTTTACCATTGCACATTAGTGTGCATTAGCCCAAGTCCTCCACATTAAGTCACTGTTTAATTTGAGCTGACACCTAATTATCCTAATGAAATGGGATCGAAATAGTTTCGAAGGAAAATGTTCTTAACTTGTGGATAAGGCTACTGACATTTTCAGTAAGCAAATGCCATATGTTCGTTGAGGAAGAAGCTATGACTTCCAATCTTTTTTTTTTTAATCAATCTTCTAAAGCCTGACTTTTACTAAATGTACTTCATAACCTTTTTTTTTTTTTTTTTTTTTTTTTTTAAATTGAGAATTTCTTTTCCTTAACATTTGGGACAACTCGTTTACTTTTTGGTAAAATTCTCTTCATATTTGTACTTATACACATCAGTATGCAAATTTCCCAGTTTGTGAACGGACCCTTTGCAGTGTCGCTTCTCATTTTAGTGGTAAAGCCACACTTTTCTTTTTCTTTTGTTTTCCTCCTTTTTTTTTCTTTTTCATTTTTTTTCTTTTTTAAATCAAGTCTCAGCAGACTAAACATCATGAATGACTTAATTACAATGATTTTAAAGTAATTTCCTCTAATACACTTTTAATTTTGGTCCAAGTTACACATTGTAATAACAATCACAAAGTATGGAAAAATGCACTTCAATAATTGACGTTCTCACGTTTTTCACCTATTCATTTCAGTGCTTTTTAGCTTTGTCGACTCATCATTTGGATACAACTTTCTTGTATCATTAACGTTAATGACCTTTATTGCACAAAAACATGAATATTGGAAGAAATTTACCTTTTGTGAAGCACATCCACAGAAATAATAGCTAATGACAGACATATGTTGTGTAATATATGTTGTGATTTTTAAACTGTGGGTCTATCGTTTGTCAATGTAATAAGTAAACTGATAAGTGATCCAAATCCAGGTACTATAGATTTTCTGGTAGTTGAAAGTAAAGGTTTTTGTAGTGCTGTTTCTTGTGAAAACGCTTCTGAAATTGTGTGAATAGAGTTTCTTGCACTTACATTTGTAGGTGAATGTATCGAAATCAAGCGGCCGCATTTGCGGTCTACATAGCATACTTCTGTTACCATTTTATCATATGAATAACATTAAATTTTGCTGTAATTATTCTACCATTATAATATTGACAAGTCAGCTGTGCATGTTAATGTTGAAGTTGTCCTAATTGACCATAAGAAGCTACCTTGTGAGATTGATCATTGTCTTAAACTTTTGTTAATCGCTAGCTATAGAACCATGTCAAACAGGATTCTGATTTGGTTCTGATTTATAAAAATGTTTTGTTCATAGCCACGCTATAGCCGTACGTTACCATTTTTATGAAAAGCTGTCATCGCATCTTTAAGAATACATTTGGGGTTTACATGTTTTCCCTTCTCCTTTTTGATTTTATTTAAGAACCAATTCTGGACAGTCAAGTGGAGACACTACTGCTTAATGAGGAAGATGGCGGCTCATGTTTTGCTTTTGGATTTGGAAAGAAAGAGACATTTTATTTGTTTGTGATTTGCTATGATGTTTTACTTCATCCGCTGATGTACAAATGTATGTATTGTGTCATTTTACTGCATTGTTGTTTTAATGAAATGCCTGTATTTCAAAATTTAAAAATGCTTTTTTTGTTACCTTTTTTTAAAAAGAAAATAAAAAAGTTTCGTGATTGAACTATATCGAGTTGCACTTATTGGATGGAAAATAAAAATGACGTTTTGCAAAATATTTACTTTGCGGTTTACGTCCAAGCGTCCAACACTGGTACAACTTTTCTTTTTTTTAAAAAAAAACAAAATGCTATTTACTTACCGAACTATGAATTAACAAGCTATGTGATATTTTCAAATTGTAAAGAGTTGGTTTTGTCTTTAACTGCCCTCAATGGCTCGTTTTATTATACAAGTTATATTCCACAACTTGAGACTTTCGCAAATTATTTTAGCTTTATCTTTTCCATTCAAGGATACACCCACAAATTTCCTGTTGAATTAAAATCACGCATTTGATCCAGCCTGCAAACATGGCTCATGCAACCGTCCTCTCTAAAATATCACGTTTGGAAAGTACATTACATATACAGAGCAGGTGTAAAAGGGTTAAAAGTAAATTGTCTAAAATGGTGTCCAGTGTAGTCCAGCACTCACTGCAAAATGGCAGTCTCTTGTCTCATTTCCTGTCTATGCAGGAAGTGAAGGCTTACAGAAATAAATGTATTAACACAAAGATAAGAACTGCCCTTTATAACCACCAATCAGTCGTTCAAATACTGTACTCCTTAGGTTGGCACTAACTTGAGGTATTAATATATCTGTAAAACAACTAGTTTTTATTTAAAATAAAAGGGGTGGGTCTTTCGTGCATCACCTGAGCCCTGGGTAAATGGAGAGAACGTCAATCAAAGGCTAAGCTCTCAGAGCTGGGAAGGAGCTTTAGATGGCGGATGAACCTTGGGAAGGGGAGAGCGTTGAGCCTCGCAGGGCTCTCGATAGCACTTGTATCTCAACTTTGGTGAACTTTGAGTGCCTCTAGGGGCACAGTAATCGCGCGAATTCGTTCGTTTTAGTTCGTTTTGGACTGTAAAGACGTTAATGCGTACGTTTTGTGACTTTGTTTCGTCGAAAAACGCTGTGGTGTGTGCGTAGAGTGGCCAGTCGTTGTTTTCCCTGCCTTGCACTGGCAGCCATGGCGGTCCTCCATTTTTAGTGCGCTCTGCTGGGCTCTTCTCATACTCTCTCTCCCCCTCTCTCTCCATTCAAATAGCCATCGGTGGATTACTGCTATTATTTTTCTTTTCGAATATTATTCCGATTGTTTTAATCTCAATCTTGGACTCTTTTTGATTTTTTTTTTTTTTTTTTTGTTATGGCCAAAGTATCAAATCGGATATATTGTCAGATGTGAATGTACTACTACAATCCTCCTCCTGTCAATGCAATAGGTATGTTTACATCGTTTCTTTTCTATTGTCGAATTTATTTGCTTTCATCGTTGTTTTAATCGTCCTTTGTCTGATGACGCAGTAAGAATTTATGCATGTGGCTCTGTGAATGTATTGCCTTGAAATGCCATCGACACATGGATATTTGACATCGAATAGAGTCGAGCAGGTGTCATTCCAATTCCGATGCCTTTTAACTTTAGAAATACTGTAAATATTTATTTATTTTCAATATTCCGTGTCCAACTTGACTTTTTCCATGCATCGCATCGGACTTTTTTTCTTTTGATGGTTCATCCAACTTTAAACTTTTGACAGTTAATACCTGGACAAAAGATCATCAATAACAAATCCCAAGACAAAATCATGATGAAGAATAAGAGTAAAAAGCAGGAAGATGAAGGCTCAACTCAAAGCAATGCTTCCAGGTACGATCTTTCATATTTTCCTCTCTTTTTTAACATGTGTCTTGATTGTTTACCTTTACAAGCATGGTTGATCACCTGTGCACAAGTTTAAACCACAATGTCTGTAAATTAGTTGGGTTTCATATCATTGACCTTGGGATAGATGTATAGCCACACCCTGATTTTGCTAGTATTTCTAAAAGTGAAAACAAGGCCTATGGGCCTTTACCAACATTTATACTCAAGATACACAGTGTTTTACACAGATTTGAGCAGTGATTATAATGTTTTCATTTGTAAAGTGATGGTGTGAAATGACCTTGTCTGATTAGTAGTATGTGCTGCATTGCACCATGTAAGGTTAATGACATTTTAAACACTTTTACTTTAACATTAGATGACAGTTTAGCATTTGATAGATGCAAATTGATGTTGCAGTCCTTGTATGCAGAACCTGATTTCTGATTTCCTGAAATATTTCAATGAAATCCATTTCACACACATGCAATGTTTAAAGCAATTTAATTTTGTCTGAAGTGATATATGGGTATATTTGTATGTTGTACATGCTTTTAATTTTTTTTTGTTTTGTTTCATTATTAGTAGCAACAAAACTATTGCTTTTATTTAATGTGCAATTGTTTTTTTTTTTTTAACTGCTGACAAGCTGCTGCTTAATACAGGAAATTTTAATCATTTTTATATGTTTTTAAATGTTTTTATTTAAAAAAAAAAAAAAAAAGTGGTGTCTGATCCTAAAGTAGTATGGGGGTCATGCATGTGAATTAAAATCTGTCCTATTCTTCAAGGTCTTTATTGTTTATGAAGTAAACAATTATTATTTCCTTAATGACATGGGGTTTATTACCTCATGTAAATATTATTACAGCACAAGCTCAGCAGTCAATCATGTATTTCAAAACTCGCATCTCTTGAAATAATTTCCTGTTGTATTGGAGCTCATTAAAAACACATTTTAGCATTCACTCTTTTATTTTCATATTTTTATTTTTTTATGAGTGTATATTTGTTTTAGCATTGCTGATGACCAAAATGTGTTTTCCATATATGTTCAATTATAACACGTATCCAAACCAAGGATGTCTTATCCTGATAGGAATTATTATAGTTACTTTAGTACACTCACAGTTACTTTTATTTCCATATGAAAACTGAAACTAATTGAGTTGCAGATAATGTTATTGGGTGGTTTCATATTAACAGTAATTCAGCTTTTTACAGAAATGTATTGTTTTCATATGCATTATTAATTTAGGCTAACAATTCCTTAAAATATTACAAAATAATTAGGTGATGCCATTTTTTTTAAAGGTTCATGTTTTGTTTATCCAGGGAAATATAAAGGAAAAAACCTTTAACACAACAATTGGAAATGGAAGATTTAATGATCACTTATTCAGTTTTAAAGCCTCACAAAATGTGAAAGTCAAACAATAATTGTAATGTATTCAAATGGCTATAATCATTAATCAACGGCGCACATCATTAATGTAGTTTTAAAGTAGCCTATATGTTTTAACTTTTACCAACATGGGACAACATTAGTGGGGCTTTTACCCTGTTACAAAGTGGTCATCATATCACCCTTAAAAAATAAAATGCAAAACAATAGCACAGGATGTGTTGATGTTGTGTTTAGTGCTTATGACCGGGTCTGTCATTATTTTCATGGTTGTTTGTCAAGAATTTCCGTCTGAATTGATGGCACAGCTTTGAAGCCCCTGCATATGTTCCAGACACCAGTGTCTAAATCGAAAACCCCCTCAAATGTATGTTATCTTTTTACAATTACACACAGCAGTTTTATGTAATTGTGTATTTGTGATCATGAATTTACAAATGAACATATATGTTGATTTTTTTTTTTTTAATTTTTTATTTTTTTTTTTATACAGGTTACAAATAATTTCTTTAGTGTTAAACATGCCTGTGAGAGCCTAAATCAATTAATTAACCTCAGGAATATATCTTCACTGTTGTTTAGCTGTGGCAGCCATTTTCTAAATATTTCTAAAGAAACAAGAGCTGAAAAAGATGCCAAATGTGATATTTTTCCTATATTATAGTCAATATAACTTATTTGAGGTGTTCACATGGCTTAGCGCTATATAAAAAGCACTGCTTTGTTTCATCACAGTTTGAGACTGGCTTCATTAAATGGCTGAAAGTCCTCAAAGTCACAAAATGGCTCTTGCTTTGTGCTGCATAGCTTGTATTAGATGCTGCATTACATAAAAGCTTCTTGGAACTACAGGAAGCAGAAAAAGGAAGTGTTTTGGAGGTCAGATGACTTCATACTGAGTTTTCATTGGACCTTCACTTGGCTAGCAATAAGCAGCCAATGGGAATTCAGTTGAGAGGTTAGGGCCGCCCATATATGATGTCATTAGCCATATAAGGACAGTCTGGCTGGTAGGGCTGCTTTGTCAGCAGCTGTTTTGCTCCTTGAGCACATGATGGGGGTGGTTGTTTCTAGCAGTGCATTCCATCATAGCACTCAATGTGCTAGCGCTCGCAGTCATATCTGCGTTATGGTTTCTCATGAATGCCATCGTGTCAAATTAAATGAGCATTACTGAGACACTTTCATATGAGGTTTAAGGAAACACCTTGTTGTTTGAGTCACATTAATAAGATAGAATAAAGCAGATTTAGCACATTTTTAACCATGTAAGGAAGATATAAATGCTTTGCTTTGAGATTTACATTTATAGTTCGAGGGGGTGGGCTTGTTTCAGACGGAAGCCGTTGCGTTTAATTTTAGACTCAAAGGGCAAAGGACAGCAGAAGTGGTCATTGACCTGCAAGAAGATCCTATATATCTCATGTACTTTCACATTTCATAAAGGTTATTTTGGAATTGTAATTTAAATTTATTGCACATTTAAAAGACTTTCTTGAAATAAAATAAAGTCATTAAAATAAAATAAGTAAACCAGATTGTATGCAAATGTCTAATCACACTTGATTAATTTAAATGTATTTTTTTTCCCCCCATTCTGTCAATTAAATGAATCATTCCAATTCTACAGGTGTTGTCTGTTTGTCATTAAAGGAGCTTGTGTGGTAAAACTTTACAATAAGGTTTCATTAGTTAACTATATTAGTTAACATAAACTAACAATGAACAATTCTTCTACTGTATTCATTTTAGTTAATGTTAAGTTCAACATTTGCTAATACAATTTTAAAGGCAAACGTATCTTTTAACATTAGTTAATGCACTGTAAGCTAACATGAACAATGAACAGCTGTATTTAACAAACATTAAGATAAAAAATTGCTTTAAAAATTATATTGCGCATTGTTCATGTTCTCTGATGCTTTAACTAATGTTAACAAATGAGACCTTTTGTAAAGTGTTACTGTATTTTTTTTTTTTTTTTTCAAAACAAGTGATGTTAATTCCAGCTAAGCATGGTTTAAGAGGACTTGGCATTTCATTGTTGGACTGAGACAATTGGATTTTACTTAAAAGACCTAAACATTTTTTGTGAAAAACCCAATGTTTAAGTCGGATAATAAGACGATTAAGAAATAGGAAATAAGTTGAAATTAAGTTAAATAAAAAATATTAAAACATTTTACCCATTGACAATTCATAAGATATGAGATTTTTTTTTTTGTTGCAATAATTATGTCTTGAGATTTCAGATAAAATTTATGAACGTACTGTTCAGAACCACTTGATATGTTTTTGTTTCTCAGCATGCACATCTTTAATGTTATAGCAATTCTGCATCAGAGGAATCTAACCGCTCGGGATCAGAGTCCGGGAGTCAGTCGGAGAGCGAGCAAGGAAGTGATAGAGCTCGTTCCCGGCGTTCCGAGTCCAACAGCACCTCCGATTCTGAGAGCCACTTTGAGTCAGGGAGTGAATCCACTGGGTCCAAATCCCGTCAGACCTCAGCACAGGCCAAAGACAAACCAGTCCGGAAGAAAGACAACCTGGCAGACGTGAAGAAGGTACAAAAACAGGCCAGTCTGAGTATTAGGAGAAATCCTGAATTATTCCCATTGGATTTAATCTTGAAGCTTTAATTTAGCTAGTGATTAATTGCTTTATCATCTAAAATGAATTGTCTCACAAATTATCATAGATGTGGGAGGAACATCCAGATATTTATGGTGTTAGAAGATCCAGTCGCAGCAGACAAGAGCCTGCCCGCCTCAACATCGGAGCTGAGGTAGGCTGGCTGTGCAAAAATAATTCAACACTGACCTCTAGTGGTTTCTTGCATTCTCAGTTGACATTTCGTTAGCCTCATAGCATAATTGCCCAAGTCATTTTTTGGCCAAATTGTGATATCTACCTTTGAAATATGATCTGTGCAATTATGCTATGAGGCTAACGATTTGCAGTATGTTGCCAACATGTTCTGCTTCTTGGACCAAAGTAATTACCAACATAGATACTTACTAAAGCATAAATATTTATGTTTGGCCCTGGACTCAGAACTGATCAGGCTTGGCAGCCCAAGTAGTGTAAACATACCCTGTGTGTGTTGAAAGCCTTGTTTCCTTGATGAATCTGAAACATGACATTTTCATGCTTTTTAATCTAGTGCCATATATTCAAAATGGATTTTCATGGGTTTCTAGGGCAGCAGTGATTCAGAGGGGGAAAGTCCCAAAAGAAAAAGCTCACGGCAGAAAAAGAAAGAGTAAGTGTACAGAAAGTATTAAATTGGGTCTCCCACCCAACTTTTTCCATAATGTACTTACAAATATCTGATTTGCTTTTTCCCCCCCTTCTTCTCATAATTGTCTCCATATATATCATGCATTATATAACATTTAGATTCACCCATAGTTGCGCATGTAAATGTCTTTTAAGCTCTCTTACATAAATACATTGTTTATATTCATGTTGTATTGTTCATATTCAAAACATTTTGAGAAAATATTATATTTTGTTATACATTGCAATGACATTCATACCTTTTTAAGCATGGCTAACAACAAGTATATAAAATGCAAAAGACCTGTAAACAGTGAATGTAAGCCTTTGATTAAAAAATTGATTCGTTATAAAATGCAATACATTCGTTCTGAGTACATTACCATTCAAACGTTTTTTTTTTTTTTTTTTTACTTTAATACTTTTATTCAGCAAGGATGCCTTAAGATGATCATAAATGACAGTGAAGACGCTTAGAATTTATTTGAAATATTTTTTTTTGTAACATTACGTTTCTTTCTGTTCATCAAAGAATCCTGAAAAAAAAAAATGCACCACGTATGCACAGATTTCTGTGTTTACATGGACCCTAATAATGTGATTGTAATTGGACTAGAAGCACAGTTGGAATAGAAAAGTCACATGTAACAATGTGACAAATCCAATTAATTCCATTCGGATTGCAAGGGCTGGTTTAAATCTTTTCTAATCAATACGACAGGACATGTAAACACTTGATCAGTTTGAAAACTGAAACTGGAAAGTACTGCACAGATGCAATGATGTAGAAATGGCGTAATGATGTATGTCGCACGAAACAAGCGGTTGCTGTTGAATAGTAGTCGTGTCACTCTAAAATTCTCCTTCCACCCATCTTCTGATAAAGGCACAATATGTAAGATACTTGAATTAAAATATCCAACACCCACTTGAACAATGTTATATAATTTGTTGACTTGTGTACTTATATTATCCCAAATGTTTCCAAGAATGTTTAAGTCTAAAGAAATAGGCAATTTTAACCAGGACACGGACTGTGCCTGTGCGTCACCTATCAGTAAAATCATACCCACGTTACCCTTGGTTTCCAGTTTTATTTTGTAGAAACCATAGAAACACCAAAGATGCTTTAATATATTATGTTTGTATATATATATATAATGTGTTTTGCCATGTCTAATATCGATCTAGCTTACTGCAGTGTGCAACAAGTATCTCATAGTAGCCGGCGAGCGAACGCAGAGTAGCATTATAACAACTTTCAATATGCAAATGTATCTAATATAAACGGCGTTGCGTTACCCCGCATACTCTTGACCGGAAGAAGCAGAAGCGGTCGTCTGCGGAATAATAAAACTTCCACTGCTCTCGAGACGTGTGTCGCACTCATCTCTCTTTAGCAATCGCTCCAGCGGCCTCTTTCTGCTCCAACGGCTTTCAGCCCCACCCTGCTTCAAACTACAGTAATGTTAATAAATCTTTAATACATTAGCTCATCCATGAATATGATTTCTGCCTGAGTCCCGTCGGATTCTTTTCCACCGGCTGTGAGGTGAAGGCAACACCTCCCATGATTCCGCAAAATTAAGGCGTCATCAAGCTATGCCTTTGTTTTGAATAAGCGACCTCTAGTGGCGAAAAACTACATATTGTGTCTTGTGATGCAGGACAGCGTCTCACCAGTCCTTGCTTCAGACTTTCATCCACAGACGCCTTGTTTTGGGTGCGGGAATGGGCAATTTTACTGCTTGATAGATAAAGCAGCATGGCCCAAAGCTTCATGCCTAATTAGGAACCAAAATAGATGTTAAGTTTGTTTTTTAAAACAAAGAAAAGAAGGTATGGTATGAGAATGTGCAAACGGCGAGCAACTCTGTATATTTGTGCAGTGTGCGCATGTCTATTCAGATTTGAAGCTTGTTACATAAACGTGCACATCAAACCGATCACTTTTAGCATTCATGCGTTCATCAATCAGAATTAATTCCGATTGAAACAAAAGTCAGGATGTTAGGATGTATTTTCTATGCCAGTGTCAAAGATTAATTCCTGTTCAGGAAATCAATAAAGTTAAACTAAACTAAACTAAACTAAAAGGTGTCTATATAAATGTAGCTATTGATAATAATAAGCAATGTCATATTAGAATGTAATTCAGCTTTGCCATCACTGGAATTACATTTTATAATATATTCAAATAAGTTATTTTAAATTGAAATATTATTTCATATTATATTTCATATAATATTATTATTGCAATTTTTTTATTAAATAAATGCAGCCCTGGGAGGTTTCTTTCAAAGGCATACAACTTATTTTAAATACTAGCGTATATGGGCTGAAGCATCTGTTCTAGCATGTTAGATTGCCTGTGTGGTTGTGGGTAATAAGTGGAACGGACTGGCTTGCAGCTTAACAGTAGGGTAGCAGTTGAAGCTGTTAGAGGTCCAATAGATGAACCTGTGGTATTTCTGTGTTGAAAGAAATACCTGGAAAGATGATGACTCAAAAGACGAAGAGGATGTTGAGGAAGAGGCCAGCAGTTCAGAGAGTGAGCAGGAAGAGAAAAAAGTTAGATCCAGACGACTTCCTGCTAGAAGGTAAGAGTGTAGCGAAGCCTGGCCTTCAGACAGCGCATCGTGAATTATTAAGTGGGCTGTCTTATTAAATAAAAATGATTCATGAGCTCATTTTTAATTGCTATGCTTGCACTAAAATTAGTGATGTGATTTCTGCTCTAACAATTTAGGATACTTGCGCTGATTTATAATAAAGCATGTATCCTATTTCTGGCATAATAATATAATAATCGATTAACTGTGTATAATATATGAACTAGAACTGCTTTAAATGTCTGACAGCTGTCTCAAGGCTATTGGCTCATGAGTCAGGCTGGTAGGCGTGAAAATGAATCGCTACACTAGCAAACACATCAGGGACGCGGAACAAAAGGCAAGAAGCCTAGTATGCTGAATAAGTGCATATAAATGTATGTCTGTGCTCTTCGCTTCCCTTCCCAGACCACAGACCAAATCATCTGCTAGCAAGCAGCAGCCACAAAAGGGCCGGAAACAGAGGAAGCAGGAATCCTCAGATGAAGAAGATGAGGATGATGACGATGATGAGGAAGAGGAGGAGGATACCCCAAAGAGACAAACAAGGCGGCGAACAGCAACTAAAGTCAGGTATGGATTGTTCTTATCGAGGGGTGTATGTAGATCATATATATTTGAGATGCCATACTTTTGTTGGATATAATAATGTATTCAAAAATGCATTCAAAATGCATGTCATGCATACAGTGACATATATGAAGAGTTCAGATGCAAAAGCCTCTAAGTGCCATCTGAAATTTTCTTCTAAAATGAGCATTTTTATCAAGCTTGTATTTTTAGGTTCAATAATTTCCCTTTAGTGGCAATTAATAGTACCTTTTCATTGCCATTAAAGTGAAATAACTGAACATAAACATACAAGCTTGATAAAAATTGTAATTTTAGGAGAAAATTTCAGATGGCACTTAGAGGCTTTTGCGTCTGAACTGATGTAATGTATTCATTTTGATATTTTTGGGTGGTGGGGGAAAAAATACTTGACTTATTTTTTTCTCCTTGAATTAATAATGATAATAAATAAATATAAGCTCCATATTCTCCTATATCATACTGTAGGGGCCATAAAAGCCTGATGTATCAAATGTGCTGCTTAACAAAAACGCACATGAAAACATTTATTTTTAGATTTTTTACATTTTTAAAAAAGTTTCAATAAACTGATGCATTTAAAAATATATATATCATTTCATGTCAGGCTTTCAATTTATTGACTAATTTTTGCACCACATGACATTTTTAGAGTCAATAAATTGAAACTTTTCTTGAAAATGGTAAAGTTTAAAAAAACAAAACAAAAAAAAAAAACATACAAAACTAGCATGAATTCAAAGACTTTTTCTCATTTCTTTATCATTAATATTCCTATATGTGATTGACCCATAAAGTATTATGACTTGGTCAGATAGTAATGATGAAGCATGTGTTGCAGTTACAAGGAGGACCAGAATGATTTCGAGACAGACTCTGATGACCTTATCGAAATGGCAGAAGGAGCCGAGGAGCAACAGGATGACGACAGTGAGACCATCGAGAAGGTCCTTGATACCAGGATTGGCAAGAAAGGAGGTAAAGATTCTTCATACTTAAAGGATTAGTTCACTTTCAAATTAAAATTTCTTGATAATTTATTCACCCCCATGTCATCCAAGATGTTCATGTCTTTCTTTCTTCAATTGAAAAGAAATTAAGGTTTTTGATGAAAACATTCCAGGATTTTTCTCCATATAGTGAACTTCAATGGAGCCCAAACGGTTCCATTGAAACACACAGCAGTTTTGCTTATTTATTAAAGCCCTTCATTCTTTTCTCATCCTTGTTAACAGCTACTGGAGCTTCCACAACCCTCTATGCTATTGAGGAAAATGGGGACCCTGGAGCAGACTTTGACCCTGAGAAAGAGGAAGGGGAAACTCAGTTCTTCATCAAGTGGAAAGGCTGGTCCTACATCCACAACACCTGGGAGAGTATAGATTCCCTCACTCAGCAGAAAGTCAAAGGGATAAAGAAGATAGAAAACTTCAAGAAGAAAAACGACGAGCTTAACTCTTGGTTAGTGCTCACAAAGATGCCATATTTTCATATGTTCTCTAGAAGAAACTGGCATTTTAAAACATGAATGCCATTTTTACAGACCTGAATCTGATAGCAAACATGTAAATTACAATTGTGCTTTTTAGGTTGAGGAAAGCGTCACCTGAAGATTTAGAATATTACAATTGCCAGCAAGAACTAACCAATGACCTGAGCAAGCAATTCCAGATAGTAGAGAGAGTGATCGGTAAGTGCTGACTTAGTCACCATGAAATCAATATTGACAATTCTATGGAATATTGCAGTGTTTATTATTAATGATTGATCCATGCACATCATTATTTTCAAATTCATGTGCCCTTGTAATCTTTAATCAAAATAACTTCCCCTCCCTCTTGCAACAACATCTCTTCTCTGATGGGTGTTTACCGGCGTAAGGGTGGGGCAATCTGTCTCTCACAAGAGATTACAAAGCAATAGCAAACCACAACCATCCAATCAATTCCCAATTAACAAAACAAAATCAAGCCCCGCCTTGCGTTCTTTATTCAAGAATCTGTTTGACTCAGATACGTGTCACAATAGGGAAGGAAAAACTATCGCAACTTCCATCAATGCTGACTTTAATGAGACAATCTTACACTACTGTTCAAAAGTTTAGGGTCAGTAAAATTTCTGATTCTGAATATTTTTTTGTGGAATCCATGATACTTTTTCTAGGATTCTTTGAATAGAAAGTTCAAAAGAACAGCAAAAACAATCTCTGTAACATTGTATCTGCTGTCACTTTTGATCAATTTGATGCATCTTTGCTAAATAAAAGTATTAATTACTTTCAAAAACAATCTTACTGACACCAAACCCCTTCAAACTGTAGTGGATGCTGTTTGCCTATTATGATCTGTTACTAATTTTCCTTTTCTCTCATTATTCAGCGACAAGAACGGGGAAATCACAAGCACATACGGATTTTCCCTGTAAGTTGACTGCTTTTGTGTGCACTATTTCTTATTTACTTGGCCAAAGGAGATGTTTACTACTTAAATCATTTTCTGATATGTCGCAACAGCCCATAAAACCGCTTCCACTGAGCCGGAGTACCTGTGTAAGTGGATGGGGCTGCCGTATGCAGAGTGCACATGGGAGGATGGCGCATTAATCACAAAGAAATTTCAGGCCTGCGTTGAGAGTTTCCAACACAGAAATGCCTGTAAGACAATCCCCTCCAAAGACTGCAAGGTGAGTGTTTTTTTCTTATCAGTGTTATGTTTTGGAAAAAGGGTGGTGAAGCATTGCGTCACGCTATCTTATGTGAACCCTGTCATATTTTTCTGCCCAAATGGAAGGTGTTGAAACAGAGGCCAAGATTTGTGGCCTTGAAGAAGCAGCCTTCTTATATTGGAGATGAGAACCTTGAACTCAGAGATTACCAGTTAGATGGAGTGAACTGGCTGGCACACTCCTGGTGCAGGTATGTAACATACAAGTGGAGTTTTTCATCAGGAATTTTCCATATTTAAATTTTCCACATTCCGCAATTGAAGAGTGTAACAGTATAATGGCTGACAGGACAGTATAATTCTTTTTTATGAGGCGAGAGACGTTATGAAAATAACTCAAACATGAATAAGAACAACGCATTTTTTCTTCAGGCACTCTTTACGTAAACTGTGTCTGACAGAAGAGTCAACAGCTTTCAAGCACGTCATTCAAAATAAAAGTCCTACATTGGAAGAGCACTTTTGGGTCATGACCCACCAGTTGAGAAACACTGGTATAAATGAATCCTAATAATTATTAATTAAACAACAGTATTGATGAGAAGAGTGTCTGACTGTTTAAATAATACTAACACAATGTAGAAATACTTGAAGGTATTATGTCATTGTTTTAATTTAATTAAAATGTAATTGGCTAATATTAATATTTAATTGTATTAATGGAACAAAGAAATTACTTCATTGATAAAAAGAATAATTATGACTGGTTATTATCAATGTTATTTTAGTATAGTATTTATATATGTGCAATTGGTATATTAGTATACTATATTGTATTGTATACTATATTAGTAATTTATATATTTTATATGTAATTGAATTTAGCTTTTAGTTTTATATTTCTTTTTTATATAGCTTTTATATATATATTTTTTTATTTTAGTCTTTTTTTTTTCATTTCTAAATATTATATTTTAAATATTATTTCTAAATATATAATTTTAGTAATTATAGTACTTCGTCTTTCCGTTAGTTGCCAAAGCAACATTTCTAATTTAACTTTTTCATCTTATATTTGTATTTTATTTGATTTCATTTTTATTTCAATTAACAAAACCATTTTTATTATATAGTTTGTTTTAGTTAAAAATAACAAGTTGAGTCCATCTTCATTTTTTTGTTCTCTTTTTCCCTGGTTTCTGTTACGTTCTGTAGGTGTAACAGTGTTATCTTGGCTGATGAAATGGGCCTGGGAAAGACCATTCAGACGATCTCCTTCCTGTCCTACCTTTTCCATCAGCACCAGCTTTATGGTCCCTTCATCGTGGTGGTGCCTCTGTCAACCCTTACCTCCTGGCAGAGGGAGTTTGAGACTTGGGCCCCGGATATGAATGTAGTGGTGTATCTGGGAGACGTCACAAGTAGAAAGACAGTAAGCTAGTACACATGCTGAGACAATCCAACTTACAAAAATAAAAAAAAAGAATGCTATTTTGAGGTATAACGCTCTGTTTTTGACCAGATCCGGGACTATGAATGGATCCACCAGCAGACAAAACGGATCAAGTTCAATGCACTTTTGACCACATATGAAATTCTACTGAAGGACAAGGTATAATAATATTTGATTTAATCTTTTATACCAATTCTGTATCATTTAAATTAATTGTTCTTCATTATTTGCACATTGTTGAGTCAAGGCTATGTGTGTCTGTGTCCGCAGGGAGTGCTGGGAAATATAAACTGGGCTTTCCTCGGGGTTGATGAAGCTCACCGGCTTAAGAATGACGACTCGCTGCTATATAAAACTCTGATCGACTTTCGATCCAATCACCGGCTGCTCATTACTGGGACCCCACTGCAGAACTCACTCAAAGAGCTGTGGTCCCTTCTGCACTTTCTTATGCCTGACAAGTAGGTACTCGCATTTTAGGAAGGGGATCATAATATTTAGGGATCAAAACTTTAAAACCCCTGTTTTGACTTTTTCTCCCATTAGGTTTGAGTCCTGGGAGGATTTTGAGGATGAGCATGGTAAAGGCAGGGATAACGGTTATCAGAGCCTTCATAAAGTTCTGGAACCTTTCCTACTGCGTCGTGTCAAGAAAGACGTGGAGAAATCCTTGCCGGCTAAAGTGGAGCAAATCCTCAGAGTTGACATGTCCGCCCAGCAAAAACAGTTCTACAAGTAAGTGTTGTTTTATCCCATTTCATGCCTCTTTCCTAGGCTGTTTGCTTTGAGACAGTAACAGAGCTCTCTAAATTGAGTAACTCTTTGATTGAGCCAACTTTTGATTCCAGACTCTAAGACTGCACGCAGTTGGAATGCAAGTGTTTGGAGAAAATTTGCTCATCTCATCATTGTTCATTTGTAGTCTTAATGTGTTTTGACTTTTTCAGATGGATACTAACAAGAAACTACAAAGCCTTGTCCAAAGGCACCAGAGGCAGCTCTTCTGGCTTTCTTAACATTGTCATGGAGCTGAAGAAGTGTTGTAACCATGGTTTCCTCATCAAACAACCAGAGGAGGTTGAAAATGAAAAAGCACAAGAGCACCTACAGGTATGACTGTCTTAGATTGGAATTCAATGGGTTTGTTCATAGGAGAATGTCATTTTCAGGTTGTTTTTGATGTTTTTTCAGAGCTTGGTGCGTGGCAGTGGGAAACTGGTTCTCCTGGACAAGCTTCTCACACGACTGAGGGAGAGAGGCAACCGTGTGCTCATCTTCTCTCAGATGGTCCGCATGTTGGACATCCTTGCTGATTACCTGTCTATGAAACGATATCCATTCCAGGTATGATCTGTGTTAAATTGTTTATCTGTTACAGCTTCAAAGTAATGACGTGGACCCTGATTAGAAGGACGTGTACTAGGCAGGTGTACTGGCCGACTAGTAAAAACATTATTTAAGTTGTTCGTAAATTGAATTTCCTTGTGTGTCTTTCCCTGGTTTAAACATATTATATAGAATTATTTTACAATGGAATCCTGCACCTAAATTTTGCACTGATAGCTGTATGCATTGGGTGGCACTGTGAATACTTGAGGTCACAAGAGATGAAGCCATGTGCTTTCAGTCACATCCAGTTGGGGCAAAAGACGGTAAATCAACCTTTAAAAATAACTTGACACTTTAAATAAAGATTGTATCAATTACATTGTTTCACCAGTAGGTGGCAACAAGTGACTGTTGAAACATTCATTCAGAGATTTGTTAAAAAATGCTGATTCATCCAGTAATGAAACAAGTGAAGTCTTTATGAGTGAGTAATTGAAACCATTTTTTTTTAATTCAAATTAATTAAATATTTTTATATAGACTGCAGCAATTAACATTTTGTCAAAACCTCTAGTAAATTTAATTTAATTTTGTTTAGTTGTCTTTAGAATCATGGGATAAAATCATGTTTCTCAATTTATCCAGAATCGTGGATCTGCGTTAATGGTGAAAAGAAAATATGAACCGCTACATGATACTCTGTCGCTTATCAGTGTCCCTGTTTTTTCTCAACAAGAACAGGTTAAATGAAAAAATACTTTTTTTTATAGAGACATGTTTGTATATGTCCATTATACTAATGGCTTCAGTCAAATTAGTTTCTCTGTAAGCTTGGGGTTGATGTAATTTATCATGATTTTAATATATTTTTTATCAATACAATTTATTAAAATTTATAATTAACCAAAAAAAAAAAAAAAAAAAACTAAGTTGAAGTTGACTTGTACTAAAACTATTTTTAGTGGTGTCAAATTTCACACGCATATTGTGTTTTACATTTTACTTTTAAAGAAATTACCATATTTTCCGAATGAGAGGGGTATGTGAGCCAAAGTTTATCTGAATAGCGGATTTCCCACACGCTGGTACTTTGTTTCACATTAAAACTGCAGTCCGCAACTTTTTTTGGTTAAAAATGATCCAAAATCAATTTTTGAGCAAGTACATAACCAGCCAGTGTTCAAAACTATCGAATTATCTTGTCTCGATTCACAACGGTAAGCTTGTATTAATGTTTTATAATAAGAGCGACATTTGGGAAATTTGAGCATGCAGCAGTTCCTCTGTGCGTCATTACATCACGTCCGTAAACAGAAAGGAAGGAGTCCTCTCGAGGCTAGTCAGTTATATCATGTGAGGATGTTGCCGGTAGCGGCACATTTATAGCTTTTTCACAGCAGCTAAAATAATTAAACTTATCATTTTGATGGCGGATTGTAATCCAGAAAGGTCCAAATGACAATCATCAGTGACAATTGGAGATTCACCTGTAGTCAAAAAGCAAAAGCATTTGGCCTGTGGAGTGACTACAGAAATTGAAATCTACAGGTAACGCTAATACACACTAAATACACAGTCACGCAATGCTGATGTTGTTAACAATAACAATTTGAGAACAATATAACAGTAATAATAATTTGCACGGTTTGGCATGATCCGAACTAAGCAATCGTTAGATTTAATCATCATTGGCAGCGATTTATTGTAGGCCTAACGCTTTTTTCCTCAGTTGGTCAGAACAAAAGTGGCAGACATGTTTCTTACTTGTTCAGATAATATTTTCCAGTGAAAATTTTTATATTGTTCATACTTTCAAGATGTAGAATCTGTGATTCTGAAGTACAGTATCCACACCGGTGCGGTGACTGACAGCAAGCATTAGATTAATCCGTGCTGACGAGCTGTGCTGAGGCACAACGCACGTACAGGTAACTGTTCCGCATATGACTGCAATCGCATGTTTCAAACAGAGATGGCGACAAAGAGGAAAAATCACGGACTGCAGCTTTAAATAAATTAATTTAGGCTTGCGGCTAATGATGAATGCCACTATAATTCGTTTTTTTTTTTTTTACTTTTATTTGTCATTCCTGTTCAGTCCTGAATATCTTCAAATTAAAGGATATGTTCTGGAGTGAGAGGAACTAAAATGCATGTTTTTGGGGTTTATAATGTTTGTAAACATTGTTTTATTTTTTATAAATATTTTACATTACATTACATTATTTCTGAAAGTAATAATAAATTGTGAATAATACACAGATGTGACTTATCTCTTTTTTTTTTTTTTTTCTCTCAACAATGCAATTTTAACCCAGTGCCACTTATTTTCAGGTGCTTATTTTCTGGAAAATATGGTACTTGTTTTTGTTTGTTACAGACAGTGTTGAAGAGTAGTGTTGCCAAAAGTACCGACTTCGGTACCAATTTTAAAATTTTAAAAATGTGATGCTTTGAGCGCTGTTGAGCAGATTTGTAAACACCTCTGATTGGCCATTGTGTTCACGTGCTCATCAGATATGTCTGCGATTAATAAAGTAATTGAAATAGTTACACTACTTAAGTTATTACATTTTAAATAGGGTACTTTGTAATCTGTAACCTGTTACATTTCCAAAGTAACCATCCCAACACTGGTTACAGAGTGTTGCATAGTGTCCTTGTTTAGTTGAGAATTTGCAGTTTTTCATCTAATGTTGGTAATCTAGATGTTTTTTTTGTAGTCTCTATGGAGACATTCAGAGGTGTGTGTATGGCTCTGATGATTTAGGGAATCATGTGTCAGGGTTGCAGTATGTTTGCTCAGACAGCAAGTTCCCCGAGCCTATTTTTATCCCCCAGTTATTTTTTGATCGTTGCAGCTTTGAGCATTAGCACAGCTTGCACCTCAGTGTTGTTTTGGTCTGGCGAATATCTTCAGTGTCGTCATAATTTTGTGGTGACTGAGGGGGTTTTAGGGTTTTATGGAGCTTATCTAGCTGAGGTGCCCTAGTTTGGTCAAAGTGCCACGCTTGACATTCCTTAACTGTATCTGTGTTTTCTCTAATGTTCAGCGTTTGGACGGCTCCATCAAGGGAGAGATCCGAAAACAAGCACTGGACCACTTTAATGCTGAAGGCTCTGAGGTAAGAACCTAAAGTGTGGCATGCGTGTTTGTTTTGTTTGGACAGAGCTTCACTGTCTGGAGACATTTGCTATGGTTGTGATGGCGCTCTGCGTCAGAGCTCACTTGACAAAGCACTTTGCTGGTTCTGGGAATGCTTGATCCATGGGAAATACAGGCCTTGTGTATTCATCATGACAGGAGATTGAAAATGTAATCATAAAGGGTCAGCGATTCTGTCAGATTGGACCAGGAAGGCCCAAATGGCCCATAAAATCAACATAATAATCATTTAAAAATAAACTAAATTATATAACAAATATAATAAAATCATTCAATATAATCTAAATAATAAATTGCTGTTTGAGGTTCCATTAGGCTGATTTATATTTCATGTAAGGTTTTTTTTTTCTTTTCTTTTTTTGTATTCACTAATTTAAGGTGAAATGTATAACTTTTGCACCAAAAATGTCACCAAAAATAATGCAAAAATAAAGCAAGAACAATATTTTCTAACAGTAATGATTTTCTTCGATCACTTCTCCTGTCCGCTATTGGTTGGTCAAACAAATTGACACCATTGGACAAGCTTTTTGATCAAATAAACATATCTTTATAATATACTAAGTATAATTAGATATAATTAGCCTATTTAAGTAACAACAAGCCTTGTATTGCTAAAATGTCAGTAGTAGGGATTGGCATGATTAATCGATGATCGATACTTGATCGTTAAGAATTTCGTTGATCACGTTAATTTGTTATCAATTAATCTAATGCATTTTTTCAATCTAATGCAGGTTGCCTTGCATAGTGTGAGTCTTGAAGCAGTTAAATGAATTTCACTGTGTGGCAGCAAATAAACATTTTACCACCAGGGTGCAATATTTGACACCATACTTGGTTATCGGTTATCTGTGATCTTCCGTTTTGATTCTGAGGGAGACTTCCCCACCCCTGAATTGCACACCTACAGACTGGTAGAAAGTGAACGGAATAAGGTTCCCCGGGCTGGCCAAGTTAGCACGGAGGTACCTGTGCATCCCGGCAACGTCAGTCCCTTAGAGCGGGTGTTTTCAGCGGCTGGACTGACAGTCACCACGTTGCGGTCGCGTTTGACCCCAGATCATGTCAACATGCTTATATTTCTCAACAAAAATCAGTAGACTGGTGCAGAAGTTGTATGCGAGTTACTAAAGTTAGTTATTTCACACGAGGCTTTAAGTAGCCTAATTTGTAGGGGTATAAATCAGACAGTTCATCACGATACAATATGATATTGATTATGTCAGCCAGCGATACGATATTTATATATTTATATATAAATATTGTGTAATTTATAAAAATATATATATATTTATATATTTATCGATAATTAGATATTATGTGCCAGGTTTATACAGCAAGTTTATATTTTTATTAACTTACAACCATAACCAAAATTGATAACATGAACTTATTAATCTTTTTTTTTTATTACACACCCTCTATCCCAATTGGTACATTTACAACAACAAAAAAACTAAATTACAGTTTGTTTTAAATAAATAAAAATAGTATTTATTAGGGGCTGCACGATTAATCGCATGCGATTGTCATGCGTGTCTCATCAGTAAAGCCGGTTCTGTGATTAGCGGTAAATGTCCATCACCTGATTTCAAATGGAGCGGCACTTAATATACCGTAGTTCGCGGACAAGCTACGCAATATCGCGTTCATAATCGCAGATGAATCGCCTTCGATTATGAACACGATATTGCGTAGCTTGTCCGCGAACTACGGTTCTGTATAATAAGTGCCGCTCCATTTGAAATCAGGTGATGGACATTTACCGCTAATCACAGAACCGGCTTTACTGATGAGACACGCATGACAATCTCATGCGATTAATCGTGCAGCCCTAGTATTTATAGTAAAAATAGTTTGTAGTATTTCCCGAGTATTTCAACTGGAACTGGCAAAGTTTACAAGTAACGTGGGATTTCTTTGCCTGCCCATCTGCTTTCAGAAATACAAAATGTTTCCAAACCCATGATTTGCGTTCTACAGTAGGCACAAACTTTTCTGCATCTGTCTTTTCGCTGCTACAACTGCTTTGTTGCTGCATCGCATTCGCAATCTGACACGCAGGCAGACTGTATGGTGAGAAAACGAAAATGCGCACTTTAGCGGAAATGCGGACGTTACGTGAGGTTGTGGAGGATGTCAAAATAAAGGTACCTCATATCCATATTATAAATATTATATCGTTAGACGTTTGATCGATGCATCGATCCATATCGATGTATCGTTACACCCCTACTAATTTAAGTTAGCCTAATTGTTAGGAAGGCTAATATCTGACCCTTTCTTCTGGCTTGGATAGTTTTGAGTTACATTTTGACAAAACCTGTCAGATTTAAGTATTATTATGTTTTTTGTTTGTTATTGTTTAACATGATTCTTTTTTATTATTATTGTTTTGGAACAAATGAGGTCTCTGTTTAAGAACGCCGGCTCGCAGCTGCAGGTTCCACTGCTTTAGAGCACCGCATATGCACGCGCATATATGTTCGGTTTGCCTAACTGAATGTAGTTTAACTGTCTGCCACAAGTTGATCTTGTAATAAAGGTCTCATTGAGGAAAAACATGCTGTATTTTTGTATTCATTGCATTTTCGAGTTATAAAAGTTAAATAATTAATTTTATAATAAAAATATTAATGATTAATAGATAGTCAATCATTAATTCTCTGGACAATTGACTAAGAAAATTTAATTGAATGCCCTTCCCTAGTTAGTAGCATATGTAAATGAACAATGATCATTTTTTTTGTTACCTGCACCTAGATATATCCCGTTTAAAAGACTTTTGACAGCTTGAAACTACTTAAATTATAGATCGTACTTTTGCATTTTTGTATCCCTGCTCATGGACAGTCGAATCAAGCCCAGTGCATTATGTGTAAGATGTAGAAGTTTTCCCACATTTTTGGCAAAAGGGAGTAACACTGCTTTCTACTGCATAGACAGCCAAGGTTTATTAGAAGCCCATCTTGTCAGCAGTGAATTTCCCCTTTAACCTGGAATAGGAGGTATAGATTTAAGCATCAATTACTAAAGAGATGGGCATTTGGCACTTGTTCTTACTGTCCATCTATGTCTTCCTCAGGACTTCTGTTTTCTGCTGTCCACCCGAGCTGGAGGTCTTGGGATTAACCTGGCCTCTGCCGATACAGTGGTTATCTTTGACTCGGACTGGAATCCACAGAATGATCTTCAAGCCCAGGCCAGAGCCCACAGGATTGGCCAGAAAAAGCAAGTAAGTAGAGCTCAAACCTAATGTGTAACTGCACTTATTGCTGGATGAACCTCTTAGACTCACAAGTAGCAATATATAGATTGCATTTAAATATTTTTGGCTTCTTTGTATAGGTGAACATCTATCGCCTGGTCACAAAAAACACTGTGGAGGAAGACATTATTGAAAGAGCAAAAAAGAAGATGGTTCTAGACCATCTTGTCATTCAGAGAATGGACACAACTGGGCGAACCGTATTAGATAACAACTCTGCAAATTCAAAGTGAGAACCTCAAAAATGTCTCTTGTCAAAAAGTGTATTGAAATTACTAAACATATAACGCATAATTAATATCTCTGTGTTGGCCATTTCCAGTTCAAATCCCTTCAATAAAGAAGAACTGACAGCCATCTTGAAGTTTGGAGCAGAGGATCTGTTCAAGGAACCTGAGGGAGAGGAATCAGAACCGCAGGAAATGGATATTGATGAGATCTTGCGGCTTGCTGAAACCAGAGAGAGTGATCAGGGATCTAGTGCCACCGACGAGCTTCTGTCACAGTTTAAGGTACTCAGGAGTCTGTTAAATCTGCGGGTTTTAGTCTTAATTCGCCCTTACACAAATTAAGGCTTTAGAGTGTAACTTAGCCGATTTGTATTGTTACAATGTCGGTAGTATATGTAAATGAACAATGTTTACTCGTTCTCTGTGTTACTTGGACCAAGAAAAAGGGATTTCGTGAAAACTACAGATTATACTTCCACATTTTTGTATCCCCAACCACAGAAAGTGGGATCGACAGATGATTATTAATAGAACAGTTATTGTAAGGGTAGATTTATCACTGAAAATTTTATCGTATTTTGTCTATTCTTTAAACAGCATTATGATAAAATTGGTAAAACAGCTTTTGTCACCAGTACGCAACAGTGTTTTGCTTCAGGCGGAAATGACAGAATGGCAGTTTCTTTCAGTTTTTCCCCTCCATTTTGCCTAAACACAGTGTTTATGGTCATCGTTTGAAATGTTGACTACAAACAAGGAGGTTTTTTTAGATTTTCCGTTATAGCGTTCTCTCCGTATTCTTTGCTGCTTTTAGGGATGCACTGGATCCTGGAGTGGAAACGTTTACTCTTTGAATTCTTGCACCCGGGAACAATACAAGTCGACACCATTAGGATTAAAAGTTTGCTAAAAAGTATTTCCTACTAAAGCAAGGCACTATTTGACTGTTGTTAGCGTATCCATAGCAGACTAATGAGAGTGGCCTTAGATGGCAACATGCCAATTGCATAATGGGTGTTGCATAAAGCATAAACTTATTTGGCAAAAACTTATTGCATAAAGTTTTCCTACTTAGAGAAAAAAAGGCTGTTGTCTTTCCTTTTGCCAAATGTTTTCTCTAGTTAGGTAGCACCGATTTAAACGAGAAAAAGACTCTTTTCTGCTGTCTAGAAAGAACGCCTTTAAGAAGGTCTTAAATCAGAGTAGAAAGTCTTAAATTTATAAAGTCATGGCATTACACGTTGCACGCCTTGCAAAAAGTGAATATCTTCCTCAGTATTTTGTCTTTATCTGAGAACAAATGTGTCAATGAGTTATGAAAACTTTCCTTTGAATTAATTTGTTGTTTTTTCTGAGCCACTGGCAGATATTTTGGGGTCCAAGCACCAAAGGTTTTATAGTCCCTAATGAAACACAATTTTCAGGTTGCTAGACATGATTAAATCTATTACTGTCCATTTAAAATGAAGAGACAATTTAACATAAATTATTATTACATGCCTTACGACAGGAAAAATTTTTAAACAGGGTTTTTTATTACTTCTGTGTATCTGCAGTAGGGCTGTGTATCACCAACAATGTCACGATACGATACGCATCACGATACTAAAGCCACGATACGATACGTATCGCGATATGGTTCAATTTAGAATTTAAATTTCTTTTGAGCAGAGTTTAGTAACAGTAATATGTGTTTATTGAATAACCAGTGTTATAACAGTCATGATAACTGAAAAATATATTTTGTTTTTGTCATTAAAAAAAAAATGATTTAAATTAAATATAAAAAAAATGTCACAAAAAGCTTCTTTTAAAAGCTTGCTTTTAAAGTCACTCCCTCAGTAACTGAATTGACAATTATAGTGACACTGAAGCATATCAACAAAGCTCAATGACTAATTTCACTTGCAACAGTAAGCTGACTGTAAGAAAACTAAGTTAATTATATTGGCTATAATATTATAATAATGTCTATACCACCTGTTTTTTGTTTTGTTTTTTTTTTCATCTGTAAAAATGATTTTATGGGATATCAACTAAAAATATGTTCTAGAACAACATACGTTTTTATTAACGTGGTCTACAAAATATGGCCTACATGATTTTACAATACACACTTAACAATAAGGTTCATTTATTAAACATCAGATAATTTATTAACATGAACCAAACATGAGCAATACATTTGTTACTGTATTAGTATACACATACTAATTAAATGCGCAGGTCTCCTCTCGTCTATCCTCCCCACTGGACGAGGCCAATATCACTTTCGTTTCGCTTTCAGATATCTCTACATCTAGAAAGTTAAAAGCAGTGATGGCATATGTAATAATTACCGAAATCAAAACAGTCCATAAACTATATCCTCACGAAAACGTCAGTCAAGCCAGCTCGCGCCTCAACCTGAGAGATCGGCCTTCAAATTTCTCGGTTTCTGAATGGACGGTTTGGCTTGATTGATTCGGCCATGATTTATATACCATCGACCTGTCCTAAAACGTTAGCGCGCTTTGATCGATGATTTGGAGATTGCGTGTTTCTCTGTTCGAAAGCGTCACGTGACGTCACGTGATTGGCTAGATTTAAAAGCAAGACAGACACGATACGGCAGCTGCTGTATCGATACGCGCATCGTCAGGAGTTCATGACGATGTATCGTTGTATCGATATTCTGAGCACAGCCCTAATCTGCAGTGATTTCTTTTGAAAGTCAGTTACCCCTTTTGTCACCTGTGTGTGTTGCTCAAACAGTTAAGTTGCATATTTTCTCTTGATCTTTGGCCTATCATGAACACTGCATTTTTTTCTGGCAGGTGGCTAACTTTACCATGGATGAAAGCACACCAGATCTTGAGGAGAGGGCTGTGCGTGACTGGGATGACATAATTCCAGAGGAGCAGCGGAAGAAAGTGGAGGAAGAGCAGAAGCAGAAGGAGATGGAAGACATCTACATGCTGCCCAGAAGCAGAAGCTCCAACAAGAAGGTGAGTCGGTGCTTCTAGATTACCTGAGCTGGTTATGTATTTTCATGCACTGCCTAGGGTTGTGCCAGCTCAAATCGGCGAAAGCTAAACATGCACGGTGCAAATTTGTTTAAAAATTTTGGGGAGTCGGCCCGAATTTGACCAGTGTATACACTCCCCCTTGCTCCCAAATCATACAACATACATTCCTACATACATGGGTACATACATCGTAAACAACCACATCACACTACTAGCATCTGAGTGCGCAAACGCTGACAAGGTATTTAAAAGAATGTTTGTAACCAAGCAGATCTCGCCCCCCATTGACTACCATAATGTTTTTTTTTTTCCCCCTACTATGGTTGTCAATGGGGGACGAGATCTGCTTGGTTACAAACATTCTTCCAAATATCTTCCTTTGTGAACAGCAGAAATGTATACAGGGTTGAAACAACTTGAGGGTGAATAAAGGATGACAAAATTTTCATTTTTGGGTGAACCATCCCTTTAAAGTCAGTAAACCAATTAATTAATAAGAAAAAAAAATGTAGATCAAGAATCGATTTGGAATCGGATTGTGACTCTCAGAATCAGATCAGATTGTGAGGTGCCTAAAGATTCGCACTCCTGTTATTTTTGCAGAAATGCTTCAAAGGATTTTCAGCTATATAAGCAGATATGAATCACCTATCAGCATACATTTATACTTTACATATGTGTGTGTGAGTGCACATTTATATGAACATTATAAATGTATGTACATAGCAGACAGTCGTGTGAAGTGCTCCCTGTGGCTTTTCAGTGCTTTTATCCTCTCCTGTGAGCCGGATCTGTAATATCTTGCGCCGACTGTAATGACTCATTAGATTTTATAGCCGCGCTCTGCATTCCCATGTGATGGCAGCACATGTTGAAGTATGCGGCATCGTAGCTTTTGGAAATGAGTCATTAAGTTTTACAGCGCAGTGGACTCCCCGGCGATAAGGCCGTGCGTGTTTGCAGCCACATGCTCATTACTCTTGCTATACGCCAGAGATGATTTAATCCAGAGCAGAACAGAGACTTCACAAAATATTCAGTGAAACCACTACTTCAATATTCCTAAAACTTTTGTTTTTCCATGCAGTTTTGTTCATCTCTGTTGTTGATCACATTGTGTAAAAGCTGTATTGTGATGTTTTTAGGCACAGGCCAATGACAGCGACAGTGACGTGGGATCCAAACTGAAGAACAGATCCTCAGGTTCAGATAGCGAAACGGATGACAGCGAGGATGACAAAAGGCCCAAGCGGAGAGGCAGGCCGAGAGCTCGCAAAAACAATGTGGAGGGATTTACTGACGCAGAGATCCGCAGGTATTATAACAGAACCTCCAATCACACATTTAAGGGAGGCTTTGCTGTAAACATTGTAATTACTTAATGGTGTGTTTATTTTAGGTTCATAAAGGCATACAAGAAGTTTGGAGCTCCACTTGAGAGGTAAGAAATGCACCGCTATGATCAGAAATGTTGTATTCTACTTCACCCAGAATTGAAAATTAGAGTAAAAAAAATCACAGTAATGAAAAATAACAGCATACTAGTTTGAAACGACATGAATAACAATAATTATAGTGAATAATAATTATAATTTTTGGATGAACTATAAATATATACATGCATATACACATGCATGTATATATTTAACAAAAATATATTTATATATAAAATTATTTATTTAATATAAATTGTGTGTGTGTGTATATATATATATATATATATATATATATATATATATATATATATATATATATATATATATATATATATATATATATATATATATATATATATATATTTCTTAAATATATTCATTCATGCGTGTGTGTGTGTGTGTGTACATGTATTATGTATTTTGGATGCGAGTTAATCGTGATTAATTGTTTGACACCACTAAATTATAGTATTTATTAATATTTTGAATTACCTTTATATTATATATCTTTAATTTTAGTTTAAGTTTTAGCAATTTTGTATTATGCTTTTGTTGTCTTTTTTATTAGTTTTTTAAACATTTATATTTGGCTTTAATTTTATTTTAGTTTTGGAAACTTTAGTACTCTTAATTACTTTAGTCTATTTTTTTCATGCAATATTATATACTGTATTTTATTTTGGCTTTATTTCAGTTAGCGAAAATGATTTTTAATAGTTTTAGTTTTAGTTAACAATAAAAAAAACAATGTCATGTAGTCCATTTAGAAGCAGTATTGCTGAACTGGTTATGGTGTTTTCTGCAGGTTGGAGGCGATTGCCCGTGACTCTGAGCTGGTGGATAAGTCCATTGCAGACCTGAAGCGACTGGGGGAACTGGTACACAACAGCTGTGTGACTGCAGTACAGGAGCATGAGGAGCACATGAAAGAAAACCCTGTGGAAGGTGTGTGAATGTTACTATAGCAGTGCTGAGTAAAAATGCTGAAATTTTTTTTTTTTTTTTTGTCTTTTAATTTGTAAAATTTCTTTGTTGTAGCTAAAGGGCCAGGGAAAAGACGAGGCATTAACATAAAGATCTCTGGAGTTCAGGTTAATGCAAAGTCCATTATCCAGCATGAAGAGGAGTTTGAACCGCTGCATAAATCTGTGCCTCCAAATCCTGCTGAAAGGAGCAAGTGAGTCCAAATCTAAATTATATATCCGAATAAATATCCGTTCCAGGGTTGTGTGCCATTCAAAATTTATTTGAGAATGCCTTTTTTATCACAGTTCAGTTGAGGCCAATGAATTGAGGTAGCAAAGGTTTTCAGTATTAAATTTATCTGACTCCTCAAATGTTAAATGTATACAACATATGGGATATTTTCTGAAATATTAGATGACATTAATAATGTTTGAATTACCACCACTTTATTTCCCAGAATTGTCGGTTACTCAAAATATTATTTAATCAATAGATTTTGTAAAATGTATAAGAATAAAGTTGTGTAAACACAAAGTGGTAAATTTTGACTGTATCGAACGTAAGTCTCGTACACACCGGGACGATTATCGTGTGCGCTTATCACCAGTGTTTTTCGAGGCGTTTTTTGTGTTCATACCCAAGCGATTTTCCCTGGCGATGCGCCGAGAAAATGTGCAAATTCAGTATATGGCGCTTGTGCTGAACAGTCGTGCAAATAAACATATTTATGATGTTAATAAAATTAAAGAAGTTAAAAATGCAGACATAAAAGGGCATATACATGAGGAGATGGTAATCAGAAATGGTTGTGCAAATAAGTCACAATGACAGTAGTGCAAATAAACATCAAACCAAAAAACTAAGCCAAGGCATTTTTTTTAAAATGACGTTTTTATGCCTGCCGTTTTTCGCATCGGTGTGCACACTCACATTGGTGCCCTTTGTTTAGTCACGAAGCGTTAAACGTCGGCAGTAATTGCGTGCGATATTCGTCCCGGTGTGTACAGGCCTTCATATGGAACTTATTTTGGGGAAAAAATAAATATTTCTAAACTCTAAATAGGCACTATTAGGCCTGTTCTTTTTCCTGTTCTTTTTCCTTTTTTTTTGGTGCATGGTCAATTCACTTCTAATTCCAGCTAATGAATTTGATGCTGAATTTTTGAATCTCAACCGTGATCCATTCTTAATTAATGAATACTAACGAGAGTGAGTAACATTTTTTCCAGATTTCAGCTGACCTGTCGGGTGAAGACTCCGCACTTTGACGTAGAATGGGATATTCATGACGACACACAGCTGTTATTGGGTATTTATGAGCACGGCTACGGCAACTGGGACCTGATCAAGACAGATCCTGATCTCAAACTTTCTGAGAAGGTACATAGAGTTCTGCTTCTAATAGTTAAAAGAGTGACATCAATGATGTGCAAGTTTGCCTAACCTGACCTCAAATGCATTATTGTCTTTGTTTGTAGATTCTCCTAGATGACCCTGATAAGAAACCTCAGGGAAAGCAGTTACAGATGCGAGCAGACTACTTGCTTAAGATGCTGAAGAAAGAACAGGAAAGCCAAGATGCTATTAAAGCAGGAGATGAGGTGGAGATCATAGGCTTTTTTAAACTGCTATATTTGAAGGTGCACACCACATTTGTTGGATGTGCAAGTTTTTTGTCTTGGGGTGCCTAGTGTTTTTGAGGACAATATGATATTGTAAAATAATGGGAATGCTTAGGGTTGGGGTAAGAGTTGGAAGTGTCTTCTTATCATGTACTACAGTTCAGTTTCATTCAATATGTTTTATGACATTTTTCATTCCTTGTATCTTCCCACCTCCTAGCCCAAAACCAAAAAGAGGAAACCTCGAATCAAGAACAAAGCCCCCAACAATGATCTGGTCAATGAAATTGCCTCTCCTCGTCTATCCGACAACCCATCAGAAGAGGGAGAGGTGAAGGTATGTTACTTTTAATGTATCTTATCACCTAAATAACAAAATTTACTTGTTAATGTATGGATATACAGACACAGAATCCACAGCACTAACTAGTTAGGTGGCATTTTTACAATCCTCTCATTTTCTAGGATGATGGAGCTGAAAAATCACCCACAAAGAAGAAACAGAAAAAGGATAACAAAGAGAACAAAGAAAAAACAGGAACTACTAAAAAAGAAAAGGAGGGGGACAAAGACAAAAGGCGCTCCAAGTCCAAAAAAGAGAAGGTATTTTATATGTTGGCATCAAAGTCTGTGGTGTTATGTTTCACCATGAGAACGTTTCCTTTAGAAACCTGGACTTAAGTATGATGTTTCACTGTTGTCCTGTGCTCAATGGTTGTTAGTTTCTTGGACAACAAATTGACTTAAACTTAATTTAAATTATACTGGTATTAAAATGAAATTTTCTGTGTTTGATTATTTATATATATATAATATAATATATATATATATATATATATATATATATATATATATATATATATATATATATATATATATATATATATTTTTTTTTTTTTTTTTTTTTTTTTTAAGGTTACATATTTCATTTTTTGAGAATTCAGTTACTTTTTTTTTTTTTTTTTTCCCCAGGTTGGATCTGATTAAATCTGTACATAATATGTGACCCATGCTGGCAAAATGAGTTGCAATGAGCAAATTTAAAAAATGAGTTATTTTTATTCTCTATTTAAAAAATGATGTTTGATTTGTTGGAATCTGACTGCGCTACAGTCGATAGAATCAGCAAAGTCAATTTTGAGAAAAATCGAGTTAAAGTTTTCTGAAGGTTCCTAAAAAAAAAAATCATCTAGCAACCATACCCTAAAATCCCTGGTAATACCACCAAATTTGGCACAAACCAAGTCAAAACCCATGTCTATAGGAAAAAATATATATGTTCATCATTTTTTCCATGATTTCTCAATTGTTTGATTAACATTAATGAAACAGCCTATTTATTAAGACCTACTGTACCGCATGGATAGAATATAATGTTACACGTCAGATGTTTTCCAACAGTTAACCAAACATTCACTTAAGACATAACAGATAATGTTTTTCATGAATACTAGCCAAGACAGACATTTTGAAATACTGTAATTCTGTGAATATGTGTATATCGGGATCACATGCTGCCTGAGGCATTTCTGTGCATGCGCTTCGGATCTGTTGGTCAGCGCAAGTAAGATCATTTTGTTTACATCAGCATGAGTTTGAAAATCTCATTTCATCTCATTGAGAATACGCTATGATTATTCACAAAGTTTTAATGCTGTGCTTTACAACAATACCAAACTTGTGCCGAGAGGAAGCAGCAGTCGAAAGCGAGCAAATGGCATTATTTCATGGTCAAAGGAAAGGTACTCCTTTCAGAAAGCATACAAATAAAGATACTTTCAAATGTTTAATTGCTATGTGGAGCATTGGGATCACTAGACAAGGGCTTAATGAATTATTTTTGTATCAATTTCGAGCAAAATTGACATTTTTCACTTGTTTTTCCTGTAGCTCGAAATTAGCCCATGTGCTTTCTGACTCAATTTGCCAGCACAGGTCACATATACTTAAGTTTTATCTTGTGTGAAAATGTCTCATCAGCTTCAACTTCTCACTTTTTTAGGCCAAACCAGGAGGAAAAGGAAAGAAAGCTCAGGGCCCCGTGCACATTACTGCAGGAAGTGAGCCTGTACCAATTGGAGAGGAAGATGATGAGCTGGACCAGGAAACATTCAGCATTGTGAGTGTTAAAATTCTCCTTTTTTCGTGTCATTCATTCCTTTACCAGGTGTGATCTCTAACAGGAATGTATGAAGAACTTACGATGTCCTGAGTGGAAAATTGATTTGTGGTGTAATGTGTGTGTGTGTGTGTGAGTGCAGTGTAAAGAGCGGATGAGGCCAGTGAAGAAGGCTTTGAAGCAGTTGGATAAGCCAGACGAGGGGCTGTCGGTGCAGGAGCAGCTGCAGCACACTCGCACCTGCCTGTTGAAGATCGGAGACCGCATTACAGAGTGCCTTAAATCGTACAATGACCCTGAGCACGTCAAGACCTGGCGCAGGTATATCAAATGCACATGACACATCCAATTCTAGGAGTTCCAATTATATTGAAATATTATATTTAACCCCACGTTTGTTTAATTTTTCTAGAAACCTCTGGATTTTTGTGTCCAAATTTACTGAGTTTGGCGCCCGGAAACTGCACAAGCTGTATAAGATGGCTCAAAAGAAGCGCTCGCAGGAGGAAGAGGTAAGCTTATCTTAACTCCACAGTTCTCAATGACATGGTTCTCCTCATGTACCACTTACTCACCTGCTCCTCATATTTCATACAGAAAGAGCATAGGAAGAAGGATGATCCTGCCAGGAAAAAACCCTTCAGACCTGAACCGTCTGGTTCTAGTCGAGATTCTACAGGTGCCCAGCCCACAACCAAACCCCATCCTCCGGTCAACCATCCGCCTGGGCCTCCCCCTCACGCCCACCACAGAGAGCAATACAACCAGCCCAATAAAAGGCACTTTCCTAATGATGGTGAGGGATGCAACACCATGTTTGACGTCCAGTGTTAGTTTTTCCTCTTATCAGATCTGAAAAGAAAACAATAAACGTAGCAGGTTGTGCTGTAAAACTACTGAAAAATGATGATCCTTTATCTCTTTACCAAAATCTCAGTTGGCCAAACAGGGATTCAACTTTTATGATTCATTAAAATATTGGTGTCCGGGATACTGTGAGACCGAGACTAATGCACTGTATGATTTTAAAAGCTTAAATTTGTGCTGTAAGTGAATAGTGCTTATAAACGGCTTTTGAAACGGATGCTTTGACCCAGAAACAGTATTTGTTACAACATAAGCAGATTACTGTTTGATTAGCTACTATACTTGTGGTTTTGTTTTGAGATTTTGAACAACCATAAATTCTATCATTTATGTTATCTTGTGCATCTTTTAACAGATAGGGGAGAATGGCAAAGGGACCGTAAATACAGCTACCCAGGTAACAGCAATCAGCCCTGGCAAGGGGATCGGCATCACCCATATGAGCCTCATAGGTACAAGGACCATCACTATGGCGACCGTCGTCCTCATGACTACCGTTCAGGAGGTTACCGTAACAGTGGTTCCCCTCGCAAACGACCCTATGACCAGTATGGTAATGATAGAGATCATCGGGGCCATCGAGACTATTATGACAGGTAAGCAAAAAGGGCTTTTTATGTTTTTGCCTTACCCTAAATGGGTAAACTTCCCATGAAAACTTTATTTTTTAATCATTCATCTGCAGTGTTGTGAAAAGTTACTTTTAAAAATAATGCATTACAATATTGCGTTGTAATTTACTCACCCCCATGTCATCCAAGATGTTTTTCTTTCTTCAGTCGAAATTAAATTAAGCTTTTTGAGGAAAACATTCCAGGATTTTTCTCAATATAGTTGACTTTAATGGCTACCAATGTGTTGAAGATCCATTGCAGTTTCAGTGCAGCTTCAAAGGGCTCTACATGATCTCAGACGAGGAATAAGGGTCTTATCTAGTGAAATGATCAGTCATTTTCAAAAAAAACCAAAAAAAAAAACTTTTTTACCACAAATACTCGTCTTGCACTAGCTCTGCAATGTGCCATACATTACGTAATCAGGATGGAAAAGTCACATGTGACATACACGGAAGTATCGGGCAAGTGTTTACAAAGCGAACGTGCAAAGCCTAAGCAAAAAAAAAAAGGTAAAACATTGATGTCAGATGAGTGTTTTTCACTCTACCGTGGTACTTTGGCTTATGTCACGCATGACCTTTCCAACGGGATTACGTAATGCGTGGCGCATCGCAGAGCCAGTGCAAGATTAGCATTTGCGGTTACAATGTATATACATTTTTATTTATTTTTATTTTTTAGAAAATGACCGATTGTTTTGCTAGATGAGACCCTTATTCCACATCTGGGATCGTATAGAGCCCTTGAAGCTGCACTGAAACTGTAATTTGGACCTTTAACCCGTTGGTAGCTGTTGAAGTCCCACTATATAGAGGAAAATCCTGGAATGTTTTCCTCAAAAACAGTAATTTCTTTTCGACTGAAGAAAGACAAACATACATCTTGGATGACATGGGGGGTGAGTAAATGATCAGGAAATTTGAATTCTAAATTGAACTAATCCTTTAAATTTGTTAACAGCAACATGAAAAAAGTTTATTGTATACAAAACTTTTTTGTTCTGTTTTGTTGCATGCAGAGCTGTTGCACTAAAATGTATCTTTTTAATTTCAGACATCCTGACCCTAAGAGGAGGCGTTCAGATGAGTACCGCTCCCCGAACTACCACCAAGGGGGAGGAGGGCATCCACAGGACTTCAGAAGGATGCCTGACCACAGAGGACCCCCTGGAAACCATGGCCCCATGGGGCCTGATCACTACCGCCCCTTCCACCCAGACAAACCCCCACCCCTGATTGACCCCCGTTCCCCTCAGTCTCAGAAATCCCCACTTGAGTCGATCTCGCCTGCTTTGGATAGAACTGCAGAGCAGAAACCTGTGACGGACTTTAATTGGAACAACAGGAAGACGTGAAATGAATATGTAATGCAGAGACGGTCTGTACTGCCAAAGGATGTGGCAGAAAGGCCACCCGGGCAATAAATGGAGGAGACGTAACCAGCCACCACCACACTCCTCTTTATCGCCACTGTGTCCTCCGCTCTCTTCTAGGTTTCATGACAAGGTTAAGTCTGCCATTTTGGACTGAGGAGAAAGAACAAGGCATGGTTAGTCCTGTGGACTATGATTGAACTTTATAAAGTGTTGAAGTATGCCTAAGTTAGAAAGTGCCTCATGTATTTGGTCTTTGTTGAGAGTCATTAGCAGAAAGGGACTATCCCCAAAGCAAACTTTACTTTGATATTCATGTCTTTTTGTGTTATTTTGGTTTGTGCAAAAAAGGATTATTTCATGAAAGTAGCCTTTGCAGGAGGAGAAAAAAGGAATCATTTTAATTGCACCTTCAGATGTTAATTCATTTTTCTGTTGAGCTATTCGGTTCGGTTTTGCTCTCTAAAATACCCAGACCCCTGTGATTGTACGTAATTTTTGGGGGAAATTACATGTTTTGTCTTTGGATATTTGTTATGATCATATAGGAGTATTTGTGATGAGCAACAACTGCAACAATTATTTGAATTGTTTTTCTCAAAATTATTGAATCAGCTAAATGTGTCTTCGCTATTGCAGACCCGCCATTTGTTAATATTGTAATGCTTAGACGCCCTGTTGGAGGACAGTTAGCCTTATTTAAAAAAAGATAGAAGTAAATAAGGCTGAACAGTATTCTGGGTCCATGCAGACCTTGTCAGAACACTAGATAATCATAACACGTAAGCTATCTTTGTCTTTATTTTCTTATGACTGTAACACTTGGCACCACTCGAGTCTACTTTATGGTCAGTGCTTGTACTGTTGCATCTTTTTATTGCACTAAAAGGACAGTACTTGCTTGTTTTTGACTATGTAGTGATGGTAGACATTACCTGAATCTGATTTTCATGTTTTGAGTTGTTTTCTCAGTACAAGTGTGCTGAAACACTGATACCGTTGACCTTTAAGTGGAAACGTGAGTACTGTATGAATGGACAGATGCGTGTTTAGGGAGTGGGCGGGTGTCACAAGCTATTTTTGGTGAACCAGATTTTGTGCCAAAACATTGACAGACTGGCATGCTGGTAAATACCATTCATTGTTTATTTGACGTGTTTCTCCATCTGTGCCTTATTCTTATGTAGGTTCAAACACCGGATTGATATAAGGACATCTAACAGTACGGTGCAGTATTATGCTGTTATGTACAATTTCAAAACATTTGCCAGGATGGATTTTTAACTTGGTGCATGTTAAGCCAGCTCTGGTGAGTGGGGAACAATGTGGTGTGCTCAATTCCAAAACATCATGGTAGCAGGACTAGGAGAGCAAGTGAGCTGGTGAGACGTGGACATGTCTGCTATGAAATACTTGAGATGTGTTAATTCTTTCCCACCCAAGCTCCTGCTCACACTCCACGGACATGTTAAGCTTTGAAACAAGCCAATTTAAAGTAATTTATATTTGTGAAATGCCACTGTTCAGATTAATTGTACTGTACATATGTTTATAGACCTATATGTATTAAACTTTCCTACATCATGGACAATCTTTGTTTTTGTTCTTCATTTAAAATAGTGTTCATATTTTTATGGAACCTACAATGTCAATTATAGTACTTATGCAGTTTCAACAAGTTAAGTTGTTCAACATTGTTTTTATTTTAATTTAATGTGATATAGGACAATCTAAAAAAAATGACGTTTGAGCTTAACTGCCTCAGCTGTAGTTTTCACATCTAGTTTTATGGAACCTGCATTTTTATCTATTTTTAATTAGTATTATTATTTTTAATGTGATCTAGGATAATCCTGTAAATGTTGAAAAGTAAAAAAAAAAACGACATTTGAGCTTTATTGTCTCAGCCGTTTGCTTCGCGCGCTTTACGTGCTTGGATACTCTGAGGGGAATGACACGGATTGCTGAGGTAAGACACTCGTACTTCACTACATAATACACGACACATATTCAATATTTTGTAGTTTTTCAGCACGTTTTAACATCAATAACAAAGTACATTTCGCCTACAGTTAAATCAAAAAAGGAATAAATGTAAAGTTAAAGCGCTGGTAACGTCCCTCATCTCTACACCAATCGCGTGTTTTCATAATGTCTAATTAGTTAACGAAACTTGTTATACAAATCTTTGTTAAATCTTGCTGCTTAGCATTTGTGTAAGCTTATTCTGCAGTTTTATACACCTCAAACACGGTAAAGTTCATGAATTGTACTCTTGACAATCATAGTTGTAGTCTAACATGGTTTAGCAATTTGAGTTTACCTATTATACCATCAGGTGGCAGTCTTAGCCCAACATACTTGGATTGAAAACCTAAAGCTGTAGTGTGGCCACTTCCTTAGTTAGAAACATGAATACAAAAACATTCACATCAAAAACAAATCAACATGACACTTTATTTTTATTCAATAAATAATTTACAGTATTTACAGGTGGTGTGTGGCACCGCTTTAGTCCTACATACAAAAACAGACTAAGCCGTCTGGTATCTCCCATTCAATGTTAATACATTTGAAAACATTATCATTCACTTTTCTTTAGCGTTACAAGTCTGATAACCTTTTTCACCATCAAGTTAAAACCATGTAAGAGCTAGGTTAAAGAGAATAAAAACATAAAGTGCTTTTGTAATAAACAACACATGAACACCGCAAGTCACACGTTTCCTACTTAGTATTTAGTTACTTTAATGAACATGATGTACTCTTGTTCCAAATTAGATCGTAATTAGTCCCTTATCTTGTTTTTGTGGTGTTTGTGTACACAATATCCCTTTAAACTTAAAGGTAAATTTCACTACACCCTCTGATGTACCAAAAAAACAGCACAAAATATTATTTGCCGAATCACACAAACTTATATACATGTCACATTACACATATAAATCCAAAAAGCACTGACAACACAAGCACACTTAAACACAAAAGTCATTACAATCATTTTGTATGCTTTCAAATGTCTCTTTAAAGCCATGAACTGCACCAACACAAGCTTTCTTAGCAGTAGTAAGGCTCGTAAAACTTTACAGTGTAAGAATAAATTACTGTGAAGTCTCTCAAAGGATTCCTTATGTATAATTAATATCTAAACCATAATTTTATAGTTTACTTTTTACTAAGAGAAAACAAACACTGATAAGAGACAACTGTGACAGATGACATAATGATGTTATGTGGGCTTCATATTCCACAAAGACCTTTCCAACAGTCTCTAAACATTGGCCTATAAAACAATTACACTACCAAGGGTGCAGTTTCACTCTTCAAAATAGTGGTGCTATGTATCGTCTGACTTTAGCTCGCCAATACTACTACAGCTATTTACAATACTGAGTGCCAGTAATCCTGAGCCTGCTAATAGCTTAAGAGCGAATGCCCTCATTTCAAATGTCACAAGAAATGCATGGCAGATGTTCATAATAGCTCCTGCACTGGTCCATCCACCATACTGTAGTTAGCAGCACCTTCTAATATTATACACAATCAGGACATCTGGTTTGAGCCTAAATACTTAAGTGAACCACAAAGGCCCCATGAGAAAGAGAAAATTCAGCTGTTTGGGAAATTGTTGGCACCATGGCTTGTTCTTTGGCAAAACGCCTCTGCCATAAATTCACAGATCTACAGAGTCGTGAGCTAAACGAGGCCTACAGCACAGCCACGTCGACACCCTTTTGAAATGGAGAGCAAGGCGTTGCTCTTTAAGAAGCAGTAAGGATGATTGATGGATCGGCCTTGTGGGTCCCATCTCAAACTGCAAATATTGTATGGAGGAACTTGGCTCTCTCCTGGATATATATGTTAACTGTTACCTACTGCATACTGACATGATTTTTTTCCCATTAACATGTTTATATGAAGCAGTTGTGCTATTTTCAAAGACAACTCTGTCTTGGGCCACACCATTGTATGGCTTGAATTGTTTATTTTTCGACAATGGCATTTACTTTGTGAATAAAGTAGAGAAAGTTATTCTCTATCCGCCTGAAAATTTGATCAGGCTGAATTCGAACACCCAATTTGACAGCGGTGTAAATTTAATATTTTTTTTTTCAAAATGATAACACCTAAGCAGTATGAGTGTAGTTTAATGTCTGCTTGACACTATGGTTGACACCCCCTTATTTATATATATATATATATATATATATATATATATATATATATATATATATATATATGTAGGAAAGAGCTCTTGGCAGGTAGTAAAAGTTTTTACTGACCCATGAACCACCACACCAGAGCTACATTAGGACCCTGGGTGCAATATACAGCTATTATGAAACAATTCACACACACACACTCTCTCTCTCATACACACACACATTCATGTAATCACCCACACAATAACACGTCTTTCTCTTGCACACACATAGACAAACTATACAAAAGGCCTGATGTTATGGCCTATTAATCTTCTCTGTAGACAACATGACTTACTAGTCTGACACGGCCTTGGCCAGGGGGCTTTCACTAGAAAGCTAACATTTTTCCAGAGCTGGAGCTTCTTCAAAGAGAGAACTCCTGTTGGCCCTCCATCGTTTGGAGACGTTAATAAAAGCTCCTGTCATGTCCTTCAACCTGGCTCCGGGAGACATACTTCACCTCTCACTTGGCATCAAGTGAACTGAAGACCATCTCCAAACTCTTCTTTCTGCAAAGGATCATCCGTCTCTCACTCCTGTCAGTGGCACGTCACTCTGAGAGCAAGATTGGTTTAATCTGACCCGAGTTAGGCCCTCTCAGCACTGCCTTCTCTGTTATTGAGCAGTTATGAGATCAGCAGGATGACTGCAGAGATGGGTGGAACTCCAGGAACGCTTCTGCTCTGGCCTGATGAATGAATGTATGTGATGATAAGGTGAGATGAGTCCATGGCGTGATACAAGACACACAAGTGTGAAAGCCCTCGGCAGAAGCTCAGGCTCTAGCTGGGAATCCCAGCCTCTGGTAGATGGAACACAACACGGTGAGAGTAGCCTTTCACATGCATACAGCTTCTTACAACCATCTAACAAGGATATCCAATGGGGACTACAGACAAATGGAACACGAGTCAGTCCATAACTGTACGACAACAAGGCTGATGAGGACTAGGAAACTAAAACCCAATTTGTCTGAGGCAGAGTTGAATATTGTATCCTTTTCAAATAGGTGGTATTTGTCTTTGTTGGAGTGGAGCATTTTAACATCCTCAAAGGCATAGTAGGCTGCCAGGGTGAAGTTAATGTCCCCAGAAGATAGCAGATCAAAAACACAGGATTGGAAGTACAAATCCTCCACCGGTAGACGTTCTTTGCACTTGGCCATGGCTGACTGATAAGTGAAGCCTTGGGTAGGACTGCCTGGTCGTCCCCTGCCTAAGCCGTGGCTCTCTGCCGCCCGCGCTTTGAATGTCCTGAAGTCTATTCGCTGGTTGGCAGGGCAACCATGCAGGCAGAGGTAAAGATCCTGGTTGTCCTGGTCCTCCACCGAATTCACGACCTCCTCTGGCATCCGCACCGCAAAGGTGAGATAACGGCCAACTTGCCGAACTACAATAGTGGTGCCGATATAGCGTGCCTGGATCTCCACATGTTGTCCAGGCACCTTTTCTACCACACGTAAAGTGTTGGCCCCATGGCGGTCACCTCCATTCTTTGAACCATCAGCAAATGCAGCTGGAAGCTCGTCAGTCTCAGCATGGTACATCTTCTGGTCTACACATTCTTGAAAGTTCTTGAAGATGATTGTTAACTGTGGTAAAGAAGTGAGAGTGAGAACCAGTGAGAACAAATTATTTACAAGATTATTTAAATTGTGCCATATTAAGATTAATTATTATTTGGAGCATCAATACATTAAAACGCAAGGAACAGAAAGCAAACATTAACTGAATTGTAAAATCTGTGTTAGGGTTGTCAAAAGTACTGACTTTGGTACTGAAATTTTAAAAATGTGACGATACTGGCATTTCCCCCTAGCATTTTGAGCAGATGTTGAGCAAATTCTTAAACACCTATGATTGGCCATAGTATCCACATGCTCAACAGACATGTCTGTGATTGGCTATAATCTTTCAAACGCTCCCATGTGTATCTGTGTAAGAACTCGGCGAAGAGCGTCAAAGATGTCTATTTACAATGTTTTTGAAGCATTGTAGCCAATCACAGACATATATCTTGAGCGCATGAACAAAATGACCATTCAGAGGTGTTTAAGAATCTGCTCAACAGCAAATAGGAAAATGCTGGTATCATCGATTTTTTTAAATATCAGTACCAACTGAGTACCGAAGTCAGTACTTTTGACAACCCTAATCTATGCTAGTTAACGCCAGAATCAGATTCTAGAAAAAAGTAGTTAAAAAAATGTGTACAAAATTTAAAATGCAACATTTGTTCAATCAAAACCAGCCAACAAACAGCAGCCAGACATAAAGTGTTTTATGCACCACTGCATATGGCAAAAGATGGTCACTACTCCATTCTGCATAACTGAACCTTGTCTTTATAAAACCAGAGGACTGTGTAGTGCAGACCCTCCAAGCCCAGAAGCTTTAGTAATGTCACATTTCAGCAGCAGCTCAAGATACAGGGGGCCAATGTAAACGCACTCTGGAGAAACACAGGTCCAGTCTATGTTACAGCAGGCCTCAGTATGCAGACACAAAGACAATCCATTCATGCTGCTCAGAGCCTGCCTGTGAACCCCGGATTCAGCTCCAGGGAGTGGACTTGCGCCAGCTAGAGAGCACAGCCTGCACAGGGGCTAATTAGAGAAGGCTGCTCCTACCTCTGACTCCTCCAGCAAGCTGCCATTAGGGGGCCAATGGACTGCTGACACATATGTGACCTCGGGACGTCCAGGCTGCTCTGATCTTGCAAATGATGCATATGAGTGTGTGTGTCTACGTCCGAGTGGAGACTTAGTTAAGCCAAACCGCCCTATAATCACTAATGGTGCAGTGAACTGCCCCCCTGTTAACGCCACCCACCCAAGGCTTGTTTTTCGCAGGACAGCGAGAGCTTGTTCAAAGCTATCAATAAACAAGGAACGTCTTGTTTGCACATCTGCCTGCAGACCTGTTTTTGCTTTTGTCTCTGAGCCACTGTCATTTATTTAAAAAAGCCAACTTAAAAATATCATGATCCCTTTCCTTTCCTGCAAGAATGAACTGTGGGTCCTTCTACTTAATGGGGAATCATTAGAGGTTTTTGATGGCAGAAAATTGCTCTGTTTCTTAATGTGATTGAGTACAAAGTACTTGTGTTTTTCTGCCACGAGGAAAAACTCTGAAAAACATTTAACCCTGGTCACACAATTAAAGCAGCCAAAAGGACATCAGACATGTCGGACACATAAACTTGTAGTCCTGTGCTTTCACCTTAGGCTCCACAGCTGGCCAATTCTAAGGCAGCTCCCAGTTTGTCCAATGGGCCGTAAAGCAAAACAATGATAATTTATGAGGTATGAGGGCCAACTAATGCAGAGAAAATATCAGCAGTTTCCTGTATGGACTGAGCACTTAGTTAAAACAACAAGAATCTTAAATCACACACAAATAATGGCAAGGACTGCCACAGATATAGTAACATTAGTCTTGACTGTCCAAAAAATAAATAAATAAGGCACTTGAGCCTGGTAACAACATAAGTTATTATGTCTCTTTTGTTGCTGACATTCTTAAAAAAAAAAAAACGTTAATCAGACTTTCATCAATTGTTCCTCTTATCACATCTTCATCTGTTGTGGAACACATCCAAATGCTAACTAGAGTCTGCACTTAAGAAGTCTGTTTTCTCTTCCTACTGGTGAAACCACACTTTCATCATTAACTAGTTTGTTGCTGAAAAAAGTTCCTTATAGGTTGAGCTAGTTGAAAAGCAGCTGGTGAAATAAGATGACAGACCAATTCTGAAATTACTTTTGTTGGTTTATGTGAGGCAAAACAAATCCTTACCTTGCTAGTAGCCGTAGCAGAAGATCCAGGTACAACAGGAGTGTTTGTAACTTGCACAGACAGGTACTTATTGTGAATCAGTGGCCAGGCTCCCTCAACTTTACAAGTTTGAAAGTCATCATTGAATGTGCGTAGATGTGGGTCCCCGAAAAAGCCGCAATGAGTGTAATTGGGAGGTGCAGCATTACGTGGTAGACTCCGCTCATAATGGCACACCTCTGGCCCATCAGAGGGAACGTGGATGTCCGTTTGGGGTGGTTGCTGTACTGGGGGCGGTGGTGTGCGGGCACGAGGCTGGGTAGTGGGCCCTTCTTTGGAGCAGTTGTGTTGGATCATAAGATCCTCAATACCATGTTGGGCTGAATGGTAGGCCAGGTCACCCCGGCACGTACGGGCGGTGCGACGGACGCAGTTGTTGTATGCCCGCAGAGCGGTGCAGAACTCCTCTTCTGGGCCAGAGCTGGAGGTGGAGGCCCAGAACTCGGAGTTACACTTGAGGATCTTACACTGCAGAGTTGCTGTAAGGCAAAAAGGGAGATAGCATAAACACACTGGCATGGTCAAACCAAGTTTACAGAAGTTTACAGAAATTAAGCATCAACCAAAGTGGCTGACAAAACTGATTAAGCTTTTAAATTGAAAACTAACAGTTATAATGAAAAAAAAAACCTTCTCATTTCTCTTTTTAATCAAGAATAGCCCCCTATATTTAATGTTACAACTACTCTTTACTTTTTATACACATTTCATACTTCTTATTTTAATTATTTCAGTACTAACCTTTAAATTAAGTTCAGTTTATTATGGTATGTTCATGAATGCCAGTTGCTCAAGGCCCTCATAACAACACATGAATTCTCTCTACATCTGGACAAAGTGAGGCTTTAATTCCATCAGTAATAAAAAAACAACATTCCAACCAAGTTCCAAGTTTCTGTGTTTTGCCAACTTCCATCAAGTCTAAGTGCTCTGAATGTAGTATAAAGTAAGGCTATTGTTGTCTTGTTGCCTTTTCAAAAATAAAAGAAACAAAAAACTTTAAAGTAGGCCAATCAACATTTGTTGATTTTATGTGAAATTCAAAATGATTATATTCTTATTATGTCTATAATATCACTGGGGAGAAAAGCTCAACACATTTGAGAGCTATTGTAATACAAAACGTAAAGCAATAAGCATCTAAATAGGCATCATTACAAAGTAATGAATTCTCGACAGGCTTATCTAACTTCATTACCTCACCATGAATGACATCACTTTATATTAGTAAATGGGATATGCTTTATCGAAAAACGCTGATTCCAAGCTCCCAGTTGGATATCTAGCAATTTCACACTGTTTAAGGTGCAACACAAATTAATAGCATTAAGACAAACTGGAAGGAAGCTTTCAAACTTACATTCACACCAACAAAAGTCTATTATTTAAAAGTGCTAATCATCTCACATCAAATTTGCACTCATTCACACCTTGCTTGTGCTGTCTCTTTGCATTGCTAAGCAGATTGTGGGGGTGCCTTTGAGCAAAGCACTGTGGGTGTCAGTGACCGAGGGCAAATGCACATCTGAAAAAAAAATCACTTAGGGCTTGAACAGAAGGGGGTAGATGTTTGTGTGTGTGTGTGTGTGTGTGTGTGTGTGTGTGTGTGTGTATGTGTGGGAGGGTGTAGTCCTAGGACTCTGAATGAAGACAATGCAATTTGCCATTGAGAAGAAACCAGCAGAGTCATAAATTAGCCCTGTGTAAAGGGATTAGGTAGAGTTTCATCAGCCATGCAGGGCAGGAGGGAAGGGGGGCTGAGGACAGCCTTAAAGAAACAGGATCTCTGGAGAGAAACTGGCTCCAGGACCAATGGGTGGAACACAGAGTAGGTCTCACCATTCCACAGGTCAAACTGGATATGAGATAGCCACCTGTCCAGAGCAAAAGGCCGTAATCAAAGGCAAAAGCAATTTCAAGCACATTCCCCTTCCTCGGATTACAAGAGCTGAATTGAAATCCGAAGGCTTTTGAATCATGTGGTTTTTCATCATTTAAAGATGATACCTTCGTTTAATAAAATGCAAAGACATGCCAAAACTGCACACAACTTTGTTTCCAAATGATCACACACCAATCTTTGTTGTCTCAGTTACAGACACGCACCTTTCACCTACCAGCTATAAAAGGCATTTATGACCATCTGATAAGAGACAATAGGCTAATTTAAGACGTCAGCGACTAGCACTTGCATGATTGCCTTTTGTTTGGCGTTAAATAACTTGAAAGAAGATGGGACACAGGGTGTGAAATCAAACTGAACACTACTTACAACTGACCAGAACCTTGACAGATCAAAACAACACTTGTAAATTCCATTATAATGAGATGTACAGGAATTAATTATCACATTTGGAAAACACTGCTGACCCATAATCATGTGAGTGTCTGCACTCTTCAACACACATTAGATTTTTCTTCTTTTAATACATACTAAATTGCAAAAATGGAAGGATTTTACGAGCTTTACGAATGGTAATTTCCTGCTGTATTAAGATTTTTACTGTGACATCAATGGTCATTTATCTTTTAATATCAAATGATATTACTATCATATTGATTGTCTGTTACTATATATATATATATATATATGTGTGTGTGTGTGTGTGTGTGTGTGTGTGTGTGTGTGTGTGTGTGTGTGTGTGTGTGTGCGCGTGTGTGTAACAATAAAGGGGAAAGTATTTGCAATATTGTGATGAATTTTAGAGGTTGTCATCTATATGTCATTCTATATACTCGTTATAGAAAAATCTCAATAATGGTGACAATAATTTTATATAAAGCACTGAACATTACAAAACAAGTAACTTAAAGTGACAGTAACGGCATTATTCAGGCTGGGAACTTGTGTTAGTATCACACTGTGGACATGAAAATATTGCAGCTAATCTGTACACAAGTCTGTAGTGTAGTGCAGACAGTGATAATGTCTGTGATTCAACACAACACTATAATTTTATGGTCTTTTCCTACTACTGTTCACTGTGAAGTCCATATCGTACTACCCAGTATTTACAGTACTGTAAATTCAGACTAATTTTTCTGTGAATTTAACATATAGATCTATATTTTAAAAAAAAACATCTGTATAGACATTTTTAGATTTTTGTTTGCATTTAAGAAACTTGTTTTACTAGTGAAAACGCTCTTAAAAGACTTTACTGTGAAATCGTTTTTGGAAATTTTGCCCCCACAAGTCGAGCGAAGGCATGTTATAGATGTGGAGGGTTCGCTTCCCCTCCCCCAAACACAACAGCACGTCTCGGCCAGAGCTGTGGGAAACACTGCGGTAGTGCAGCAGAATCGAACCGAACCTTCGCACCATTACGCTTTTATCGCACGGTTTAAACAATGGCTAAAAAACAACTAAAATCACCAGTCTATCTCTGTACTCACATTTGTTTTCCGCATCTTTTTAATGCGCAAGGTTTAAGTTAGATGGAAAATTAGCACAGTCAATTTAAACGCATTATGAGTAGTGCAAACTTTAAAGTTATCAACAACAGCATTATTGCAGCGTACATTATGCAGGAATGTGCACTGAGGTGTTTTAGATGATAAATAACTTTCACCAGACGTAACTGGGTCATGACTAAACAAAATACACCCAACTGCATTTACTTTGCTGCTAAGTAACAAAGCATACGTTTGTCAACATGTTTAACTGCTCTGTGTTTTTGTAGCGATTATAATTTATAGGCTTCATCATTACTTCGACAATTAAATGCCAAGAAACATACACGTATCACCATTTCCAGTCCTAAAACTCCAGTAAAATTCTTTATTTTTTTCTTACCTGATGGAAACAGACAGAGAAACAGAACAAGGAACTGGCAGACTTGTAGCGCCGATGGTCCTGCTCCTTTCCCCATAACCATCCATCCAGCACGGGACAGCGCTCCTCTCCTCTCCCTATTTACACCAGCAATGTAAAGAAACGCGAATTAGAGCAATGCTGCAACTTTCCGGTTGATTAGAAGTTGCTGAAGAACCGCAACGCCCCGAAATCATTCCGTCGTACAAATATCGCTGCTTTTGTCAGATATTCTCCGTGTTCACACATTCCCAACCCTCACTAGAAACGTGCCATCGATCTTCGAGTTTGCTAGTGTCAAGAGGGCGCAGCCTACACTGCGAAGTGCACCAATAAGAAGTCACTGTTTCTCCACCAACCCCTCACTAGTTTCAAATTACGCCTGTGCTTTGAAAAGTACTTTACCCGTTTGCCATGTAGGCTGCGAACTCAAGAAAGGGAACGCATTTCTTGTTACTCTTTAATACATAGCTAATATGTAAATAATACTTTCCTGTGCGAGTGCATGCATTTTCAGTTATGACAGAATCAAAATGAGAATGGAAATATATTTAAATGAAGATGCAAATGTAAATTGTTAGTAGCCTATATTAACAGAATGTATTACCAGAATATATACTGGTCCATTAACCCACTTAATCCGATTTGAGCACAAATATTTATTTAAGGTCTAAAGAGAGTTAGTGTATTTCAAACAGAGTTGTCCACTAGAAATGAAAGTACAGACCAAATTGTTTAGATTTTTTTTTGCGTGGCCGGTGTGAATAGTCATATGACCAGAGCTGTTTAAGTACCATATTTAGTACATTATAATCAGAGAGTCTATAATTAATATATCCAAAATTAAAATAATGAATAAAATTTCTCTGTCTCTATAAATCATAATCACAAACAATACATGTAAACATGTCAGTAGTCACTCATATAAGCTATGTGTAAATTTCCAAATAAACTGAAATATTAGGGTACTTCATTCTTTTATCATACATTTTTTTTACTTCATTGTTATGTAACTTTACACTCTAAAAAATGCTGGGTTAAAAACAACCCAAGTTGGGCTGAAAATGGACAAACCCAGCAAATGGGTTGTTTTAACCCAGTGGTTGGGTTAAATGTTTTCCCAACCTGCTGGGTAGTTTTATTTAACTCAGTTGTTTAAAAATCGCTGTATTGCTTGCTTAAAATGAACCCAAAATAGATTGGAAATTAACATTTATTAATATAAATTAACATTTATTAACAAGTTGAATTAATAATAATTAAACAATAAAAATTTATCAAATCGTTTATTAATATGTTTACCTTTTAATTATTATTATTGTTGCCTCTATTAATTATGTGTCTAATTTTTAATTTTCAACCTATTTTGGGTTCATCTTAAGCCAGCCATATAGTAATTTTTAAACAATAGTTGGGTTCAATTTAACCCATCCGCTGGGTTTGTCCATTTTCAACCCAAATTGGGTTGTTTTTAACCCAGCATTTTTTTAGAATGTAGTTGTAATTGTGATGAGGAATAAAATAACATGATTTTAATAACAATCTGTTTATTTAATTTTATAATGGAAAACGTTTCTTTAGACTGTCCAAGTAGTAAAATACACATACTTAAATAGTTGAGAAAATTATTAAAAGGCTTAAAGCAGGGGTGTTTAATCCTGGTCATGAAGGGCCAACATCTTGCAGAGTAGCTCCCACACCTCCCTGGAAGATTCTTGTAATCCTGAAGACCTAGATTACCTTGGTTCAGGTCTGTTTAATTGAGGTTGGAACTAAACTCTGCAGGACAGTGACCCTCAGGAGCAGGATTAGAAATCCCTATGTTAAAGGCTCATTTAAATACAAAAGAAAGAATCAGTTTATCATTAAACTGCAGTGGGAATGTATGCTTTATTTGTACACTATGACAAACAGCAGACTGATTAAATAAAACAGAAAGGACAAAAGCTTCTGTCCAAACTCTTCAAATCAGAAATGGAAAAGAAGCTCTATACCACCCACAACTAAACTGCAACAACACAATGTATGATCACCTGTTAGTGGTCTGTCTCTGTCAACATAAATGCATTCACCTATAAGCATCTTCATACATCACTGTCATCAATGCCCAGGGCTTTGAAAACATCTCAGCCAATATGTGATATATAGCACAATAACGAGCTTTATATCACTGCATTTCCTTCATATTTCAGACTCCCAGATTACCTTTCCTTATGATGCACTGCTATGTGAGACTATTTATAAAATATGTAATCTTACAAATTATTTTTTATTTGTGTGAACTAATGAGAAGAAGGATGCTTCCCATATATAAAGTATAAAAGCTATTAATTAAAGCAATCTGACCATAAAGGTCTTGTTGAGATCTTGACAGGTCAAGGTAATTGAAAGGTCCTACAGAAGAAGAGGGAATGTGGATATGTAATGGTTGTGTTTTAGTGGTCAGCTGTTGCAGTCCAACAGATGGCGCTTGCACAGTGGTTGAGGATGAATGATATCTCCAGAGATGAGTTCTCCTCATGCATAAGGTCTTGAAAGAAGAACCACTATATTATTTACAGTTCAACTGTGATGTCTACATTTTCATTTCAGATTAGAGAAAATTACCTTGAATGGAGGTAGATAAAGCCAAAATATGGCATTATGGTACCTTAATGAGAAGATATAGATGGTGTTGTGAACCCAGCACAGATGTAGTCTAATCATTTGTGAGTTTAATTAATCATCAAAAGCGTGTGTATGATTTCAAGCACGACAGACGCTAAAATATTCAAATTTAAGAACACAGTATTCTCTAAAAATCTCGTTTTTCTTTTCTTCTATTCTAATTAATACAAAAAATACTATCTTTACTTTTTAGACCATTCTTGAAGCTAAAACACTGGGCTCTACACTTACAATGTGATACAATATAAGATGCTGGTGATATAGGCTATGGTCTTCACATAAAGTACCAAATAAAGTTATTTGTCTAGTAATCACCGGCAACCCACCTTTTTGAATGCATGGAGCTCTTCAACACTTTAGGATTGAGTTTCTTTGCGGAACCGGGATGAAGCTTGTGGGACGAATCCGACTGAAGCGCGTGCAGGCGTGCTTTGTATCAGTAATCCGATTTTTATTATTATTTAAGTCTATATATCGATGTAAAACTAGGGATGAAGCGCTGCTGTCGTCCTTGCATGATGTCCCCTGTTCCGATAATTTTAAGGGCAAGATAGGTTCTTTATCTCAGCGCTGCTAATCTACTTGCGGTGTCTGATGTTATTTTCATCGGTTCCGTGATCTGGAAATGAAGGTATGATCCGTCAACCAGTTTATCGAGACACAAACGTTAAAAAAGAAAACCTCGGAAATGTTTTCGAATCGATAGTGTTCTTCATTTTGCAGTGGTATTCCCAGATTCCTCTGTGGCTCTCAGGACTTGAGTAGGAAGAGCCCTCGGGGCAGCAGTGTTGATAGCGCTGGCTCGTTTCCTCGCCTCAGTGTTGTGAAATGACGAGTTTGAAAGTGTGAGGCAGAATGATCAGCGCTGCAGTCTCGAACTCCCCACACTGTCATAGTCAATGCAGGGTTATGTCTGGTAAGCCAAACCTGACATTTATGAACCCGTGCTATTACAGATATTGTAATAGTTTATATTTATAGCATTAATTAGACTAATTAAATGCATGAACATGTTGTTACAATGTAATTGCCTTAGAAAAAAAACAACATTTTCTGTTGGTCGTTGTTGTTTGCGTTATGTGTCTCAAACTTATAGACAGGGTACATTTTCTATATTTAGGCTACAACTACAGTAGTTTACCAATCTACTATAAACTGTGTAAATTAATGGAAAGTATAAAGAGCGCTGTTGTTACAAACTATCCTGGATCTGGATGGATTGTAACACTAATGGGAAACTGTGATGACATTTTAAATTTTGTCCATGAATTTAATGTGGTCATCAAATTTACATTCAAAATAATCACCTGATATTGCCAGTGTGATATTGCTTTTATTCAACAGTTCTATAAACACAAAAAAATATAGACAATAACATGTTTTAGACGAAAAAAAAAGTCTGTTCTTATTCAATGCAAAAGAAAATGATCTGAAAACAGCCAAAGCATCAAACTTTGAGTACCAGTCAACACACAGACGGAAAGCTGGTCTGGAATAGTGTATATAAGTGGAGTGGAGTGATAGTGATTTTCCCTCCCCCTCTCAAAGCATTCAGTAATCATTCAACTCCACTTCAGGTTTTTCCACGAACCACTTTCCACACAGAAACCCAGTTACAAGCGAAAACAATAACACTGACACTTGTACTTTTAAAAAGCTAGTTCTAGTCAGAGCTGTGCACATGCTCAGCACATGTTGGCTCACAGGGACCCTGCAGGTTTGAGTCTGACCTGGCTGCCGAACCCTATAACCCTTACAGTTCTGTAAAAAAGTGGAAAAAACTTGACTTTGCAAATATCAGGGGCTGAGCCCATTATCAATTTTAGATGCAATAAACATGCTACTGTTACCTGACTACACTATACCAGTCCCATAAGCATGTAACATGTTTCAAGCCCTGTTAAATTTGATAATTATGAAATATTAATTAAAAATTATTGACAATTTTGTTTTCATGCTGCACACAAGCAGCAGTCTGTGCATACTGGGGTGGATTTTTCAAGCTTTCCATTTTTTCAAGAACAAAACACCACTTGCTCTGAGACCCGACGGCTGTTTCTGTGTTGATTTTTTCATTAGCAAAGCAAAAATAGACAAAGTAAATGGCAATATTGTGTGTAAAATATAAGTCATTTAATATTAGCAAATAAATATTTATCTGAATGTCAAAACACCTGCAGCTTATTGCCTATTCTGATATTCAGAACAACAGCACTTATGCAACATTTACGTGACTGTTTGAGGGGCTGTTCACATGGAATTCATTTTTGCAGTAAAATGGGTCTTCTAAAAAAAGAACTTCTTCTAAAAATGCAACTGTCATGCAAAAGGCACAAATACTAGAGTCAAAGACTAGCACATAGAAATCTAGCACATAGAAAAGCAATGGAAAAGTGCAGTGGAATGCAAAAAATGGCAGCAGTTCAGCACAAGCTCAATATCAAAATAATTTATGTCTTCTTTGAAGCATCACTGGCTTGGGATGTTACAGTATAGTTATTGCATATCAAATCAATCCATTTGCCATATCAATTAAAATTTCTGGAGTGAACATATGAGAAGGAAAGAAATATATTAGGTGCTATACTGCTCATGAGACATGAGAATTAGCTTTTGACTGAGGTTGAAGTCAACCATAAATAAACAACCTAATGTTTGACAACCTAAAATTCACTTTGACTTAATATAAATAAATGGTAACATATTTTATTTTCAACGCTTTGACACTGTCCACTTTGACAATGACTGATGCTAGAGGGAAATCACCTTTACATTAATCTGCTAGTTTTCAAAGGAGAGGCTTCCACCCTGGTGTGAAGAGAATGGCTTTACAACAGCCGGATACTGGACATCCACCTCAAACACAGCTGGCGGAGGACAAGAAAGAGGGGGGGTGCAAGGGCAAACAGACAAGGCTTGCTAAAGCTATGCGCTCAGTTGACATACGTTTAGCTGACATCTGAGCGATAAACACTGCAGTTGTGAAGAATGTGTCTTTTACATTCAACACTGCAATTATAAATCCAGCATGAGCATTAGCAAGAAAGGATAAGAGGAGGTGAAAAGGACTGTTAGAAATTTTGTGCAGGAAGACCCAGGCAGTGAGAGTATTTAAAATAAAGAAAAAATACAGCATGAAGTAATAATAAAAACAAATGGTGAGAAAAACACAATATGTGAAAATGGGAATAGATAAAGAATGCAATAATGGTCAGACAGAGAAAACTACATAACATAAAATATCATAACCAAACATCAGGGCCACACAGCTACATTATATCATGCATATATGTCTCCGTGGTTACTGACTCAGACACAAAAACAGATACAATCAACTGTAGTTATTACAACAAGAAATGAAGAAAAATCAATAAGACCCCTCCTTTATTTGCTCCTTTTGATTTCCTTTCTGCTTCATGATTGAATACCGACAGTGCCAATCTCATTATGTTTCATGTAATCCATTATAGACACTCTGTCAGTTTTAGGCACATCTTAAAGCCTTGGCCACTATAACACAATATGAGGTGAGGACTTGCCAGAGAGTGAGGCATTCCAGCCAGTAATTATGGAACAAGGCCATGGGATCCCGATCTGGGTGAAAACCATTAATTTTCCAATTTGTTTAATGAAAAGGCAGAGGATTGGGCACTCTGGATCTAGCCAATGTTTATTTTATGAATGTTTATGCAAGAGCCTGCTGTAGGAACACTATGATCAGAAGCATGGCCACACATTTTAGATGTATGCTTACAACAATGCTGAAAGCATGATCAAAGAAAGGTTTATCTAATTTCTATTGTGTTGGGTGTAATTAGGTAGATAAGTTTAAAGAATGGCTAGACTGCCATTTTCCCCTTTGTTAGGGGGGACTTTATCAGCGTATATGGGTTAGTGAATATCTGCACTAAGCTTTCTAAACAGCAGCTTAAACAGAGCTGTCGCCATGTTATCTTCTTCACAGCTCAACACAGCACAATGATGAAGTATATATGTGTAGTTTCAAATTTAAAATGGCTTTCAAGTGTACCTCGCTTCAATGTGCAAGTGATGTGTGCTTGAGAATAAGACAAAAGATGCTTTCAATCCAATTGCGGGCATTTTATACACAGATATATGCATATATGTGGGATTTCCATATTTAAATATGCATACAACAAAGCTATTAAAGGTTAATTATGTCCGACCTCAGTCTGCATCTTATGAATACAAATGCTATATGAGGAAAAGGACTTGTTTTTAAAAAATCATTTTGGTGGTTTAGGTATTAAAAATGTTTATTTTTTTCAAAATGAAAGATTCAAACTGTTGTCCAATAGGAGGCTCACACTTTTTGTAAACAGGACTATTCGTGATAAGAAACATAATAGGATTCATAAACATCTGTGGATTCTTATTGCTTCTCAAATAGAACTGATAGATTCAGGTTTGTTTGCATTCTCAGTCAGCCCTGTTTTACCTGCAGGGACATTCCTATGAGTTATTTGTTGTACCAAACTGTTAAACAAATAGATTTGTCACATTCATCAACCCTTCCATCATCTGACTCACAACAGCACAGAATAATCATCATGACATGATCTGTGCATGATCTCAGTACTGCTTTAAACCAGTAATGTAGGCTGTTCTGAATTCATTTTATTTTTATTTTTATTTCTTTTCTTTTTTTCTTTTTGGAATTCATCTGAAGTTAAAAACACATGTTGTGAGGCTGTAAAACAGTACCGGTTTATAGAGGCACTATCTTACAAGTTCATTCAGTGGCCATTATGACAACAATTGCGTGTGTATTATATAAATAATTATTAATTATATATATGAATTTCCTCTTTTCTGTTCTCATCAAGTATTGCTGTTACATAACAGGAGTCTGGTACTTTGACATTTCTCTCGCCAACAGATTCAAACAGATTGGCTTGACTGACCCTGTCATCAGTCATTCCCTGCTGATAAGGTAATTCAGTGATTCAGCAATAACTAATGAGACATGAAGCCATGTTGTATACAAACTCCAAACAAATATTTCAGAACTGCCTGGTAGGAACACCCCCATCTGTGATTGCTGTGCCAACTGAAATAACTACCTTCATTTATCTCTTTCTCCCATAGTGCATATCAGGATAATCCCTCTTCTTTAGACTTCATGCATAATGCATCAACCCAATCCTCAAGAATGGGTGGCAGGTGATTAAAATTACTCGGGTAAGAACATATCTAAAAATACAGAACTCAAATTTTCTCATTATCTCACATGATCATTATAAATTTTACATATTCAAATTAAGTTAATAGCTATTAATCTTTGTCATTGTCTATAAAGGATAGATAAAGTTATATGTGAGTGATAGCATGATCAGTTGAGAGAGCAATATCAATCTTCATGATTTGAAAATGTCCCACTCAGCTTTCTTAATCTAATGGTCATAGATAAAATCAGTCCAAAACTGACATCTTCATGCAGTTGTCTTTAGAAATCAGTCTTAAAGGGACAGTTGGCTCTAAAATGAACATTCAGTTTTCAATGATCCAGCTCATCAATGATAATCCCATCGAGTTTGGCCAGGAATCTTGGGGTAATCCTTGATGATCAGCTGACCTTTTAAAGACCACATTGCAAAAACAGTATGATTTTGTGTAACAGAGGCCAGCTAGTAAAAGCTTTGCAGGTACCACTCACTAGCGACTGAGTGGTAGAGACTGTGTGGTCTTTAGCGTCTTTGTTAGCGTGCCTGCCTCCAATGCTGGTTCTTTTCCCGCTTGGAGCGGGTCGAGTTCAAGACATTGATTCTTGCATATGGAACAGCCATGGGCTTTGCACCCTCCTGACGCCGCTCTCTTTTACGAGTGTATGTAACAGAGGCCAGCTTGTAAGAGCTGTGCAGGTAAACCTCACTCTCCTGGCCTCAAGGGGTGCACTAGCGACTGACGTTAGAAACTGCAGACACCATACTTATTCATTTGGTTCAAACTAGACGGTTACAGTGGTGCCATGACCCGGATGAGAGAGAGGTTTAGTGTAATGGCGCACCCGCCTCTCATGCTGGAAACGCTGGTTCGAATCCCACTCGGAGTGGTGCAAGTAGAATCGGAAGGGGTTACATTGGTGCTGTGACCCAGATGAGAGAGTGGTTTTGGGGGGGTTAGTGTAACGGAGGCCAGCTCACTCCCTTGGCCTTATGAGGTCACTAGTGACTAACACTAGAGAGACTGTGGTCTTTAGCGTCCTTGTTAGCATGCCTGCCTCCGATACTGGAAATGCCAGTTTGAATCCTGCTTAGAGTGGTGCAAGTAGAACCGGAGGGGTTACATTATACTGCGTTCCAAATTATTATGCAATTGACATATCAGTAAGATTTCAGTACAATAAACATTTAGATTTTAGTTTTTCTAAGAATTATTTTTTTGTTTGTTTATTTATTCATGTCTTTTTAGATAACTGGTATCAATCTCAGACAAAATAATTTGCCAGATCTATGGAAACCCTACTTAGAGGTTGTTCCACATTAATAAGCAAGTCACAGTTCTCATGCAATATGGGGAGGAAGAAAGATCTTTCTGAAGATGAAAAGCATGAATTGGTGCAATGTTGTGCAAAAGGCATGAAAACAACTAATATTGTGTGAAACTGAATGGAGATTATCGAATTATCATAAGATTTGTGAGTGATTTAGAGCACAGCAGAACTCGGTCAGATAAAGGCTTATTCATGAAAGTTCCTGTCTAAAAATGTATTAAAAGGGCAGCTATAAAAAAAGCCAGTGTTGAGCAGTATCTAACAGGTATTTGAAGCTGCTGGTATCTCTGGAGTCTTGAGAGCCTTACCATGCAGGCTGGCAGTTGTGCGTAAAGATGCATTTTAGACACCACTAACCAAACCTAACAAGAGAAACATTTACAGTGGGTGTAGAAATACATTTTCAAACAGTTTTATATTGCTGTGGTGTTTTTTTGCAGCATGGGATAGTGCATAGTGCATTGTACAATAGTGCATTGTACTATGCACTATCCTCCTTTTTATACCATAGCTGAAAATGGCCAGTTATGAACTCCACATATCTTGCAAAAGTCATTTTAATACCCTCCATCTCACTTCCCAGTATTCCAACCCAAATCATCACCCACCAGCTCCTTGCTGACGTCGCAGTCTTGTTGGAACGTGGTGGCCATTCACCAACCATCCAGAAATCCATCCATTTAGACTATCCATTGAAGTATGCCATTAGTCAGTGAATAAAACTATTTAAAAATGAGTCTTCATGTATTTCTAAACCCACTGTAAATGTTTCTCTTTGTGAGGTTTGGTTTGGAGTGGCTGAAATGCATCTTTACGCACAACTGCCAGCCTGCATGGAGAGCATCTTGAGACTCCAGAGACACCAGGAGCTTCAAATACCTGTTTGCTGTTCAACACTGGCTTTTTTATAGCTGCCAATTACAATTAATTTTTTTGTCAGGAACTTTCCTCAGTAAGCCTTTATCTGACCGAGTTCTGCTATGCTCTAAATCACTCACAAATCTTATGATAATTCGGTAATCTCCATTCAGTTTCACACAATATTAGTTGTTTTCATGCCTTTTGCACAACATTGCACCATTTCATGCTTTTCATCTTCAGAAAGATTTTTCTTCCTCTCCATATTGCATGAAAATTGTGACTTGCTTATTAATGTGGAACAACCTCTAAGTAGGGTTTCCATAGATCTGGCAAATTATTTTGTCTGAGATTGATACCAATTATCTAAAAAGACATGGATAAATAATTGAAATCTTACTGATTTGTCTCTTGCATAATAATTTGGAATGCAGTGTAGTGCTGTGACCCAGATGAGAGAGAGGTTTAAGGGGGTTAGTGTAACGGAGGCCAGCTAGTAAAGAGCTGTGCAGGTAAACCTCACTCCCCTGGCCTCAAGAGGCGCACTAGCTATTCATGCAAGAGACTAAGGTCTTTAGCATCCTTTTTAGCGTGCCCGCCTCCCATGCCGGAAACGTTGGTTCAAATCCCACTCGGAGCAGCGTGAGTAGAACCGGAGGGGTTATATCTAGATCACTTCCAGCAGCCTGTATTCAGTAAGGGAGCGGCGTCTCATGGTTCCATTGCAGAGAGACACAAAATCACTCTCAAGGACAGTCTCTTTCACTGTTCCTTGCTGGAGGAATGATCTTCAGAACTCCATCCGGATAGCCGAATCCCTCACAGTTTTCAAGAAACAGCTTAAAACTCATCTCTTCCTCTATGCTTTCACTATTACTTTATCTATACTCTCACTATTCCTTAATCCCTCACTGTTCTAGCTTATACTATCTTGAATGATGACTGAAACTTTGTATTACTGCCACTTCTCATATTTATTGCCTTCTTAAGATTATTGCTTGTTGTATTCCTCAACTGTAAGTCACTTTGGATAAAAATGTCTAATTTTGGGTGAAGTATCCAAAGCGTGCAACTGGTGACATTTCTGCAAAATGATATTACGTTGTTTCTTGCATGATTCACAAGTGAAATGTCCTATGAGTATCTCTAAAAGCAGTGTTAATTTCTAAAAAGATAAACCTGAATCTGTTTTATGACGGCGGTTATTGTATATCGTGACTGAAATGTTCTGAAATGAAATGTCTGGTGTGTGGCTCTAAAAGGTTAATGCTTTCGAAAATAACATACCACCTACACTAAAATAATGTGAAATAAAAACCATTCCATTTTAGCTTGTGTCTTTAAAGCTTTTACCTTGAATCATGTTTCACGGGAGCGCTTCACATAACAATTGCAATGCACTACCAGGTGAGCTACTGTGCAACTTTACTATGTCAGAAAAGCCATGAATATTAAGCTGGTTATGTGATGCAATGCAAACATTAATATGTGTTCGTTTACAAATCATGCATTATAGTAAAAGTGTTTTGAGATCATGACAGTATTGTGCAAGGAACACATCCATTTGTAAAAGCATTCTAGGACTAATCTGGTAATCTTGATGTAATTCATGGAAATTTCACCAACATCTCTTAAATGAAACAATTTGTGAAATTCGGTTCCTATGCCTATTCTAATGGGCTGTTAAACTATTTGCATTAAACATTCCTTGTTTGTTTTGTGACCAAAATGACCATAGATTGTCATTTGATTTTTTCCTAATCCCAGGATATTATGCACCCACACGCACATGCACACACAGACAATGAATAGAGCTGGTGTGCCGAGACCCCATTGATGACTGCCTAGACATGCATTATGCATTAGAAACGTTTGCTGAATTAAAGAGGCAAAGAATCAGTGGTGCACCGTGTCTCAGCACTTACATCACCTTAGCTTATTCTCACAGACATGTTATTTCTTCCTTGATGAAACACAGAATTAAATGCATGGCCCTGAGAGCAAATGAAAAAGAAATAGATGAGAACAGATATAAACACAGACAAGTGCCACTTGGAGGGAGCTACCCACAAACACACAGGAAAGTGCAGGACTTAAAATGTTGATCTATCTGTATGATTGGGGTTTTTTTCTAACCCTCTCAGCACTGCACAAACCACTGATGTAGAGTGCTAGAAGGCATCATTACATTCACTTTATCAAACTCAGACAGCATTGATGTGTCTCCTAGTGAATCACAGTATAAGCGAACACCTTTTAGGTGGAAGAATGGAGCTGAATTCTCAAAGACTCATTATGTAAACATGTTCTAACTTAACAGATGAGATCGTTAGATGTTTCTTAAATAGACTTTGTGCACCAAAAGCTGTACATGCTTTTAATTCACACTTTGCTCTAGGAGCTGAGTATGGTCTGCAATTATAATTATTTGAGAGGCAAACTGGAGTTGATCAAAATGAAAAGCACTACCATGTAGGCAAGTTAGTTGTAAGGAGCATGACAAATGTGTTGGGTCCAGGACTAAAAGCTTGCAATGAATGCAAATCTGGTTAAGAGTCAAAAAACATTTGTGTGGTAATTAAAGGGACAGTTAACCCAAAAGTAAAAATGCTGTTTCAAATCAATAAGAATGCCAAAGGAGAGGTTAAGTAGTTGCTATTTTCCATACTCCAAAAGTAGGGGTGTAACGGCACACAAAAACGACAATTCGGTATGTACCTCGGTTTTGAAGTCACGGTTCGGTATGTTTTCAGTACCCACGTATGTTTTTTTTATTATTAAACAGTGGTTTACTGAACAAACTTTATCTCTTTAAATAAAAAAGTCAATAAATATTGCTGCAACTGGCAGCAATATACACTGTGGTTTTTTGGTGCTGTTGTAATTGGGGGACGCTTTACACTTTTAAATGCAAAATATGTTAGAATAAGTTTCGAATTATTGCACTCTCATTCTAATCCACTCTGTCTATTTGAAACGCATGCGTGCATCAAATAGGCCTACTTGCTTGAATTTGTAACATTTACAGGTAAGTATGCAACCATAAGATGTAAGTTCAACACATAAAACAACAAGCGAATAGGGGTAGGTTTATGATTTAGTTTGAAGCGCTTAATATAAAGCATGTCTCATATTTAAGACAACTTGGATCCTGAACTTATCCGACAGCAGCTCTCCTTCGTTATTTTTCAGATGTGTTCGCAACATCAAACTATAACGATATAAAGGATATTGTCCCATCTTAGTGGAGAAACTCTGCACAATGTATTTGTGGTGCACATGCATACCGAACCGAAAGTCTGTACCGATGTATTGAAGTGTGAGGGGGAAAAAAAGAAAGTTAAATGGTTATTTCACTCAAAAATGAAAAAAATGTTATTAATTAATCACCCTTAAGTTGTTCCAAACCTGTAAGACTTTATCTTCGAAACACAAATGAAGATATTTTAAATGAAATCTGAGAGATTTCTGTCCCTTCCTTGAGTGTCCACGCAACTACCACTTTATCGCTTCAAAAAGTTAATAAAGAGATTTTAAAACATCCACATGAATCAAGCTGTTTAGTCCAAATTTTTCATCTCTTTATATGATAAACAGATTGAATTTAGGCTTTTATTCACATATAAACATTGATCAGTGAACATAAACAGAAGCTCAACCACATGCGTTTGACACGTGAGAACAAACCTCATTGGTTCTTTTGGAAGCTCAAACTTTTTTGCAAAAAAATATAAACATAAATAGCATGTTAACCATTCCATTCCGTGCCGATTAAGGCCAGTTGGTATGTTTCATTTTCCACTGCGGCACTGATAACGGAGCTCTTTGGAATATAATATAAATGCGCCAGCCAAACGTGCTGAGAATTCCTGGTCAAAAATGGTTTGTATTCATGCTGTGCCGTACCAAGCTCAAGTGGAATACAACTGGAAACATTCCTAACAGTTCTTAGAACCGTTTGTCCTGATGGCGGTAAAGCGGCTATTCTTGCACAAGCATGTGTGAGCTTCCGTTTACCATATCTTATGTGTGCGTTGATGAATAATTTAAATAAATTAAATCATAAATTAAATCATATAAAGTGATCGAGTCTCTTCAGAAATTTTGGACTAAACTTTGGACTACAATCCCTTTATTAACTTTTTGAAGCAACAAATTGGTTGTTGCGTAGCTGTCAATGGAAGGACAAAAAGCTGTTGGATTTCATTTAAAGTATCTTCATTCGTGTTTCCAAGATTAAAGAATGCCTTATTGGTTTGGAATGACGAGGGTGAGTAATTGATGACAATTTTTTTCATTTTGGAGTGAACTAACCCTTAAAAATGTAATTCACAGACAATCTTGACTTAAATCTTGTTTGACAGCTGTGGTCACCATTCACTTTCAATGTATGGAAAAGAGCAACATGGACATTCTGTGTCCTAACATCTCCTTTTCTGTTAGATGGAAGAAAAAGCCTTATGGATTTGAATAATATAGAAAATTCATTTTTGCTCTAGCTATTATTTTAAGGGAAGGAAATAGTTTTTCAGATATAGATCTTTTAATGTGGCAAAATCCTCCAGAGCTACAATGTAAAGATTTCTACTTTCTCAACTGCAAAGTTATTAAGCCAAACATGTAGCTGGTGGTTAGGGGCATTATCCCAATAGTTGTGTAGAGCAGGAGATATTTTCTTTTTCTTTTCTTTCTTTTTTTTTATTGATGGAATGATAACTTTGTGGATTCTCAGAGACTGAAAAGGCGTCCTCAAAATGCCGTCATTGTTGTTGCCATGCAACCACTAATGGCAAAAAGCCACTTTTTTATATAGAGGACTTCAAATTTGAGTTCATTTCATGAAACCGGGATTATTTAAATCAGAATAATTTAAACCCTAAGTGTGTCCTGTGTGTATGCATATCTGTGATTAGAATCTGAATTAACATTCATCTAACATCCTACTAATGGAAAGTATATGACACATATATCATATATGGATGACAAGCACGTCACACGCAATTGTACTATGATTACCATAAAAATTATATCTATCTTACAAACATGTGAGTTGTAGAGATAAGAATCAAGCAAGGTGGTGATTCATGTCAGGGGCATGTCATTCTCTCTTTCTGTCTAATGGGTGTGTTGTTAGATTGGAGGAGGGTCCTGCAGAGTAGTCTTGTATGCACAGCTGTAGGGGTACGTTCTTTCTTTCCTTTGTAATGTCCAGCGACCAAGGCCAGAGCTAAAATTACTACAGCTGCAAGCCAATTATCGACCCTTCACAATTCTTCACAGCTTCTCTGTCTGGCAGACGGAAGATGGCAGCTGCTCTGAGAGCTGCAATGGGCAAAAAAAAGATGATGCATTTGGCCCGGATCCTTTGGATTGGAGTATGCAGGTTCTAAATAAGAATCATATCTCATAGATCCAGGCTAATAGACTGTTCAGAGGGCTCAGGTGTTTAGTGGTACCAGACTGTGTATGTGCAATTGCAGATGTGATTTCAAAGCAATTTTATTAGTTGGCAGGACTCCTTGAAACACTTTAGACAAAATCACTTTTAATTAGGCAAGGAAAAGCTTTAAAAACAGAACCTAAATACATACTTTGCTGGGAGAACTCAGATACTTTTGCCAAAAAGTGTATGCTTGATAGACTGCTGTTTTGATGTAGTGCTTGATATGGATTAAGAGCTGTAACTCAATTAGTTTCCTGTTGATAGAGGGTTAGCAATCCATCAGATCTATCCCTGTTTGATCTCTGATTTATATGTTTGAGTTTAAAGGGATATTCCAGGTTATTTTCAGCCTAATATCCCACAAATGTACCACATTTGTACATGCAGATGATTGTCACAGGCACAAATTCATGGATTTCCATGTATTTCGACTCTTCCCAATAGACCTTAGTCAGGTTAGACACCATATTGAATTTAACGGAGATTACAGTCTTTACAATGGCACACACTGAATAAAGGTCCTAGATCACATCATTTTCACAGCTCAACTTTTAAAACTGTTTTATAGAGTTTTTACCAAAAGTTTTTTTTTTTTTTTTGGAAAGACATTTTGTCAGCTGAACAATCATATTGTTGTTAAACAACAGTAAAATCCATTGAATACACATATATGCATGTCCTGATTTTGATGCGTTCCTGGGTCAACATATTTTGTTGATCCTGGAACAACATTTCTGTCAGAAAATTTAAATCCTAACCATATCACAATCCCTAAACCTATACCCATAATTTATTCCTAACCTCAGAGGCTAGGTGAATAACACTGATATATAAGCACCTAACCCTGGTTGTAAGTCTAAACTTGACATAAACTGTGAACTTGTCCATCAAATCTGATTGGTTGATTGGAATGTTGCACTTGGTGAAATCAGTTTCTGCATATTCTATCCCTTCACAGCCTCTTTTCATCCGTCAAAAATTAAATATGGCGCTACACTGACTAAGGTCTATTGTGCATAAATGAGAGGCAAATACATTTACAGATAATACACTTTCAAGCAAGTGGGCAGCACTGTGAATAGACGGTTAAAATATGCTATCACACTGTTTAGAAAATTTTAACAATCACTTACCAACCCTGCGTGCAGTTATATCCAGTCTTTCATCTCATGTCATCAAGTCACAAGCTAAAAAGTAAATCTTTTTGTTTTTGTTTGGAATCTGTATGAGGATACCAGGAAGGTACATGAAAGGGAAGTGATGTAATAATCTGTAAAGCTCTATTACATGGAACTGAGTTCTATAATGCTCCCCTCAAGTATTATGTCCACAAAAGTTGCTCCACCTAGAAAAGCAGTCCCAGACAACAATTTCATCAACGTTACAGCTCAAGAAACAAACATTTTCTTACTGAAGAATTAATGTAAGTGCTTTAACAATAGCATCACATTTCCATTTTTTAATTCCTTCCAATTTGCCTGATAGACTTTCATTTGAAACTCAATAGTTTGAATGCAGTTACATATTGAAGGAATGGACAGTATGCAACAAATGTCTTATAACCCAGAACCTTTACAGTAGCGATGTAACTGAAGTAGAGACATACAGCCTCCACATTGTGACATACATTCAAGTGAAACAGATTATCGAAAAAAATGCAGCTTGGAGTCAATTGTAAGAAAGGGTCAGGGTTTAAGCAGACTAAATGATTGGTGAAGTCTAGTCACCTGAGAGAAGTCTGTCATTTCATGCATGGATGAATTGTTCACAATAAGATCAATACGATGCATTTAGAAAATAGGTAGGGTGAATTTACATTTAGATCATGTAATGCTTTTTTTGTGACTTTTAGTCTATGTGAGCTAGCTTTCATATATATTTTTGTCCACACAATGAGTGGAGTCCAACACAACATAAGATACCTCTAACTTTTTATATATTCCCTAGGCTTTTTAAAATTTTAATTACTCTCTCTAAACATTACAGTGATTATTGGCTAATATTATGCAGGCGTTAAAATGACCAACAAAGAGAAGTACATTAATTCATGACTCAATATTTGAATGAATTATTCATAGTATAAGTTTGGAGTTGCGCAGCAGTTCTTAGAAGGATACATTTATCATGCATTTAACCTTTTGAAACAGAACAATGGTTGACATGTCATAGTTATATGTGCTGGGGAGAGTACAGTGAGAGATGGATGTTAAACAGGTTTCTATTCAATACACTCTGACTCATTAATGAGCTGGGTAAATGTCACTCTGAAGGTCCAGATTAATTAAAAACCACAGACAGCTGATTACTGGAAAATGCCTTACAGATTTACCCCCGGCTGCTGAGAGTCAAATGCAAAGTTCCGATGAGCTAAATTACACTATTATTGATCGCTTGCAGTAAATTAGACTGTAATTGCTCCAGTTTGCAATGAAACCGTTAAAGATGGAGTAAATCCTACAAACAACATAAAAGGTATTCTGGCGCTAAATGACAGACATATGAAAGTAATTTCTGGGACAGTTAGCTTCCTGCTGAGATGCATCTAAATGCAGCATTCAGGGCAGAAAAAGCCTAGAGAGAAATGCTTAATTTGCATACTTAAAGGGATACTCCACCATTTTTTCATATTAAACTATGTTATTCCCTTAACTAAGACGAGTTGATACATACTTTTCTCGTCTCAGTGCGTGCACTAAATCGCTCTGTCTTGCGGCGAAACTTTGTTAGCACTTAGCTTAGCCCAGTTCATTCAATAGGGGCCAAGCAGAGAAGCTACCAAACACCTCCACGTTTTCCCTATTTAAATACAGTTACTCGAGTAGTGTAACTCGACCTAGGACGGTGACACAAAACAAAACGTTGCGCTTTTCTAAGCGTGTAAAATGGATAACTATATTGTATGGCGGAATACCATAGCAAGTGCTCGGGAGCACTTTGACTTGGCGCAGTAATATCTTCACTAGTGAAAAGTCCTCTCACCGGCCCCCGCTCCCTCTCCTCCTCCCTCTCATTTCCGTCAATAGAACCAACGTGACTTTTACAGGAGAGGGAGCGGGGGCCTTTTCACGAGTGAAGATATTACTGCGCCAAGTCAAAGTGCTCCCGAGCACTTGCTATGGTATTCCGCCATACAATATAGTTATCCATTTTACACGAAGTTAAGGGAATAACATAGTTTAATATGAAAAAACGGTGGAGTATCCCTTTAAGAACAAAATTAAACATAAATGTTTAAGTTTGAATGATTTAAATGGATTTCCATCTGATATAAAAGTACATGATGGTATGTAAAATGTGAAAAGAAAAAAAAAAAAGGTTTATTTTGTGAGGAAATCCTATTGACAGCATAAGGTCATGTAATCCCTCGGTCATATGACATTATTGCATTTATTACTGTATCTGTTGACAGACGTTGAACCAGATAAACCTGATACTGTAAGTCACAGTGAGCCTTAAATATCAGCTACTTGTTGCAGATGTCCTTGTTATAATAAGAAGCATCATATGGCAATACAATTATGTTGGTATAGATTGTGGTAATATTTTATTACCATACCTTAAATGATCAGTTTTCAGCATATAGCTGCTCTATTAGCTGCACTCGGTTCTTTTGTCTTGTGTCATATGTATATTTATCGGGGCAGGGCAGAGAAAGCCCTGAGAAACAGAAACTGGCTCCGGTCAAAAGTTGCTGAAACAGAAAAAGGCAGAGGCCCAACACAACTGCCACTGCCAAAATAATACCAGTGACTCATAGTTGCCTTCAAGCCCTGTTTCAACATGCAGTCTAGCCATCAACTTTAATTAAACACACTATATATAGAGGCTACACAATCTCCAATATCTTACTCTTTAGAAGAAATGAAAGTTGTGATATTCTTCAAAGCACTCAAAGTCACCTGCCAAACAAACATACATCTTTCTTTTGTAGGAGGGGTAATGACAAATAAGAAGGTCCGTGATAAAGAAAAGGGAACAAATTTAAAAAGAGTTCTTACAGGTTTTACAATTGTTAGGACACATTTCTCGATACTTAAGTCACTTTTTCAAGACTCCTCACACAGTTCGCCTTATCAACTTTCAGCTTGGCAGTACATTTTACATTCAAAAATGCTCTAAAACTACCAAAACACTTGATACATGTCTCAAATCAAGTCATTCTTCCATTAGCACACTAGCAAAGGTTTCACCCAATACTCACTGGTCTACCCTTTCAAAAGGTACACCTTTGTACCTAAAGAGTACATATTTGTACCTAAATGGTACATATTAGAACCTTTTTAAAGGGTATACATCCCAGTGAGTGAATAAACATACTGTCACTTATAAAACAATGACCCAATAACACTACAAGTAGCATTATACAGTGTATTCTTTTGTAAATATTTCTTTGCAAAACAAGAAAGACACTCTCTACTGTTCAGAATTCACTGCAGTGCACATTACGTGATTCATATTTACATTACAGAACAAAATTATTCCTATGTTTCACCTTTTGAATAGATGGTAATGAAGCTGAAGATTAACACTTGTGTAGGTGTTCAGCTACATCTAATACAAATGTTTATATATTAAATAAAAGATTATGCCTACTACTCAAGTCTTTTGATTCTTTTAAGGAGTATTTAAAGGGAATTTATTATTCAGAAAATAAAATCATGTTCATCATAGACAAGGTGTATTCAAGTCAAAATTGCATTTTTAATGTATTTTCTTCAATCTAAAAAAAGAAGCTTTGAATAGGGAACTGTAAGTAAAGTAAGTTGCATGTTTAAAGTCCCCCTGTGGTGAAAATCAAATTTTTAATGTTGTTTATATGTCTATGTGGTGCTTTTAATATTCTTTAAGACAAACCATGTGCAAATTCAGAAGTCAACATCATTGCTGAGTATTTTCTCCTTAAAACTGCAGTGAACCAAAAATCAGCTACATATAGCAAAATGGAGGGTGAATTATGTGGGTCTATATGATGCATATTATGGTATTATGATGAACTAAATGCCATTCTCTACTGAAGTGTTTCTAAGGATGCTGATTTTGAGAAAACAGCTGTCTGAATCTGAGATGATGAACGGGAACATGGTTTGTGTAACATTATCAGCACACTATTAGCCGTTTGATAGTCAAGCCAGAAGCGAATCATATTAATTACCGTTATGTGTCCGACGTTGTAGAGAGTGCTACATAAAACACATAATCATTCTGATACAACAACTTGTTCTTGATACACCGCTTTTCCTTTTCTTCTTCTGAATCAGTTTCTTTTTTAAACATATAAGGCATGAATTAAACCAGTATTTACTTGTTGCGTTTACTACAGTTGACAGAGTGGAACAGGTAGTCCGAGTTGGTGTTACTGAGTGGAAGCGGGGATAATTTGCATATTCATGTTTCCATGTATACTAAATGAAGCAAGGGTGTAGATTTACTTTCAAGCTATTTTAAGGCATGAGGAAATTATTTTAACAGGATTTTTTTTTAAAATATGTCATTTTGATTAACAAAGATGCATTTTAAAGGGTTAGTTCACCCAAAAATGAAAATTCTTTAATTACTCACCCTCATGTTGTTCCACACCCGTAAGACCTTTGTTCAAGATATTTTTGATAAAATCCGATGGCTTAGTGAGGCCTCCATTGACAGCAAGACAATTAACACTTTCAAATGCCCAGAAACCTACTAAAGACGTATATAAAACAGTTCATGTGACTACAGTGGTTCAACCTTAAAGGGGCTCTATGTAAGAATGACAGCTAGTGGTTGAAATGGGTACTGCAGTTCAAACTCAAAATATTGTTTGCCCCGCCCCCTCCTCTTGCGGGTTGCCAGTTTGAAGACACGCATCAGGAGCGACATTGGAAGGCGAGGTGACTTATACATTGTTAGATAATTAGTTGATTTATTGATTTATGATGAGTTGATATCGCGTTTTAATATTCTCCCGTTCGTAGAGATTTTAGATGGATGTTGAGGCTTTTTAGGTCGGGTTGAATGACTGTAGCATTGGTTTTCAGAGAAACGAGTATATGAACTGAGCATGTTTAATAAATATCTGCAAAAAAATTATGGTATTTTTATGCTTTAGTAAAGTCAAAAACTTACATAGAGCCCCTTTAATATTATGAAGTGACAAGAATACTTTTTGTGCCCCCCCCCCCCAAAAAAAAAAACACAAAATAACAAATTTAATAAACAATATCTATTTGGCCGATTTGAAAGCTTTGAAGCTTTACGAATCTTTTGTTTCGAATCAGTGGTTCAGTGCGTGTATCAAACTGCCAAAGTCACACGATTTCAGTAAATGAGCAAGTTTCGAAATTTCAATGGTTCTCCACTGGGGGGCATGACTTTGGCAGTTTGATACACGCTCTGAACCACTGATTCGAAACAAAAGCTTCATAAAGTTTCGAAGCTTCATGAAGCAGTGTTTTGAAATCGCCCATCACTAGATATTGTTAAATAAAGTCGCTGTTTTTTTTTTGGCGCACAAAAAGGTATTCTCGTAGCTTCATAACATTAAGGTTGAACCACTGTAGTCACATGAACTGTTTTAAATATAACTTTAGTAGCTTTCTGGGCATTTGAAAGTGTTAGTTATTTGTCAATGCAGGACTCACTGAGCCATCAGATTTTATCAAAATTATCTTAATTTGTGTTCCAAAGATGAATGAAGGTCTTACGGGTGTAGAACGACATGAGGGTGAGTAATTAATGACAGAATTTTACTTTTTGGGTTAACTCACCCTTTAAGGCATACAATTATTGACTGCAGGGGGACTTTAAGGGTTAAGCAGGACATCTCCAGTAAAACAGGCCTGGAGTGATTTCAGCAGATGTCTGCAGGCTTTTTCCCTCCCAGAGTGGGATGGAAGCTGTTTTATACGTGCTATGTGGGAGAGGGATCTGCAAACTCTAATGCAGTATTCCTGCACGACATGAATAAAATTAAAAAAAAAAAAAAAAACAGTCTCACTGTAACAATACCTGGAAAATTCCTGGACAACGGATCTGTTGTCCAAACCAAGTAAAGTGTGGGTGCCTTTTGGCCAACTCAAACCCTCCTGAATTTGTATTCAGTCAACATTTTGAAACAAGTGTTTTGGTAATGTAGTGCCAAGACTGGCCATCGGCTTTCTCTGCGGAGCTAGAGCAGAATGCCAATTCAAACACAGTTGTGCAGGAGTAATATTCTCAGCACTTAGGTCTTGTAGAGCTGAGCAAAACCAGGATGTATGGTGTTATGTAACCACAAGCCGTTCCAGTCTGTTCGCGTCAACCAAAACAGACGGCAGCAGTTTTGAAAGGAGCAGAATGCAAAATTAGACTTTGCAAACAGTAAAATGAATCCTTTGTGCGAGCATACGGCAGGATGCGCTGCATCTACTGCTCATCCAGATGGCTAACACATGTTCTTTCCTGTTGCTGTCATTCTCTCCCTTTTTTCCTATGGAAAGGTGATCCACACCAGCAGCCCTGCTATATCTGTCTGTTTGGCAAAGTTATATTGTTGCAGCAATGCAGCGCCTTGATCTAAACTCCACCACTCTGAGCTAAGAACCACCTTTATTCCATTTGGCAAGGGCCTATATGCATACACACACTCTCTAACCGCAAAAGAAGGAACACTGTAATACACCCCCACAGTGCTAGGTAGTAAAGTATTGAAAAAGAGGTGGAGAAAAGGTGAAAATGTGTGTCAGGTTAATCCTAACAACTGCAAACCATTTTTTGCTAAATACACTATTGATTGAAGCCCATTGATTTGTGCACATGTGTGTGAGCGCATATGTGTATGTCTGTGTGAGTGTGTGTGTGTGTAAACAGCTGCTCTTGTGACACATTGGCATTCCTGCCAATATCTGTCAGTATGGAGCTCTGAAAATAAATCCTAGGCTTTCAGCTGTCTCAGCCCACACAGAGGAAATTTGAAATCACACAGCAGTTTTAGATAAGAAAGTCACACAGACTCGATTCCTGCCAGATGCGTCAGCCAAAAACTGCCCCGGCTACAGATGCTGTCCATACTTGCCTCTTTGTTGCATCTATATCAATATTTAGGGAAGGTGTTGGCTGTTTTTGTAGTATTAAGTATGAGAGATACAAAGTAAATGGCTGAAGATTGAAGCCTCTCTGCCTTTAGGTGTACTGTATGATAGAAAGAAGGTCTTAAAAGCTTTGCTTTAAAATATACCTGATGTAAAAGTAATAGGGTCAGTAACATATTTTTTGTCTTTATCTATTGATTTATTAACACATTTCATACATGTTGTTAATTGAATATCTCTTCTATGAGCATGCTTTTAATTTCTGAAATAAATTTAAATTTTTTACAAAACACCAGGGTCATACGTATGGAAGCTTGTTTCCGTCACTTCAATAAAAAATAATTGCGACTTTTTTCCTCACAATTGCGAGTTTATATCTCACAATTCTGACTTATTTTCTCAGAATTGAGGTATACACTCACAATTGCGAGAAATAAAGTCAGAATCGCGAGTTATAAACTAAAAATTGAGTGTTATAAACTCACAACTGCGAGATATAAACTCACAATTCTGACTTTTTTTCTCTCTCAATTCTGATGATAACTCACAATTGTGAGTTTATATTACACAATTCTGACGTTTTAACTCGCAATTGTGGGAAAAAAGTCAGAATTGTGAGATAAAAAGTCACAATTATGTTTTTTTATTTTTTATACAACAAGCTTCCATTCATACGACATTCATACAGTTGCTTGATTAAAAAAGGGTTTATTAAAAAAAAAAAATCAAAGTTATGTGATGCAAACAACAAAACAGGAAAGGATATCAGAGAAGACCTCTGCAGACCCTCATGATTGTGTGTCAAGGTCAAGATATCTCTTCAATTATCAGATAATTTGACTTTTTTATGATAAATTCAGGTTGTAAAATGTCATGTGGTGTGACTCCACAAAAACATAATAATATTTATCAATTAATAATTCATGATATTTGTTAAAAAATGTCCTTAAAACATATATTTACAAACCATTTTGATGATAATAATAATGATTAATATATGTACCCACACATGTATTCGACGTGTAGGAAAATAAATTACTTGTTGACTTGATGGTTACACCACATGACATTCAGATCAAGTCATTCAATTTAAACATTCAAAACAAAGTCATTCAATCATCATCTACAAAATTGTTTTAAAACTATTTGAACATAAAAGCACATGTGTCTACACTAGATTTCCCCCCTTTTTATTTGTCATTGACCTGCACCAAAAGATATTCAGATTTTTTTTGCTTGCAAAATATCTGCTGTGACTTGCTTGCAACTTGTTTGAAAATTGACCCTGACCTAAAGAACAATGTTTATTTGGAAACATACACACACATACAGGCACACACACACTCATACACCCCCATCTCTGCTACTTCATTTATAAAGGCGTTCTTTTGCACCTGCAAATCCTTTGACACAATGCAGCTGACTGACAAAGAGGAGAAGCCTTCAATCTCATTGAGGCAACTGACAGTCAATGAGGCTCCCACACAAAAAGGAGAAGAAAATAAGATTCTTTAAAGGCATCCAATGGAACCATAGAAGGAAACAGCTCAAAAAAAAGAGACAAAAGGGAGAGTAGAGAGTACGTGAGAGAGCAAGTGTGTGTTTGAGAGTTGAACTCAGGCAGGCTATGCCTAAAGCAACTCATCCCACTCACCAGCCTTCACCAAACACAATATTTCACTAAACAAAGAAAAGGTGACTTCTAAAAGTTCATTTGAGTCGCAGCTACATTAATTAAAATGACAGTTATGTGTTCAGTTAAGCTAACACTCCTCTTCACAAGCTCTCAACTGTGGTTTCATGCCATGAATAAACCTAATAGATTAAATCAGCCTCACAAATTGTTTGCTTTGCCAGGCCTTGGGAGAGGGGTTGAACTCTAGGTGGATAAAGTATGCAAAATCTTCTTTGTTATTAATGTGACAATGATTGTCATCAAAATTAGTAAGCACTTATACAAAAGTGGGTCATTTAACGCTTCTTACCATTCATTGTTAAGGGAAATAACACAGGGCTGAACCTGAATATCAAGTTTTGTATCAAGTTCTGAATCAGCATCTAATAAATTTGCTGAAGTACACAATTAAAAATAAAGGTGCTTTACTGGCATCTAGTTCCATAAAGAGGCTGGGTATTGACACAAATTTCATAATTCGATTCACAAGCTTGCGATTCGATTCAGATTAGATTTCGGATATATATCAGGTAGCCTACAGTACATGGCAAATTTTCTCAAGGAAACTAATGCTGTAAACAACATGGGAGTCAGTTGCTAGGCTACTAATCCTCTACTCCAATTAGTTTTTTGTTTTTTAAATATAAACATTTAAATGGTGGCTTGATGGATTTATATTCAAGCAAACATTACATATTGAAGTACATTAAAAATTATAAGGAATATGGTGCAAATATTTAGCAAAATGCTACTCTAAAGTTCATTTGAGACTGTCCTCCAAAAAAACGAGGTCGTTTTTCAAGCACCTTATTACGACGTATATTTACGTTTTAAAGTCATGCGCCCTCTAGCTAGCGTAAAAATAATGACAGTGTCGTGTTGTCATGAAATGACGTATGACTGTCATTACCAATCAAAATGCTTGTTCGTTTAAATGTAATGTGTGGACTTTTTACACCATTTATCCTATTTCCATTCAGCAAAACAATTTTTTTTTTTATTAACGACTACAACCACCCCATCCCTAAACCTACCCTTAGTAAATAATAGTGCATATACACTTTATGAGCACATGCATTTCCTGGGATCGAACCCACAATCACATGATTGCATATTGTTATTGCAATGCTCTGCCAATTGAGCTACGCGAAACCTGAAATATGACGCAGATAAAAGGGAACAATGCACTTAAAATGAAAGTGTCCTGTTGTCAATAGAGGCACAACTTTAGCAAACGCTCCTATGGGTCGTATTTCATGAATTAAAATGAAAGTGTACTGTTGTCGATAGGGGTGCCATTATAGTAAAAGCTCCTATGGGTCGTATTTTAGGCAAGTGACAAACAACCTATATGGTTGTATTGGTTGGAGAACATGTTGGTTCATTTTCCTCGCTGACTAACGAGTAGTCGCAGATGTTTTTTTCTAAGGTAAATGTGACATTACGTGACATTGTTTATTGACGTTTTTCCGTGGTTGAAACACTGATTGAGCTATTACATGAGACATGATACAGATTTTGGTAAGTTACTCTTTTAACATACCTTCAGATGTTCCTTCATGTTTAAAGCAGAGATGTTCATGTGTCGGCCGCTTCTCTTGAACTGAGGCGCTACGAAAAAAAAAAAAAAAAAAAAAACCTTTAATAAACCGAAGCAGCTTCAAAACGGTTTATTTAAAATGGACAGATTTTGAAATGTTTGACTTTGTTTCATATCAAATGTTACAAAGCACAAAGCTTATTGTGATATATTGGTTGGGAGGCGCGCTAAAATGTTCCATTCATTCATCAACTGATTTTTTTTTTTACATAGCCCTAATACAGACCCCCTAAGCGAAGTTTGTAGGCTATTTGTAACTGCACTATGTCTTTTATTCACCCCCAGCCCATGTGATACCCCACCTCTCTCAAACAGTGGAAAGATGGCAAGATGTGCTCTGTCAGACACCTGGGATATGACTCATGTTGACCGGCCCTCCCTCTGCAAATGAAAGCACCATGTGTCTGAAAGAAGCGCCTTAAAGGAAATGAACCCTGCACAGCAATAAGATGGTGAGCTCTGTAGGCCTCTATCTGATAATCACCTCTATTATCCAGACTATGGGTAGTGCGCTAAGTCTAATTTGAAATGATAGTCCATGTGGTGTGAACAAAGAGGAGGTGACACCTGGAATTTCACTATAGTCAAACTGGCTGTTGTATTTAGTTAAATTAAGCTAATAATATGGAACAAGCACTTACAATGAAGTCTGTTAAACTAGAAGCGCAGGAAAGCAAATAGCCTATTACATTGAGAAAAGCAAAAACACATCCTTATCCAATAGCAGTCACATCCTCGTAGTGTGGTAACGTAACCCCAGAGATACACACAAGGTCCTATGGGGGTATGTGAAAAAAATGTAACGTTGGATTTGACAGTTCTGACATTTGTAGTTAGATAACGACTTCAGCGCTTATCCCCACTGCCTGCACTGACTGATACCCCTTTTCCTCCATATATAGTAGTCGTTATTGTGGTTATTATGCCAGAGTTTGTCTAATTTTGCAGTTAGATTGAATGATTTTGACGAAGAAGTCTCTTTTCCTCGCCAAGGCTGCATTTATTTGATGAAAAGTTATATTTTCTACAGTCCAGTGGCAATTTTCTAAAAATTTATTACAGTAATATTGTGAAATATAATTACGAATAAAAAAACTTTTTTCAATTTTAATATATTTTTAAATGTAATTTATTCCTGTGATGGCAAAGCTGAATTTTTAGTATCATTACTCCAGTCTTCAGTGTCACATGATCCTTCAGAAATCATTCTAATATGCTGATTTGATGCTCAAAAAACATTTCTTATTATTATGATTGTAGAAAACAGTTGTTTAATATTTTTGATGAATAGAAAGTTCAAAAGAACAGCATTTGTTTGAAATTACTGTCATTTTACTGACACTTATGATGAATTTAAATTTATTCATTAAAAATATGAATCAAAAAATCTGTAACACGTCACGTAAAGCCTTTATGTAAAATGCATTATAAAAGTATTCATAATATACATTAAAATGCATTATAATATTTGTAGATTCTTTGTTAAAACTGAAATTGGTTGCTTGTCATGCATTTTAAAGGTGCCGTAGAACGTCGTTTTAAAATATGTAATATAAGTCTAAGGTGGCCCCTGAATGTGTCTGTGAAGTTTCAGCTCAAAATACCCCAAAGATTTTTTTTAATTAATTTTTTTAACTGCCTATTTTGAGCCATAATTATATATGCACCGATTCTTGTGCGGCCCCTTTAAATCTTGTGCTCTCCGCCCCCAGAGCTCACGCTTGCTTTAACCAGCAAAAACAAAGTTTACACAGCTAATATAACCCTCAAAATGGATCTTTACAAAGTGTTCGTCATGCATCATGTCTAATCGCGTAAGTATGGTATTTATTTGGATGTTTACATTTGATTCTGAATGAGTTTGATAGTGCTCCGTGGCTAAAGCTAACATTACACACTGTTGGAGAGATTTATAAAGAATGAAGTTGTGTTTGTGAATTATACAGACTGCAAGTGTTTAAAAAATGAAAATAATGACAGTCTTGTCTCCGTGAATACAGTAATAAACGATGGTAACTTTAACCACATTTAACAGTACATTAGCAACATGCTGACGAAACATTTAGAAAGGCAATTTACAAATATCACAAAAATATCATGCAATCATGGATCATGTCAGTTATTATTGCTCCATCTGCCATTTTTCGCTGTTGTTCTTGCTTGCTTACCTAGTCTGATGATTCAGCTGTGCACAGATCCAGACGTTAATACTGGCTGCCCTTGTCTAATGGCTTGAACATGAGCTGGCATGTGCAAAGATTGGGGGTGTACATATTAATGATCCCGACTGTTATGTAACAGTCGGTATTATGTTGAGATTCGCCTGTTCTTCGGAGGTCTTTTAAACAAATGAGATTTATATAAGAAGGAGGAAACAATGGAGTTTGAGACTCACTGTATGTCATTTCCATGTACTGAACTCTTGTTATGTTATATCTATGCCAAAATAAATTCAATTTTTAATTCTAGGGCACCTTAAATGCATTCATTTTAAAGTTGTAACAGTGAATACTTTAATATTTTAGTTTAGCAAAACAAACATATTTTTGGTGAACTTTGGCGACCTTTGAAGGAGCATTAACAGTTTATTTGATTTATTGCAAATAATATTACTTAAAGCTGCAGTCGGTAAGTTTTGCCTCTTTGTCGCCATCTCTGTTTGAAACATGCAATTGCACTTATTATCTTTACGTTGGCTGTGCCTTGGAACGACTCCTCAGCGTAGATGAATCTAATGTTTGCTGTCAGTCACCACACCGGTGTGGATACTGTACTTCAGAATCACAGATTGTAGTCTTGGAAGTATGACCAAAATAAGATTTTTCACCGGAAAATGTAATTTGAAGAAGTAGGTAACATGTCTGCCACTTTTGTTCTGACCAACTGAGGAAAAAAAGCATTACTTAATAAATCGTGCTACCAATGGTGATTAAATCTACCGATTGCTTAGCTCAGATCACGTCACACCGTGCAAATTATTATTATTGTTATACTTTGTTCTCAAATTGTTAATGTTAACAACATCAGCATTGCGTGACTATGTATTTAGTGTGTATTAGCGTTTCCTGGAGTTAACGTTAGAGATAAATTTCTGTACAGTCTAATCTCTAACATTAATTTGTCATACCGTACAATCCGCCATCAAAATGATAAGTTTAATTATTGCTGCTGCTGTGAGAAAAGGCTATAAATGATCCACCATCCTCACATGCGGTATAGCCTACTAGCTGGGACTTGTTCTTTATGTAAACAGACGTGATGCGATGACGACAAACAGCGACATTCTCAAATTTCCTGCGAAAACCCACCAGTACCACCCGAATAATAAATCATTATTACAAGCTTACCGTTGTGAATCGGGCTAAGGTAAGGAGATAATTTTGAACACTGGCTGGTTATGTACATGCTCAAAAATTGATTTTGATCATTTTTAACCAAAAAAAGGTTATAGAAAGCATTTTTAAAGGGTTAATTCAACCAAAATATAAAATTCTGTCATCTTTTACTCACCTTCATGTTGTTCCAAACAGTTATGACTTTCTTTCTGCTGTTAGTAGGTGATGGTAAATGATGATTTTTCATTCAACTATCCCTTTAAGACTTTTTTTTTTTTTTTTTTTTTTTTTTTTTTTACACACACTCAAAATGCATTTTTTCCCCCCCTAAATATATTGACTGCTACTTAAACTGAAGGAAGTAGAGGATTGAAGTGTGTTTGCACATACCTGCTATGACTACTGTGAGCACTGAGCATTAAGTTATTACTGATGTTACATTTGAGCATAACATTCATACCGGTTTGAAATGAATACTCCATTCACCCAAATCCTTTTGAGGTTTAAACTACATGATTTTTTTTTCTTTTTCACAACGACATAAACTCATATTTCTAAAAGGTATCTAGGGAGAGGCTGTTTCTATTTGAACAAGACACAATCATTCAAAAGAAACTAATATGACAAGTCAGTAGTTGCTCATTATGTATTTTCTCAGCCCCGCCCACCAAGAGTGTATGTCATCAGTTCAACCCTCTGCCACCTCAGGAGAATGATTTAATGTCCATATCCTTTTCACATCGCCCCTATGATTGTCCACGGTGACAAATGGCTCTAGTCTCTTTTTATAAGGTTAAGACGAAAAGTGACAGGGCAATACCTGTAAACAGGCTGATGAGTCTGGGAAAGACAGAAGGCCTAATCTCAGTTTGGTTGGATTTATCATATCTGCTCTAGTAATCCTTAACACAAAGCCTGGATGAGTGCTGTCTTTGTGTGTGTCAGAATAGCAGGCTTGCAGAACAAGCCTTGGCGTGTATTTTCTTTTTTCTCTTTTTTTTCTTTGTTCAGCGGTAACACTGTGGCAGGTACGGAATCTTAGGTTACAGTGGGGATATCTTCTGACAACATGGAGGTACTGAGGGTACTGGGCGGGGCGGGGTGAGGTGGGCCGGAAGGTTGATGTGAAGCATAGCCACAATGTGCATCCATACTGCTGCCTCTGCACTAAATAATAAACAAAGTGTCTAATTTTCCAGCTAAAATATCTAACAAGCCTTAAATCAAGATACTTTTCATTGAGAAGCAATACTGCATAAGATATTAAGAGTAGTTTAAAGAGAATGGATCTTTGGCAATTTTTTTCCCCCTCTTGTTTGAAGTATAAACAAGTTTGCCAGTGCAGGAAGACAAAATACACGTATATTCAAGATGTACAGTCTATGAAAGTCAATCTTAACATATAAAGCCTGACATATAATATAATAGCCAGATTTTTATTTTATTTTTGAGACTAGTTTATTGAGCCTTTAGACAAAAAAGTTTGCATGTGCTTTTTGCTGAGTATCATATTTGATACTTGAGGAGGCCCAAACTGAGCGGAAAAAAGGCAATTTAAAGGAACACTCCACTTTTTTTGAAAATAGGCTCATTTTCCAACTCCCCTAGAGTTAAACAGTTGAGTTTTACCGTTTTCGAATCCATTCAGCCGATCTCCGGTTCTGGCGGTACCACTTTTAGCATAGCTTAGCATAGTTAATTAAATCTGATTAGACCGTTAGCATCGCGCTTAAAAATGACCAAAGAGTTTTGATATTTTTCCTATTTAAAACTTGACTCTTCTGTAATTAAATCGTGTACTAAGACCGACGGAAAATAAAAAGTTGTGATTTTCTAGGCCTATATGGCTAGGAACTATACTCTCATTCAGGCGTAATAATCAAGGAACTTTGCTGCCGTTCCATGGCTGCAGCAGTGCAATGATATTACGCAGCGCCCGTGAGCCCCTGCTTGCACAGGGAACATGCCTTGCAACCATGGAGACGTTTGTGAGAGATGCTGCGTAATACATTGCACTGCTGCAGCCATGATACGGCATCAAAGTTCCTTGATTATTACGCCTGAATGAGAGTATAGTTCCTAGCCATATCAGCCTAGAAAATCGCAACTTTTCATTTTCCGCCGGTCTTAGTACACGATTTAACTACAGAAGAGTCAAGTTTTAAATAGGAAAAATATCAAAACTCTTTGGTCATTTTTAAGTGCAATGCTAACGGTCTAATCAGATTCAATGAACTATGCTAAGCTATGCTAAAAGTGGTACCGCCAGAACCGGAGATCGGCTGAATGGATTCGAAAAAGGTAAAACTCAACTGTTTAACTCTAGGGGAGTTGGAAAATGAGCCTATTTTCAAAAAAAGTGGAGTGTTCCTTTAATGCAGTTGCTGATATTTATATGGCCAAAAAAATGTACAATTAAATTCTTAACAGTGTGTATAAATATCACTTGTCACGCTATTTCTTTTTTATGGGGGGGGGGTTTATTACATATATTACAAAACATATAATGCAATGCGATATGATGATTGAGAGATACAATCAATAATAAACAAATAAACATTTCTCAAATGCATGATGTATCATGTATGGATTATCATGTAAACCTATGTTGCTTCAGTGCAGTGCAAGTGTTAATCTTGAAATATTAATAACAATATAAAACATATTCTTACATGTACTTGATATAAATCAGTAAAGAACGTCAGACCTGAAGGGGGACATTTTTATATTCATACTAAAAGGCCTCTGACTTGCTAAAAAAGTATAAACTAGTATAAACAGACTGCGTACAATAGATTGTATACAACAGGTTTTTCAGCAAAGTTTTGATCATGTTGATCATTTAGAGGCCTTATTAATCAATAGGTTTTATAGGGTTAATATCGTGTTTATTTATCAAGATTAATCTTGTTTTGGGATTTTTAGTCTCATTAAGAAGTCACTTTTGCAGTATATTTTTATTTTTCAAGTTTCAAGCACAAATCCAAAAAAGTGTTTATGTTTATTATGGAAAAAAGAAAAACTTTTGCCAATGAGAGTAGAATATAATTATATATTCTCTTGTTCTAAGCAGTGTTGGGTAATGTGTGGCGTGAGTTAAGTAATCCGATTACTTTTTTCAAGCAACTAGTAAAGTAACACATTACTTTTATTATTATTATGGTAGCACTTTATTTTACAGTCCTATTTCCATGTACATACTATGGACTTATTACAGTAATTACAATAACTGGGTAATAACTAGGTAGTAACCCTGAACCTACACCTAAACCTAACCTTAACCCCAGTAGTTACTTTATATCACCCATTATTTTCTCAGGTAAGTAAACTGTAAGTACATGTAAGTACACATTAAGTACAAAATAAAGAGCAACCATTATAAGTATTACTTTTAAATTTACAGCAAAATATCTGAGTTACTTTATCAAATAAGTAACCCAAGTTACTTTTTATTTTGCCATTTATTGACTGACAGCTCTCCTGTCCCCATGTTGAGAGAAATCATAAGTGCAAAGGCGTTGTGTGTGAACATAATGTTATTGTAGGTCTAAATATGAGCATACATTTACTTATCTCACTTGCAGAAAAACAGATTCAGTATTCCTCAAAATGAATAAAAACAGTGAAATGCAAACTCAGAATATTACGCAAACCTAGAAATATGGTGTGAAAGGGCCTTTACATTTGGCAAAAATATTTCAAGTAACACAACACATTACTTTCCATATAGTAAAGTTTTTGGGGGGAGGAATGCAATATTGTAATGCATTACTTTTAAAAGTAACTTTCCCCAACAGTGGTTCTAAGGATGCTTAGAAATATAAAAATAAGACTAAATACTGTATAATTATAAAATACTGATTTAGAAGATGTATATTGCAGCATGTATCTGCATGTGTGATCTTTAACAGTGAGAGAATGTGTAATATTTAAATAATCAAATATTTTCAGTTATTCAGAGGTGACAGATCTACTTAGAGCAAAGGTCTGAGAAGACCTTATACTGAGGCATGCAAAAAGAACAAAAGAGCCACAGGTGCAAGCTCACTTTACACCTTGACCTGGTTTGTCAGCTTGTCTGCTGAATTTGTGCCACTGCAAAGCGAAGTGTCAAAAGCAGCAAATCTGGGTTGACGAGAGGGAGATTAAGGACCAGAGGTCGGAGAACAAACACAAAACTCCTCTGAGATTTAGGGAATTCTCCAAAAACACAATGTTATTTCACACACTACGGTTTCCTTTATTGTTAAATGAATATCTGATGGCTAAATGGGCCTGGATTGCAATCGGATATGTTAAGTACGTGTGCTTTGTGTTTGCGCACATGTGTGTTTATTTGTTGCTCTTCGGGCTCTTTGTTGAACCTGAGCGAGGTGTTGCAGCAGTGCAGCTGTTAAAAGACGATATCACTCTTTAGTCTTGACATTGTGTGTTTATTTTGTGTGTGTGTGTGTAGACATAAATGCACCTGGGGGTGTCCATGCTTGCAAACCTTCTGAAAACCTCAAAGCTGTTCTGGCTGAGACACAGAATACCTGCATCATTGTCACTTCAGCACCTTAGGCAGGCAGGAGGCAGTGGATGGGGAGAATAAGTCATTTGTCAGAGTGGGGCAAGTTGAAACTACAACCCCATTTGTTCCACTAGAGCAGGTTATGGATCCAGTTAATAAGAAGAGACAAGGTCTTACACATTTTCAAGCACACACATATTCAGATGCAAACATTGACCTAGCTGTTCACACACACCCACACACACAAAAATGGCCGCAATACTTGCTGCAATGCAGTCACGTGGAAAGTGTGAGAGAGAAGCTTTGTCATATGTCTACATTACTGTAATAATGTAGATGGGGAACAGTCAAGTGAGAGGGTAAGAGTATTGCAATGCCTCTGACACATAAAAGAACAATGATCATTCGTTATAAAGTTTCTATAGAAGTTATGATGTGTCAAGAGGCAAGACTTCATCTCGACAGCCCCTGTCTCATGAAATATGATCTTATATGTCTGAGGAAGTTATGAAATTGTGTCCTGAATATAAAAACAGGCACTGGCTGGTAAGATGCATAGGTTCTTTCAAACTGACAAATGACCAGGCACAGTCAGAATTTGTATTTTAACATTGTGTTTTTGTGCAAAAATCTGCTTAACTAATGTAAATGTGGTAAAATGTATTAAAGGTGCCCTAGAACTTTTTTAAAAAAGATGTAATATAAGTCTAAGGTGTCCCCTGAATGTGTCTGTGAAGTTTCAGCTTAAAATACCCCATAGAATTTTTTTAATTCATTTTTTTAACTGCCTATTTTGGGGAATAATTAGAAATGAGCCGATTCAGGGTGTGTGGCCCTTTAAATCTCGTGCTCCACACCCAAGAGCTCGCGCTTGCCTTAAACAACATAAAAAAGTTCAAACAGCTAATATAACCCTCAAAATGGATCTTTACAAAGTGTTCGTCATGCAGCATGTCTAATCGCGTAAGTACAGTGTTTATTTTGATGTTTACATTGATTCTGAATGAGTTTGAGGCTGTGCTCTGTGGCTAACAGCTAATGCTACACTGTTGGAGAGATTTATAAAGAATTAATTTTTGTTTATGCATTATACAGACTGCCAGGGCTTGACATTAACTTTTTTGCTCACCAGCCAATGTGGCTAGTGGTTTTCCAAAGTTACTAGCCACTCAGCATTTTCACTGGCCACAATTTTGCTGCTAGGGAAATTACATTTTATATGATGAAAGTTGACTGGCATGCTTAAATTACTTGATTTTGAGTCATTTTACTTGATTTACAAGATTTAAATCCCTTTCAAACTTACAAATGCAGATTGACCACCCAAATCAAGACTATACATTGTATATATCAGGTAGGCCTATGTATAGTTATTTTTGTTAGGCTATGTAAAAAGAACAAAGAAGCAAATTACAAATAGTAATTTAAAAATATATATATATATTTTTTTTTTTTTTCAGATAGCCTACATATGTTTATTTAGCATACATGTATACATTTATTTAACATTTTTTGATGTTTGATTAACATTAATGACAGACAGGTATTTATTTGGGGGCTGCTGAATGCATGGACGTCATATACTGACACATAACCAGTTTTTACCCACTTAGCCTTAAGCCATAGCCGACTGTATTCACGCGAGATACTCCACACGATGCATTTTGACATCTGTGTGTGCGTGTATTCAGGCGCAAGGAGAACTGATCGCGCGCGACAGAGAGAGCGCGCACGCGAGCGCTTCTGTTGTGTCATTCAGCGCGATTCCGCATATCCCGCCTTCACTAACCGCAAGTTAATCGATAAAGAATTGTGACTGAATTGTAATTTTGTGATATGACGATCTTGGCTATTTTTCATTTGGCTGTAGGCTAAAGTAATATTCATCCCGCCAAAGTGGCTAGTGGGAGTGGCTGTCTTACCCGCCACAACTGAAATCTACCCGCATTTGGCGGGTTGGCGGGTGTTAATGTCAAGCCCTGCAGACTGCATGTGTTAAAAAAATTAAAATAGTGACGGCTCTTGTCTCCGTGAAAACAGTAAGAAACTATGGTAACTTTAACCATTTATTTAACAGTACATTAGCAACATGCTAACGAAACATTTAGAAAGACAGTTTAATAATATCACTAAAAATATCATGTTATCATGGATCATGTCAGTTATTATTGCTCCATCTGCCATTTTTCGCTATTGTTCTTGCTTGCTTACCTAGTCTGATGATTCAGCTGTGCACAGATCCAGATGTTCTGCCCTTGTCTAATGCCTTTCATAATGTTGGGAACATGGGCTGGCATATGCAAATATTGGGGGCGTACACCCCGACTGTTACGTAACAGTCGGTGTTATATTGAGATTCGCCTGTTCTTCGGAGGTCTTTTAAACAAATGAGATTTATATAAGAAGGAGGAAACAATGGAGTATGAGACTCACTGTATGTCTTTTCCATGTACTTAAATCTAGTAATTTAACTATGCCGAGGTAAATTCAATTTTTGAATCTAGGGCACCTTTAAATGGAGCTGAGAGTACTACACTTCATTACCATACTAATAAAGTAGGCTAGTTGAGGGCAGTAAAGATAGTTATATGTACGATATACTATATTATATAAATTATATTCCCATTTAGTCTGTTGCAAGCGCTTCTTAAAGAGACAAGAAAAAAAGAATCTGCATAGATGTAAATAAACTTAAGGAATATAAAAGACTAATGATCTAATGATCATCTGTCGTTTGAAAGCCATGATTACAGAACAGTTTTCAATTACTCTCTTGTTCAAATCAGACTATAGTTATACAACTTATCGTCTTTTCAGCTTACCTTCTAACACAATGATTAAGTGTCTTAAACAGATTTGTTTTAAGGTTAGCATATACATAGCCATGAAAGAAGAAGTGTGCTTGTATTGAATGTGTACTTAGCGTACTTCAAACCTTTCATGACTCTTTTTTTAACACACTTAAAGTTCACCAAAAATGGAAATTCTGAAAATTTACTCACCCTCAAGTTGTTCCAACTGTAAAACTATGATTTTTTTTTTCTTCTGCTGAATACAGAATGTTGGTAACCAAACAGTTGATGGTAGACATTTTTCCTTACTATGAAAGTCAATGGCAATCTTCAACTGTTCTGTTACCAATATTCTTCAAAATATCTTCTTTTGTGTTTAGCAGAAATAAGACAGCCATTTGGAACAACTTGAGGATCAGTAAATGATGACATAATTTTCATTTTTGGGTGAACTATCCCTTTAAGTACAATTAAAAAGCTCACTTTGTAATAATGTCCAATTTAAAGTTACTTTAAAGTATAATTTTGTATGTATGTTGTAAAAAATCTTTTGCTGTTCTTTAAAGAAGTAGACATTTTGATGTGTTGACTAGCATACTAAAGCACACGTACTTGATTATAATTTTCATTATAAATATAGTGTGCTATTCAATATTGAAAAATCACTTTAAAGTTCAATTCACCCTTCACTGGGAGTTTGATTGACAGGTGATCTGACCAATCATAACGCCGAATCCACCGATAAACAAACCAGACAGGAGTTAGTGGATTAACGTTGGTGGACTTGAACTTAAAAAATGGTGTATTGACTTCTTTATGTGGTTGAAAAAAAATACCTTCTGATTCTGGTGTTTGTTCATGTTTATTTCATGCAATATAGGAACAGATGATCAGTTTATGTGTCGCTTGAACTGAGGCGCTACAGCGATCTATCACGACACATTAAAGAGGCACAAAATGGTATTTATTGTTTGAATTTCTTAAAAAAAAAATGACAACATTTGAAAGCTAAGACTTTTGTTTCATACCAAAAGTAACCTCCTCTGTCTTGTCTGTCGGTGCATTGTCAGTGTCGCCTTTGCTCCGCAATGTATTTTTCACTGCGTGAGAACATGAAGTGTGGCGTGAAATTGCCATGGCTTGTCGGACATTGCAACAGTAACTAAGGGGGTCGGGTTTTTGCGGAGGGTCAGCTGCATTTTATAAAATTTGAAACAAATACATTTTCACTTAATTGCAATTAACATCTTTGTTGATCCTGGAACAACATTCCACTCAACCAATCAGATTTGAGGGACAAGTTTACAGTTATGTCAAGTTTAGGGTTACAACCAGGGGTTTGTTAGGGTTAGGTACTTCTACATCAGTGTTATTCACCTTTCATTTCCCTCTGATTTTAGGGATAAGTTGTGGGTAGGTTTAGGTTTAGGGGTAGGGACAGGTTTAAGTCTACATTTTTGGACAGGAATGTTGCATGTCTTACTTGCCAAAATCACTGTGACCACATTCTCATCTCAGGTAGCATTAGAAACTCACTGCACCAGACTGATAAAGATCTGATTATGTTTAGGATTATTTGTGTGCTGCACTGCAGTATCATATTGAATGCCTTAAAATGAATGGTTTTGTTTTTTGTGCATTATAAATTCTGATAATTGTCAGTAGCAGCCTGGATCTCGATCCTTTTCCACCACCACACTGTGGTAGCTGTTCTCAAATCACTCAAATCACATGTCAGCCCAATTCCCCTGACATGGACACATCTGTCTCGCCTCACTTCTGCCCTTTACAGCACCAAGAATTGCCCTCCTGCTGTACACTCATTGCAACCCCTGGCCATCAAACTCACCCTCAGTTTTAATCAAAACAAGCCTTATACATATTCATACTGTAATGCTAAACTCTGCATAATTTAAGGGAAATACATCCTAACTTGGCTGCATGTGGAATTTTGTGGATGAAAAATGTCTATTTTGGCATGCATCATGAGTATTCATTTTGGCAATGAGTGTGTTTTTAGGCATGGCGGAAGAACATCGTTTTCATTCTGAGAATGTGCTGTGACAGATTAAAATGTGTTTTAGCCAAATTATATTCATGTCTGATGTGCATTGTGGGTCTACAGCTGATGAGAACTGAGGGTTCAGTCGGCATAGTAATAATGCTCATTATAACAAAAGCATGACAGCTGCATTTTTCCATTTCCAAAAAGTCCTACGTCTCTGAGAAGGAATAATTACTGTCCTTTCCTTTTGAAAATAAATGCAGTAAAACTGTAGAGTAAAACTGCAGTATCTGTTTATGGTTCATTAAATGACAACACATGGCATTCGTAGTTTATGTTTTGTCGAAATTGGTGGTGAATTTGTATAAACGTGTACAATTTCATTGTAAGTTATCATACGTTCTGCTTATGCAGCAATGATGGTTAGGTTTAGAGATGGTCCTTCATGTTTATTTATTGCTAATAATGCAATAATTTCATAGGTGTTCCAGTAAGAAATGTTTTCAGTACACACTCAGATATGGCCCCAAGACATATATCCTGTAAATAGAAAATTCCCATCCTTGCATAATGCATCATTACTATAAAGGTCTACAGATAAAAAGCACTTCAGTGTAGTTTTGTTCTGACATTGTGGCAGTGAAAAGGCTAGAGCTTTACTATCTGTCAGCCATGAAATGTTTAATGAAGGATCAAGAGTTTTGCAGGGAGAAGTGGGACAGTGCGTATGGGAGTTGCTTTTCCACATTTTCCGCAAGTCTGCCATCTGACTGGCATGTCTGAGCGCATTCTGTGGAAAAAGCGGTAGGGAGGGGGGTATAAGACGGTACATTGTTGAGAGGATTACTGTCATATCAATTTTAATATATTTCTCAAACACATTAAATGCTGGCTATCCACACTGGACTGCTTCGTTCACAAAACTGTCCTTATGGGCAAAAAAGTGGCCATCGGAGCTGAAATAGATGGGCATATAAGAAAGACTAGGGCATTGCTCAAGGATGAGTTGTCTGTAAGGGGAAGGAATGCTATAAATCTCTCTGGCAATATTCCGGTAAATGTCCCGAGTCATCTCAAAGGAGCAGTGGAGGAGATGCCTTATGTGTTTTAATCCAGCAAAACACCCTTGATTCTGAATGCTTATTCTTTTGTTCATTCATTCCTTAAAAAAAGAGACTTCAACTTATAATCATTAATTAAAGGTGCAATAGGAGATTCTCTTCAGAAACACTTAATGGTTATGCTGGTTGAAAGTCTCCTCATATCCTGATAGCAACCATTATGTTAAGTGGTCTAAATGTATTTTTATAAATGTGAACCTGGACCACAAAATCAGTCATAAGTCACACTGGTATATTTGTAGCAATAGCAAACAATGCATTATATGGGTCAAAATGATCCATTTTTCTTTTATGCCAAAAATCACTAGGATATTAAGTATGTTCCATGAAGATATTTTGTAAATTTCCTACTGTAATATATATCAAAAATGTATTTTTGTGGGTGGATATGCATTGCTAAGGACTTCATTTGGACAACTTTAAAGGCGATTTTCTCAATATTTTGACTTTTTTTTTTTTTTTTTTTGCACCCTCAGATTCCAGAGTTTCAAATAGTTTTATCTCAGCCAAATATTGTCTTATCCTAACAAACCATACATGAATGGAAACTTTATTATTTATTCAGCTTTCAGATGATGTATAAATAAAAGAAAAAAACTGACCCTTATGACTGGTTTTGTGGTCCATGTTCACAAATATATATCAATTGTGGAAGGCGTAGGACCATAAAATGGTCGTTCAATCATTGCGTTCCACCCGATAGCATCTGTTCCCTGTCGGTCAACATACCACTGCGCAGCCTGTTCACACAGACATCATACGTCATCAGTGCATTTCTTGTACGCTGTGCAGAGTCAGCGTGAGAATGACAGGTGAACAGCAACAACCTAACTTTCCTTATGAACTGACAACAAGTGGCACTGGAAAAGTATAGACCAAAAGAAAGACTTAGAAAGGGCTACAATGAAAAAAGGCTGGTTTTAGATCATTAAAGAGCTAAAACCCCAAATTAATGTCAGTGTTGCTTTTCCAAGCTGGAGACAACTGTGGGAGTCAAAGGGTCTGAAAGTTGCAGTATTTCTTTTGGACATGTATGGTATGATTCGATTTTGATGCGTTTTGATAGTAACGCATAATGTAGCATATGCAGTATGTGTACATTTACTAATTAACGTTAGCCCAATGACAGCAGAACCCAGCATCTAATCGGAAACTATTTTTATGTTGTCAAAGTTACGAGCAAACTACAACTTCCACACTTTTGGTGCATGGATTTGTAAGGCCACCACCACAAGATGTTTTGACCATTTGTTTTTGAGTCTTTCTACAAACAATGAGTAAAATGTCTTGTTTCCTCCTTCATACCCTTGCCGTCCTTGCGGGTTTTGTGCATGCTGTCCTTAGCACGTATAATAGTTTTGTGTTTAGTGTTCCTTCGCTTGATATTTTGATAATGTTTACATTGTATTTTTGCTGAAATATTATCACCTTTCTGGTTATAAAGACAGTGATGTGGTTTATTTTGTGCTCAATGCTGCTAGTTTTTCACATGTCCATTTGCTACATCTAGTTCGTTTTTTAAAAAGTTGTTTACGTTCGTTATTGTAGAACATCTCAGTTATGTATGTAACCTTAGTTCCCTGATAGGGAACGAGTATGGCAAGGTTACACAGCGTCTCGTTCCCTATCAGGGAACTAAGGTTATATACATAACCAAGACGTTCCCTTTCAAGGGAACTCGCACTGCGTAAATCGCTATGGGAACGCCATACCAACGTCGCCATAGTAACAAGTGACCGATCGTGTGAAGCCGAGGCGCACATTCACAGTAGCACTTGTGCCCCTGGAGTGGAGCCGAGGTCTAATTCATAGAACTTAACAAAAGTGTGAGATGAGGACCAGCCTGCCGCATCACAAATGTCAGAAAGGGAAACCCCCGAAATAAAAGCCTTGGAGGCAGCCATACTCCAAAGGTGAAGGCTGTCCGACCGCCTCATAAGCAAGTGAGATAGCCTCGACCACCCACTTGCTCATTCTCTGCTTAGATGCTGGTAAACCTTTTCTTGGTGCACCGAAACATACGAACAGCTGTTCGTTCTTTCTCCAATTGGCAGCTCTGTGTACATAAGCATCCAATGCCCGTACTGGACATAGCAGATTAAGCTTTTCCTGGTCCGATAACATAAATGGAGGAGGACAGAAGGCCTGCAGCATTATAGGTCTCACAGTATTAGTAAGAACCTTAAGGATATAACCCGGTCCGGGATGAAGAAATGCCTTTACATTGCCAGGCGCAAATTCTAAGCACCATGGAGCAACCGACAGTACGGGGCTACCAGTAATAAGCGGACCCCGTCCCGGCAAACTCTCTCCAGAACTCCCGGGAGCAGAGCGATCGGGGGAAATGCGTACAGCGGTAGCCTCGGCCACGGCTGTACCATAGCATCCAGCCCAAGAGGTGCTGGGTTTGTCATGGAGAACCACAGTGGACAGTGAGTCATCCCTCGAGACGCAAACAGATCCACTTGGGCTTCGCCGTAGTTCTCCCAAAGGAGCTTCAACACATCCGGATGAAGTCTCCATTCCCCGGGCCTCGGCCCCTGCCTCGACAGGATGTCTGCTCCCACATTCAGGTACCCCGGTATGTAAACTGCTCTGAGGGATAGCAGCTTCCCTTGGGACCACAGAAGAATCTGATTCGCCAGCTTGTAAAGCGGGCGTGATCTCAGACCCCCCTTGGTGATTTATATACAAGACTACTGATGAGTTTTCTGTTCTGACTAACACATGTTCGTCTCTGAGGTCTGGGAGGATCTGGAACTGTTTTACAGTGAGTGACTGGCCTTGCCTTATGTCCGAGACAGTATTGAGGATCGATGTTATTCGAGCTGGAGATAAACAGGCTTTCATAATCACCGAATCCCATACCACTCCTAGATAAGTAGTTCTCTGAGCAGGAGAAAGAACACTCTTCTTTGCGTTTAGTCTCAACCCCAACTTATCCATATGAGCGAGAACAACATCTCGATGTAGAACCGCCACCTGCTCTGATTGAGCGAGAATCAACCAATCGTCTATGTAGTTCAGAATACGGATGCCCTGCATGCGCAAGGGCGTCAGCGCCGCATCTACACACTTGGTAAAGTTCGGGGTGACAAGGCTAGGCTGAAGGGGAGAACCCGATATTGGTATGCTTCGCCCCCGAAAGCAAACATCAGGAATTCTCTGTGATGTGGAAGGATTAACACATGGAAATATGCGTCTTTTTGATCTATCGTCACAAACCAATCCTCGGATCTGATTTGTGACACGACATGCTTTATTGTCAGCATTTTGAACTTGAGCCTGGCTACTGTTCAATTTAATTGTCGTAGATCTAAAATCAGACGTAATCCTCCGTCTTTCTTTGGCACAATGAAGTAACGGCTGTAAAAGCCTGACTCCCTGCTGGGAGGAGGGACCCTCTCTATAGCCTCCTTTTGCAAGAGTGTCTGCACTTCTTGTGCCAGTACCAGAGCCTGCTCGGGATCTACCACTGTGGATAGAACCCCGTTGAATCGGGGTGGGCGTGTTCTGAACTGAATCGCATACCCCTTTTCTATAGTTTGCAGGACGCACTGAGATACTTTTGACAGATTTTTCCACTCTGACAAAAAATCTACTAAGGGTACCAGTCTCTCGAGACTGGCCTCTGGTGTAACATGAGCAGCCAGCACAGTGCCCTGAAGCGGCGGACCGGCAGGGAACAACTGGCGTGACTGCAGAGGAAGTGCGCCACCCTCGGGTGACACGCAGGGAACTACTGTGCCCCAGCATTGCGGCGGGGTTGGCAGAGCACCCTTCTGAGGGCACCGAAGACTCACAGGCACCGTGTAATGAGGTGAACACTGCTTGTCTCCGGAGGGGACCACCCTCAGAATCCTGACCGCCCTTATGGCTTCAGGATTTCTTAGACGCAGCCCTCTTAGCAGCAATGACGGCCCTCAGATCCGTCTTGCTCTTCGAGGACTTCGCCTGCGAGTGATGCCCCGCCTCCCAACTCCTCGGAGGGCGAGTACGGGTAGCAACACTCTGCTTCTGGTGTTGTCTGTGTTGCTGCGAGGAGCTCGTACTCGGCCTCTGCTGCTCTCGCCCAGCAGCAGAGGGGATTTGGGCCCGTCGAAGGAGAAACTGCTGCAGGGCTGCAGACTGTTTCTTGGCCTCTAGGAACCTGTCGGTGACGGTAGAAATAGCATTCCAGGTTGGAAGGATTAAGTGGGGCATCCAAGAGAAATGACTTTCCTTGTCCTTAATCTCAGTGAGATTAAGCCACAAGTGCCGCTCCGTAGCCACCATAGCTGTAGATGGAGGTTTGAGGTGTGTAGACACAGGTAGACACCGGTTTCTTCCACGACCTCGACTCCTCGGTGTGGAGGTCGGGAAAAAATGGTAATGCCCGACGTGGAGGTTGAGCAGACCTGGATGGCAAGAAGCGTTCATCTAGCTTGCTTCTCACCATCTGCTCTTGCTTCTCGGCCGGCCAGTCGATGTTCAGTTTAGCCACAGCTCGAGAAAGCACCTCCATGAGCTCCTCGCTCGTGGGAGACCGAAGTGGCGAATCTTCAGACTCTCCTGTGGCCACACTAACAACATCCAATTCCTCAGAACTAGACACCATTAATGTGACCGTATCCCCCGGAGCGGATGAATCCGTAAAGCGTGCTTCCAGCCTCCGGATGGATACACTACCAGATGTACCAGGTGAAGGCAGAGATAAGGCATGGCCCGTCTCTTACCCCTCTGATACATCCATCTGCGAACCCCAGGACATAAGGCGCCGCCCTGCCTTGGCAGAAGCGGGACCTGAGTCCTGGGGAACGCGAACCGAGCCACTCTCCTCGAAGAGAGCTCGACCGGAGCGCAGCGTTTTCAGCGGGAACTGATCACAATGCACACAAGCAGCCTCCTCGAGAGCTGCCTGGGCATACTGCACTACCATGCAAACAACACACATTTCATGCGAGTCCCCGTCCGGGACGAAACGCGGACAAGGGTGCACGCACTTCTGAAATGTTGCTCACTCGCCATGATAATCATTCGTAATAGAGACAGACAACAGTAAATAAGACAGACAGATCACATGGAGCGCTTGCTGAAGACACAGAAGCTGAATGACAGTGTTTTCGGGCTGGCTTTATGGTTCCTGGTCAGTGACGTCACCCGCCTATGACGTTCCGTCTCCTGATTGGACAAATTGCATACGTGCTTCACGACGACATCACGCAGAGGCGTTCCCATAACGATTTACGCAGCGCGAGTTCCCTTGAAAGGGAACTGGTATTCACTGTACTGTAAAGTTTTCTCACCGGTGAATGACACATAATGTAATCCAATATCATTGTCTCTGGTTGTCTCGCTTCTGGTCTGTGCGCGTTCATGCGTTTTGGAGGAGGTGTGGCTTTGGACATCCATTTGCAGGGAGGGTGGGATATACACTTTCAATGCTAGCAGGCTAAAGTTAGCATTTTCCCAGAACACCTACTGCACCTTTAAACAAACTCATATGTAGCCATACTACTAGTCTGTGAAAGTGAAAAAATTAATAATATAAAAAAATTCAGTGACAAGCAAAACAATACAACTGATAATTAGTGGAAATGAAGATCAAAAACAAGAAAACATGAAAGAAAATGTAAAAAATTGAAAGAACAAAGACCTGCCAACTATAAAAGAAAACAGCATTATTAATAAATAAAAAATATGCACGTCAAAATAATATTTAAAGTTATGAAAGTTGCATATTAATTAATCATGACAGATGTGTGATATTTTAATCAAATTACAAATTCACTTGCTTTTAAAAGCAGCCACAGCAATTTTAAATTCATGGTAAGTGGAATTAATTGCAAATCTATAAATACATTGTTAGCTAAAGTGTGACTTACTTGAAAAGATCTATGCAAAAAAAAAAAAAAAAAAAGTATTATGCAAAAAATGCATAAATAATACTTTGTATGGTACTGTAGGTTATGTGGTTAAAAACCCTCTGCTTTCCCAAGCACAAAACAGTCTGCTTGGAAAAAAGCCCAAGCATTTAGTTCAAAACATACTTTATGGATTACAGTACTGGTGGATAGGTTAATACATGTACTTCTGTTCTAGTCAAATTGACTTGCATGTCTAATCAAATAGTCAGATGAGAGAAAAGGTCAAAAAGCACATTTATGCACTAATGATGCAGTTTTTGTTACTACCCAAAGGTGCCGTGATCATATAAAATTTGAAATTCTAATGCATTTACATGAATAATTTAACCATACAAAAACAATGCTACAAACTGACTTAATTAATAAAGTCCATGATGCATTATTCATATATGTGATGGCTAAATTAGACTTTATTGTGGGTCACAGAGCTTAGTTTTGGAAAATAACAACTTTGTCCTCCTTGCTATTTTTGCTTGTTTTCTCTTATGGTATTCTAACAGGGTCTCTCACAGGCACTGCAAGCATGGTAGGAAATCCAAATGAAAGGAGAAGTGAATAAAACTGCTGGGTCTCATTGTGCGAGCATCTCCCATTTTCATTCCAAGACTGCAGTAACTAAGCATCCTCCAAACCTCACAGAAAGCATCTGATGTGTGCCCTGCGTCTCATTTCCACAGCCAGCTCCTCGCTTCTGTCAATCAAACACACACACAACTATTGCACATAATATATTCAAATCAAGAAACAAGTACAAACAACTAATGTTGACAAAAGACCTCCAGTGACACCACAAAAAGGCTCAATCAGGGAGAGCAGCACTGCGGCAATGACAGTTTTGTATGGGCGACAGCTGGTTTTGTTAGAGCTGACTGAGAACAAACCCAGTTGTGCTGGGAGCGTGTAAGAAAAGACCCCGGAGATGTCTGAATTTCGGAATGACGGAACGCCTCTATGCTGTCCATTCAGAGAGGCCGGATGGATTTTCCCAACACAGTAGTTCTCACGCTTAGTGCTGCATCTCAAATAAACCTCCTATGGATTCCCAACTTCAGAGAGGAGGCCAAGGAGGGGTTATTGGGAGCAGGGGGAGGAGTGGGTCACGCGTAAAAAGGCGTTTTATAGAGATGCTGATTTCTCATTCAGCCCAGGCAGAGGGGGTACAGAGGCCCAGGAAGGAATGCAATGTGGAAAGAGAAAGTGAAAGAGAATGATCCCAGTTCTCTTTCAGGGTGTTTACACGACAACGACGTACTAAAAACTGAAAAGTTTTTCATTTGTTTTTTTCGCAAATATTGTCAAAAGGATCCCGTTCACATGAATCCGCAAAAACGTCTAAAAATGCTGTATTATGCTGCCATGCCAGTAGTTGGCGATGTCACTTTGTAAAGGAATACTATACACCTATAGACTGAACATGTGATACACTAGGGTGACCACCTGGTTAAGGCTCTGTCGCAGGACGTAACTAACTTATAATGGAAAGTACCTTTTACTCAAAATGTGCCAAAAAGTTTAACTAACTATTATTTTAGAGTTCATTCAACATCAGAGTTTTATGTTAACACAATATTTTTTTGAGTTTTTTTCAGGGAACTTGAAAAAATAGATTCAACCATAATCAAATGTTTTAATGTCAAACATATGCCCTCTAATGGCGTTTTTTTTTTTTTTTTTTTTCCCAAAATGTGACGGCATCGCTGAACGTGCACTCAGACGCTTTCCCTCCACACAGATTTAAGTAAACTGAACTGTTTCATTGTTTTGAGTTTTATGAACTTATTTCTTTTAATTTAGTGAACTTAAGTTTAACTGAAAATGTGTTGGGATTTTTATTTCCCAACATGCTTTGTCCATGGCACTCAAAAGTGCGAGTAAATGCTAAAATTAAGTGTTATATAATGTTTTTTGTGCAAGATTAATGTTAAGTGGGAGATTTAGTAGTGATTAATTTTTTGTTATGCTAATTCAGAAGAGTTTCTGTCAATGTGGGTTTTTGGAGAATTACTATCATGGTGACAAGGGGAGCATGGTTCGAGAGCAAGCAATGTTAAATGCTATATATTGTTGTATTCATTTAGCAAGTGCTGTACCATGCTATTGTTAATATGTTAACAACTTAGCAATTTAGCATTTTTTGAATTAGGTTGTTAACTAGCTAATTTTACACTAATAAAAATGTTTACATTAGGGTTACATGATAATTTTAAGTTAAATATATGAGTGTACTCAAACTTTTCAAGTTAAGAACAATTAAAATGTATGAGTACAAAATAAAAATGTCAGTTCTGCTTACTTAAACTTTGAATTTCTTAATTTAAATTTTTTGAGGGAACTGATTGCCTCAATTTTTCTTTTAGTTTTACCAACTTATTCGGGTTTACAGTGTACTTAAAACTTTTAGTTGCATTAAATTAAGATGAAAAAACCCCCCCACAAAATATATATTTTGATTTTAATTAATGCTTATTTGTAATTTACAGTTGTTCAAAAAAATAAATAAACTAGCTGCTTACTGATGATATTTATGTTTGCAAACTTACAAAAATACAGGTAATCAGTTGCCTCAAATTTTTTGAGTTTGTAGAACTTATCCGGGTTTACAGTGTATGTAAATATTGATTTACATTAGTTGGAAAGCCTATTTGCCATGTTGGATGATAACGTTTTAAATCGCCAATAAGCTTTGTTCATTTTAACTGACCTGCACTCAATTTGCCCAGGTTCGAGTGACACAATGTAATTTATAGGACCTATTCAGTTTGCTAAATATAATTAACTGAGTAACAGGCTCATAGGTAAAAATCACATTTTATACTAAAATAAATTTCCTTGAGTAGTGACTATTTTCTTTATTAGCCTATATGCAAACATTAAATGCATTTTGCCGGATTCAGTGCATCTTGTATTTTTGTTGGATCTGCCATGTTTGATCAGGACGTTCTTAGATGAACTCCTGGCTGATGAAGCTATATTTAATTACTTTTGATGAGGCCTTCACTGATTCCTGTGCTCTGTCCAGTCATCATCAGCGAAAACATTCCTCTCTACCACTGCACTGATTCCCTGCTCTATCTAGAACATGACGGCTGCACAAAAGTGTTTGTAAATGCCAGTCACATTTTTATCTTATTTCTAATAGTGGTATTGTAATTTCAGGGAAGAAAAAAATAATGCAGACATAATTGAAATGCAGGACACTGCTTATGTCTTGTGGGATGCGGGACAAAGCTCCCAATTTCGAAACGTTTTTATAGTTTACACAGATACGATAAAGTATCATTTTTAAAAACTTGCACTTTGAAACTCAATGCCATTGTCATGTAAATGAACAGCCAAAAAGCACAAGTTTTCCATTTTTTTAGTTAAAAATGTTAACTAAAACATTTTTGTGTAATCGGCCCCTTTAGAAGTTATAATATATATTTAAAGTCACCATGAAATCAGAATTGACATTTCTTATTTTTGTATAGAATATTGCTGTATTTATTATAAAAGATTTATCCTTGCACATTACCTTTTTTTTTTTTTTAAGTCATGTGCCCTCATAATCAAAATAACTTCACCTCCCTCTTGCAATGACATTGCAAGTGTGTATCCATATGATATGATGATACATCACTGATGACGTGTTTACTGATGCGAGGGTGGTTGTCACATGTCACTCAAATGACATCACAGCAATAGCAAACCACAACCATCCAGTCAGTTCTACCAGAAAGACTCAGGAAGCAAGAGAACGTTTGAACAGTTAGTATACAAATTAGTAACATAGAGATGAAATGAACATTTTTTGGGGTAAGCCCCGTCCATAGTCCAAATCCGAAGGGTAGCAGATACTTGCAGTTCCTGCCTGAAGATGAAGGCAGGGTATGGAAATGGCCGAACTGGTGGTGGTGGGGAGGATGGGGGTGAATGTATCTGCGAACGAAATAATAGGTGGGAACAGAACTTATACACTCCAGATGTTGAGTGATGTTTGGCTAGATCTATGAGAAATGACATTTGAGTCTTCAAGGTAGAACTTGCGCTAGAGTTCCCATTTCCCAATGGACAACTCAAGCTTAGCTGTCCTGCTTTTTTCTTGTTCGAGAATCTGTTTCACTCTGATATATGTCACAATAGGGAAGAAGCGACTATCGCAAATTCCGTGTCATGCTGACTTTCAGTTTAGAGAAGTGCCTCACTGCTGGGAATGGGGTGGCCTTTGAACCCTGCCTGGGAAAACCAGCAATTCTCTGCAAAATCATTCAAAGTTCAAGATAGCTTCTTCTCACCTGCAGATAGAAAAAAACAGAGTGACAGAGTGATAGAGAAGAAAGGAGGAGGAGTGTTTATCACAAGCCCTGCTCTTCTTTTGCAGCCAGGCGAATATATACATGTATAAGTCCCGCTTGATAACGGCGAGATGTGGATTTACCAGATTGTAATCTTTTTTTCATTCAGGAATACCATTGAAAAGGCACACAGGACTCCAGCCCTGCATATTCCTCCACCTCACTTCCCTTTCTCCTTTTGTTTGTGGTAGATCAAGTCGTAGACATTACCAAGAATGAAGACGAGCGTGACAAAAAGCTGTCATCCTTGATAACGATCGTAAACACAAAACCATCCGCTGTGAAACAGGTTACAGCATAAACAAATGCTTTTCCTCCTTCCTTCATCCAGGTTTAGCTTTGGGAACATTTTAAACATTCTAATAAAGTGAAAAAAACTTTCTCTTCAGCTTGTTGGTGGCTCTTTAAGGTGGCTTGCCAAAAGATTAACCAAACATTATTAGATTAATATTACTATTAATAGATAGAGATGCATCCTTGCTGTGTGAAAGTATTAGTATTAGTATTATTATTGTTATACTATTGTATTAAATATGCAATGACAATAATAAAGACCTTTGACCTTTGATTTTTTTTAACAGTTGTAAAATAGTTTGTATATTTATTACTTTTAGATGAACAGAAAGTCACACATTTTTGTCTGTTTTTCCATGATTTTCGGCACAACCATTTGAACAGATGCCCACACCATTATTATTATAATTTTTATGATCAATTTTAAGTTTTATTAGTTTGTTATGGCAGTGTCAATTTATACTTGGTAAAAACGTTATCTTCTCTTTTCAGTAAATAGCATCTACACTTTTTTTTCTTTTTACACTATTTGTAAATAGCTGCTGTTGTCTATTATTATATTATAATAATTTTCAGGTAGCTCCACTCCTAAGTGGCACATAAAAAAAAAAAAATGCATTTAGTCGCATTACATATCACCCAAATGATCTCTTCCTGTCTTCGGCAGTTCTTGGCCAGATTAATGTGGATCAGATTTATAACGTTTAATCAAAGGTCTGGCTATATTCTAACACTCAGATGGATTTCCGTTTCCTTAGCCTCCTCTCATTCTATCACTGTCACTCGCATTATTCCCAGTCTTCCCCCTGACATATGGCCAGTTTCATCCTAAATCTGAATTTGCTAAAAGTTCAAATTATGCACGGACACTGGCGGGCTTACCGAAAATTCGCTTTTCCAGCTGACATGACTGTTAAGCAGATGTTCACAATGTGGAAAATAATCCCCATGGAAAGAGGCCAAAAAAAAAAAAAAAAAAGAATTGGTTTTCCAAAATATGAGAGGATGAACACATGGCCGTCAAATGTGGGTGTGTGAGAGTGTTTGCGCCTGAGTTTACATGTGTTTACCTCACCGAAGCTCTGTTTACTGGGACATCCGCAATGGTTCTGCTCACATTGTACTTCACAAAAAACAAAAACTTTGGTTTGACTTGATGCGTCTCAGTTTCCGGATTTGAACCATAATCGCTTCTTAATCCACATGTGGATTAAAAATGACACAATGTGTTTTAAATATTTTTTCTTTTAAAACTTTGAGAACATTTCTGTGCTTTTGTAGTATGTACTGAATTTGATGAACAAATTGCACAACCATTTTGGGTCAAAAATGTTGTTTTCTTAATTAACACTTTTGGTAACACTTTATGTTGAAGGTCCATTTTAGACATTCTAATTAACTTTGCAACTACATGTCAACTTTACAGTATTAGTAGACTGTCTGCTTTATGCAAGTACATGTCAATATATTCTTCTAACCCAAACACTAACACCTAACCATAACTTAACAGTCTCAGTGACCTAATACTTAGGGCCCTATCATACATTCGGCGCAATGCGGCGCCAGGCACGTCAAAGACTATAAAATAACACAAGACGTGTCACTCATATTGTTTTGAATGGGAGAAAGTGTAACGCGCAATATGGCGGAATAAGTCCCGCCTGCTAAATAAGAGCCAATTGCTGACTGGTAAAGTCATTGCGTCACTTCAGCAGCCGTTAGAATCACCGGTTTCTATAGAAACAGTCAGACGCGAGCCTCCGAAGAGTTTAGCGCGTTTAGCGCGTGCACATTAGCTTGATCCAGCCTGAAAAATACATTTTTTTTTTGTCATGATTCGAGCGTTTAGAAACACAATTTATGAGCCGGTTGTTAGATTTCATTGGTGATTTCAAATATGAAATTTAATCGTAAGGTTGGCGAACAGTTTTGGAGAATTTGATGTTGCCCAATTCAAAGAGATTGCATGATGCCCAGGATGCCCAAGAGGCGTTTCAAAGATGGCCGCCGAGTGAAATGACTTGTCTTAAAGGGACTTTGGGCACGACGCAAGTGTTTTTTGCTAGTTTCACCCCGATGCAGTTATCATTTTCATGTTCTGTGTCCCGTTGTTTAAAGAGCAAATGCATTTGCGCCCATTTGTGCATCCATGGGCGTGCTGGTCAGAAAACGAGGTGTGTTGGCGCGTTACTATTTTGAGGCAACTGAAATAGACTGCACCATTGACCAGCTGAAACCTGGTCTAAAGTCAATGGTGCAATATTTGTTTTGTTATTTAAAGAGTGCATTAGTAATATGCGCCTATATGCGGGTGCACAACACACGTACACTCTGCTTATTACACACACAGGGACGTGCAGCAGCACAGAAACATGCCAAATATTAAAAATAAAAGGATTACAATGTAAAAGATTCTTATTCTGTGCATAAAAATAAAAATGCTTTATTGAAATCAGGCTTGTCCAGTAGACGGTCTGCTTGCTCGCTTTAAACTTGCGAACGAGCAGATCGGTTTCCTTGCTAGAGAAGCGTTCAGTTTTTCTGCTTGCAAATTCAACCATGTGAACAGCCTTTTAGACCATGCGTCGTGTGTGCCGACCATTTTTCCCATCCTTAAACTAGCAAAAGTGGATTCGTATACGTCCTAAGTGCACTTACGCCGTGAGCTTTAGACCATGCGCTTAGATCGTTAAAATAGGGCCCTTAGTTATTTAGTTGACATGTAGTTGCAAAGTTACTTGTAATTGGTAAAATGTCTAAAGTGGACCATTGAAATAAAGTGTAACCACACTTTTATTCAGCATGGATGCATTAAATTGTTTATCTTTTTTACCAGCCAATGATAGACACAGAGAGTGTTCTGGAAACATGTTTGATAACAATAATTATTTCTTCAAATCTATTTTAGGATATTCAAATGGTACACTTAAGCTTTACGCTCTAAAACTACATTTACCTGCCTATAATGATTAAGAAACGATCAGTTTGTTGCTAGTTATTAACTAGCAGGATGGAGTTTTTAGGCTGAGAATGGGAGAGACACGACACAAGAGAATGACTGACATTGGAAACATTTCAGTTTCCTTGGTTACAATGGGGTCAGTGCGAGTTGTACATACAGGCTCACATTAAAGATTCTCTTTATTCTCTCTCCTTTCATGTAGCCAGCCTCACGCTCCATTCACCCCTTGTTTTTTTTTTCACGGGGCCACCATTAGACGGCTGTCTAATAAAGGTTAGCGCTTTTCTTCCGCCCTCTCTTTTCAAAGATCACCATGTCCATTTACTGAATCCATATGCTGCATTCTCACCAAAGATCACAGCAAAAACAAGAGTGAAAAAAGGCAAAGAGGAACTTATGATGTGTTTCTAACTGAAATGCTTTTCACTTCAAATGTTTGAGGGTGTGAAACATAGTGTCTATCAGGGGAGCACTTGCTATTTGACAAATTACAAAGTAACTGGTACTATGGGACACTTAGATGGATTCAACCATAATATCTTGGAAGAAGAAGAAGAAGAAGAAAATTGGGCTTTGGAAAACCTTAATGAACAGATGTGCTTTCTTATTTACAATGAGGCAAGCAGCGGTGAGCCGAGAGCTTTGTGTCTACTCTGTTAATGTGTTAGGGTGGATGTGCAGTCACATACTCCACGGGGCTGTGGGGAGGCAAAGCGGTAGATTCACTGACGGGAGGGCAAAAGGGGGATGCCCAAGCCAAAATAAATCAGCCTGCCAATTAGGTACTGGCTGATTTAGCTTTGATGTGGCGTCTGTGCCTAAGAGCCCTCTGTACGCAGCACCTGAGTCTAGAGAGTAACCGAGGGACCGTGGACTTGATCCAGCGCCAATCATCGACTAGGCCTTATTGTTCCCCAGCTGACCTTCCCATCAATTCAGAGATGAGTAAAAGGAATTAAAATTGTAAGGAGAGGAGAGGGAGCTGAGATGCCAGAGAGCTCCTAATGAGCATGTTGAATACAGCAGCACTAGGCAACTAGCAAGCCTAGAACACAAGGACGGAAGCAGGCCTCGAGTCCCGGCCTGTGACAATAGGCCTTTAATTGGGCTCCCAATACTGGTGGCCTAGTCTTATATGCAGCACTGTGTACACATGACCAGCCAAGTGTGAGAAACTATATTGCTCTAAGAGACTTAGAGATGGAAAGTGCTCTTGTGCTCTCGTCTGGACATTCCTTCGAGTATCAACAAATGGCCATGAAGCATTTATTCATTCGCTCCTTTGTTTGTTTGTTTTTGTTGTCATCATTTTTTGGACCCTTTGATAATTCAAATGATTTAACACATAGATAAATTGAATCTTAAGTATCTTCTAAAGAAGGAGAGCCCGGGGTTAGTTAAATACATTACAACTTAAATAAATGCATGGTTGCTAATTTATTGTTTTAATTAATCCTTTTAAGTTGCAAACATTATTTTGTAGAGTTCTGTTGACATAATAATTACATCAACTTAATATCGTCTGTAATTTAAACTCAAATTTCAGTGTTAATTGGCTTTTTAAAAAATAAGTTGTAGTAACTTAACTTAGGAAATTAGGCAGTGGATTTATAGTTCCCAGCATGCTTTGCATATAGGACTGGATAAGGAGAATAAATGTTGAAATTAAGTGTTAATTTATTTGTTTTAGTGAAGGGAAAGACCTGTTAGTGTTTAATGCTGTTATGTTTGACATTTGAAAGAGTTTCTGTAATGTTGAAGTTTTTGTGGTTACCTTTGTGCTGAAGAGTAGATGCATGAAGGTAAACACTATTGACTCTATAATCAATGACTGCACAAATCCCAGTGATAAGTAATATCTTGTTCATTAAATATACATGTTAAATAACTTATGTTAGCATGTGCTGTGATAGCTGTTCATTTGAACTGAAATAGATTAGATTAATTGGTTCTGGTAGTTGGAGTGACTTAAATTTTTTGAGTTAACTTAAAAATGTGTTTATGCTACAAATTATTAAGTTCCTCAAACTCAATGTAGCTTGTTGGTTGAATTCACTAAAAGTTTTCATAACTCAAAAAAAAAAAAAAAAATGATGCAAACTGTTGCGTTCATTTTTGTTGCTGTTGTTGTTGTTGTTGTCGAGCCAACAGATTATTTTTTAGAGTCCAATGTTTTTGCACAGGAATAAAGAAACAGTTCATAAAAACAGTAAACTACGGAAGAGGATAGGGCCAAGCAATAATAAAAAAATAAAACCATCTCGAGATGTTTTTTTTTTCTCAAAATTTAACGACTTTTTTTCTCATAATATTACGAATTTGTTCTCATAATCTAACGACTTTTTTCTTGTAATTTAATGAGTTTATTCTCAACATTTTATCTCGACTTTTTTCTCTAAATTTAACGAGTTTTTTCTCGTAATTTAATGAGTTTATTCTCAACATTTTATTTAGACTTTTTTCTCGAAATTTAACAACTTTAATCTCGAGATGGTTTTATTTTTTTTTATTATTGCTTGGCCCTAATCCTATTCCATAGTCAACAACTGAATATAGACTTTTCAGTAACATTTAAACAGTAAAAGAATTTTTTTTAAAAATCCTGAAACAGCAAAAATATACAACCATTTAAAAGTTTGGGATAAATATGTTATTTATTTATTTTTTTTTTAAAGAAACTACATTTTGATTTAAACAAGGATGTATTTAATTCATTACAAGTGAAAGTAAAGACATGTATAATGTTATAAATGATCTCTACTTCAAATAAATGGTGTATTATCAAATAATCCAGTTTCCACAAAAATATTAAGTAGCACAACTGTTTTGAACATTGAAATTTTTCTTGAGCTGAGAATCTGCATATTAGTATGATTTCTGAAGGATCATGTGACACTGAAGCCTAGAGTAATGATGCTGAAAATACAGCTTTGCCATCAAAGGAATAAATTACATTTTTAAAATATAATAACATAAAAAAACGGTCACTTAAAGTTGTAATAATATTTCACAATATCACTGGCTTTAATGTATTTTTGATCAAATAAATGCAGCCTTGGTAAGCATAAGAGACATATGTACATGAAGAAATATACCCCTGTCCTGAATAAACAGTTCAAAATTTTATTAAATCTTCTCTCTGTGACAACTAGCCCTGGACTCCGCCACACTTATATTAAGCAATTGATTTAGCAGAAGGGTTGAGCTTCAGTTGAACCCAAAGATTTGTGGTAGCTGTCTGTCACTCTGACCAGATCCCTCATAGATGTGTCTGCCCATGTGCAATTTAAGTCTTGAGATCAGGTCTAGAGAAACATATGGCAGAGTGAAACAGGTTCCTGTCAGCAGCTTCTAGCACCTCTGTGTGGGGCAGGAGAGGGTTATGAGCAGAATGGGCCTCCTGTTTTTTCTGTGTGGTGTTAAAGCAAGGAGGTATTCGTTCAGGTCACGACAAACAGTGAATGATGTTTTGAAGTTTTCGTCTTTCATGTGGCCACAAGTTTAGGATGGACGAAAGTTTGCTTAGAAAGAGAATTTGCAGTATATGTTCTTGGAGGACTACTAAGAAAAAGAAGCTTATGTTATAAATAGTACGTTTACCAGATCTTCATATATTAATGTTTTTTGACCTTCAAAGAAAGAAAGAAAGAAAAACGTATACTTGTTGTTCAACAACACCAGATGTATAACATGTTAACCTAAGGGAATGCAAATTCATTGTGGCACAGTTTTAGAAAGCCTTGAATAATGTCAGCAATGTTTTTCTTTTAAACCTCTGTCAATGCTGTTGCCTCTTATGGAATAAAACAGCCTCTTGTCTGACTAAAATTACCAGCATGTGGTATGTGGGAAAACTGTTGTCACACAAAAGGCATTGCATGTCAGAGTCTAGGGCAGGTGATGAGCTTTACTGTGTGGCAACTGCTGTAAAAAAAACAGTGAAGCCAAATGAGCACAAGCCGTCAATGTCTGCCTGTCTTCTCAAGGGAGCTTATAGTCTGCTGAATCACTTTTCTGTAATCTTATGGAACTGTGGGAAGTTTAGGAGGCTAACTGAGCAATAGATTAGCAGTCACACAAATAAGAGAACATCTGTCTTATTCTGTTGTCAGACAGACATTTAGAGAGAAAAAAAAGAATTAAAAAAAAGATGACAGCATAGAATCTTGCAGAATCTGTGAAAATGTGAATAATTTTAACAAAATAAGAGAGACCATATAAAATGCATATTATTTTTTATTTTGTACTATCCGGAGTAAGATATTTTACATAAAATATGTTACATATAGCCCGCAAGACAAAAAATAGCTGAATTTATTAAAATAACCCTGTTCAAAAGTCTGGGAACCATTGGTTTGTAATACTTTGTCGTTGCCTGGATGATCTATGACTATTTTTTTGTTTTGTGATGGTTGTTCATGAGTCCCTTGTTTGTCCTGCAGTCCAACTGAGCTCTGTTCTTCAGAAAAATCCTCCAAGTTCTGCAGATTCTTCAGTTTTCCAGCATTTTTTGCATATTTGAACCCTTTCCAGCAGTGACTGTATGATTTTGAGATCCATCTATTCACACTGAGGACAATTGAGGGACTCAAACTCAACTATTAAAAAAGGTTCAAACATTCACTGATGCTCCAGAAGGAAACACGATGCATTAAGAGCCAGGGGGTGAAAACTTTTGAACAGGATGAAGATGTCCAAATTTTTCTTATTTTGTTGAAATATCTTTTTTTTTTTCCATTTATGACTGCTCTTCGGAAGCAATGGAAGATACTTGCATGTTTCCTGGAAGACAAACTAAATACAATTTACCCTGATCTTCAAATTCAAAAAGTCCACTCTTAATGCAATTGTGTTTCCTTCTGGAGCATCAGTGAATGTTTGCAGCTTTTTTAATAGTTGTGTTTGAGTCCCTCAATTGTCGTCAGTGGGAAAAGATGGATCTCAAAATTATACAGTCACTGCTAGAAAGGGTTCAAATATGCAAAAAATGCTGGAAAATTGAACAATCTGCAGTACCTGGAAGATTCTTTGGAAGAACAGAGCTCAGTATAACTGCTCAGGACAATCAAGGGACTCATAAACAACCATCACAAAACAAAAAACAGTCGTAAATCATTGAGATAAACACACACAGTATTAAGAACCAATGGTTCCCAAACTCTATTTTTTCATCTAGTGGACTATATATGTAAACATCTTTTATGTAAAATATCTTACTCAGAAAATAATGATAATAAAAATAAATAAATAACATTCATATTGTATGATCTCTCTTATTTTGTTAATATTATTTAAATTTTGAAACATTTTCTGTAAAATATCAAGTATCTAAATATTCTAAATAAGAAAATGAAAAAAAAAAAATATAAAATAAGAAAAAATAGAATACTTTAAATATGAGTGTTTTTCAGTTGTTTTGGGCAAATTTAGACAGATTTTCTTTTATTAAAACAAGCAAAATAATTTTGAAACAAACTAACAGATAAAAGTACGGAAGAGGATTGGGGCCAAGCAATAATAAAAAAATAAAACCATCTCGAGATTAAAGTTGTTAAATTTCGAGAAAAATCTCGTTAAATTTTGAGAAAAAAGTCAAGATACAATGTTGAGAATAATTATGAGAACAAATTAGTAATTTAACGAATTTGTTCTCGTAATTTAACAACTTTTTTCTCGTAATTTTCATGACTTTATTCTCAACATTTTATCTTGACTTTTTTCTCGTAATTTAACGACTTTTTTCTCGTAATTTAATGACTTTATTCTCAACATTTTATCTTGACTTTTTTCTCGAAATTTAACCAGTTTTTTTTCTCGTGATTTAACGAGTTTATTCTCAACATTTTATCTAGACTTTTTTCTTGAAATTTAACAAGTTTTTTTCTCGTAATTTTCATGACTTTATTCTCAACATTTTATCTTGACTTTTTTCTCGTAATTTAACGACTTTTTTCTCGTAATTTAATGACTTTATTCTCAACATTTTATCTTGACTTTTTTCTCGAAATTTAACCAGTTTTTTTTCTCGTGATTTAACGAGTTTATCCTCAACATTTTATTTAGACTTTTTTCTCGAAATTTAACAACTTTAATATCGAGATGGTTTTATTTTTTTATTATTGCTTGGCCCTAATCCTCTTCTGTATAAAAGACTCATGTTCAAGATATATGTTCTTATTATCTAATGCATATTTGCTTCTAAAAAGCATCTTGTTTTAAATATGTTTGAATATTTGTACTTCTAAACAAGTCAATGAATTAGAATAGGACTGTTGTGCAGTGTAATATCTTATATTCACCATATGTTCACTTACAATGTGTGTAATCTGAGATTAAATAAACCAACTGCAAACGTAAGACTTTTTTGTTCCTTAAAAATGCAAGTCAACCTTTCAGTCATTTGCCAGAGCTTTCATAACCTGTTGTTTGAGTTTTACTGTTGCTGTCATTGAGTTTTTGCACTCTCATATGCATAAGGGAACTTAATGTGCTTTCGGGGCTGTAGAATGAGACGGTTGTTGAGGTGTGAGGAGTGTGTGGAGGTGTGAACAGGTGTCTGGGTTCACTGGAGTGTAGGAATGGAAGCTTCTCCAGGTGCACAGCTGCAGGGAGGTGCACTGCTGACACAAAGACACATATATATCCTTGGGGGAAGTGTGTTTATGCAAGCATGTAGCTGTGTGTGAGAGTGGGTGGGTGGGCAGGTGGCTGTGCGTACACTGCAAAAAAAAAAATAAAAAAAATGTTGGTCTTATTTTCCAGAACAAATGTCTAAACATAATAATTATTCGGAAAGCAAAATTGCATAATAATAAAATAAGACTTAGTTTCATGAAATATGTTTTTAATTATGTATATTATTAATTGTCTAATTAAACTTAATTTTACCTAGTTGCAATTAGTTGTGTCAAGAATAAATGCAACAAAATGTAGTGAGGTTTCCTTTATAAAATTAGAAAAACAAGTTTAACAACATTTACTTGAATGAATATTTAAATAAAGAATATATATATATATATATATATATATATATATATATATATATATATATATATATATATATATATATATAAAGTGAATTTTTGCAGTTTGTGAAGCCTGGGTGAAAATCAATGATACGTTATTGTACTGGTGGGAATATTTGACCTTTTCACAGAACTGTTCCAATCACTTCATAATTAAACTGCAAGTGGCTTGAAAACTGACCGTTCATCTGTTTTATTGGAATCCCAATGCAAATGCCAAGCATTGCTGTTTTTCTCACAGACCTCATCCATCATAATTTGGGATGGGTTACGATTAAAAAAGCGTCTCATTGATAAACACCTACAACCTTCCAGTTGCTGTAAGACAATGTGCCAACAGCAAAGGTCAGAGCTGCACTCACATGCACACATACTGGCCTGAAAGAGCAAAGCAAATGGTTTGAAAGAATAGTTCAGCCAAATATGAACATTATGCCATTATTTACTCCATATTATCATATTTACATCATAAAAATAATCAGTTTGTTGTGATGGAAATTTAAGTCACTATTCACTCATATATCAAAATGTTTATGGATCTCAAAATACAGTTTTCACATTAATTATGGTACCTATGGTACGTTTATTGTTTGGTCACAAAAATTGATTTGATGAAGTTTGCATTATTTTCCTGATTACTGTGCGGCTGCTTTGTACTAAGCACTATACATAAAGGTGACTTGACGTCTGAAAACCCATGCATGCTTTGAGACATGCATCTGCATGAATTATTTGATTTGGAAGTGAATAATAGCTTAACGGGGTCATGACATAAGAAATAAAATTTGCCTTGATCTTTTGACAAATAAGAGGATTTTTTTTCAGCATTAATACATTCTGCAAGTTTCATAGCTTAAAACGTCCTCCTCATTATAAATGAAGCATTTATTTAATAAAGCTCCAAAAATGGCTCGTTTTGATATGGCACGATCTGTGACGTCACACAGGCAAATACATTAGCATGTGATTGCCTCCAGAGCAAGACATCAACGAAGAGTTATACATCATCGCACCATAGGCCCCGCCCACTGGCATTCAGTCGCTTTAGGCTGACATTTGCCTACATCGGATCTGAGTGTCGGATGTGTACAGATGTGTGTGCGATCAGTTTCTGACGTACTTCATGCACTTGAGTCTGCCAACAACAGGACAAATGGAAGTGTGAAAGAATGTTCGCTTTGATGTGTCCAGTTTAAACAGCTTGTTTGAGTCTCTATACAGACTTCAGAAGGATCCCAGTGTCAGAAACAAGTGGATGGTTCATTTTAATTGCATCATGGATCACGTCGGAGGATTATATGTTTGTTCGGAGCATTTGACAGTAGATTGTTTTGTAAAGGAGGCACAGCGCAATGGACAGTTCACAAAGAAACTTTTGCTGAAAGATGAAGTAGTTAATTTTATTGAATCTGATTATTACATTTTTAGTATTAAATTTCATTCTATTCATCACACAAACCTATAATTTCCAAATATAATGTCATATGGACAACCTTATGGGCCCAGTTTCACAGACAGGGCTTAGCCTAAGCCAGGATTAGGCCTTCAATTAGGGCATTTATAAACGTTTACTAGAAAAAAAAACATTACTGGTGTGCATCTTGAGACAAAACAATGGCACTGACATATTTTAAGATCTGTCAGTACAAGTTGCTTTCAGTTAAAACAGCTCAAACATGCATTTTAGTCTAGGACTAGCTTAAGCCTTGTCTGTGAAACCGGGGGATGGTGTTTTTAAAAGTGTTGTTTGACCTTTTCTGGAGCTTGACTGGTCAATGATCAATGCACACTGTATGGATAAAGCTACATGAATTTTAATCAAAATTTCTTCTTTTGAGTTCTACACTGTAAAAAAGAATTATTGGTTTAACTTAAAGTTAGTTACTTGGTTGCCTTAAAATTTTGAGTTCATTGAATTAAAAAATTTGAGTTAATGCAATAAAGGCGAAACTCAAAATATTATGTCATCTGAATTACATAAATTATCTAAGTTGATTTGACAAAAAAAAATGTTATGATCATGAAAATCATTTTAACAGTATAGTGTGGAAGTCAAATGGGTTATAAACTACATGTTAAGTAAATATTGAGAAAATTAGGTGAATCTCTGTTAGTAGTTATTCAAGGCAAAGATGGCCAATTGTCCCAACATTACAGAAGATCGTTGAAGTTAATGGTCCTGTAACACCAGCAAGTCAATGTGACTACTTTAATGCTCGTTTCACTAACATTCCTTCCCTTATGTCGATGTAAACTTCATGCACTGAGCCAGACACATGCCCAACCTCTGGCTGTCCTTGGGACAGCAAGTGCTGCAAAATACATTCATCATTCTCTCATCCAATGAATTTTAACAACATTCTTCTTTTTTTTCTATTTCCATCCCCCATGTCTGTGGTCTTTCATGCTGTGTTTTGATGCTGCTGGATTTATCTCTTGTTATTATCTTTCAGAACTCCAATTACTGTATGTCCTGTGGAGAAACAAAGCTTCAGCACACCGGCAGAAGAGCTGAAAACTACAATGCATGACAATATCCTCCAGATTGCTCAGAGCACATTGGAGGCTCAGCAAAATTAGTTCTCTGACAAATGAGCATAAGACAGCTAAGCTTCAGGGCTGCCTCTAGCTCAGAGGGACAGGAGACTGAATATTATACTAAATACTCTCTTAAAGAGACAGTTCACCCCGAAATGAAAAATCTGTTATTTACTTACCCTCATTCTGTTCCAAACCTGTATAAAGCTTTTTCTTCCATGAAACACAAAGAAAGAAAAGAAAAGAATTATAAAACTGGCCCATATAACCTGTGAACTACATTTCAAGCCAAGAACTTTGTGTGAAGAAGAGAATCAGTTGATTCAATTAACAAAACTAATGTGAATGATTCAATGAATGACTAATTAAGTTCTCAAGGTAAACTCACTGATGATTATCAATGCATATGCATAACAATTACAATTTCTGTAGTATTATTTACTCAATCTGTGTTGCATAACACTTTACTTAAAGCCTTCATGTATAATCCATCATAAATGTATTCATAAAGCATGTTATAATGCATTATATCTTTTCATAAATAATTGTAACCATGCATTATAATATTTGCAGATTCCGTGTTACATCTGAAATTGGTTGTTCGTCATGCGTTTTAATGCATTATACTTTCTAAAGGTATATTATAATATTTATTTAAGGTGAATAAATATTATAATGTATTATAATTGTGGTTATAATTATTAATGAGAGCATACAATGCATTATAAGGTGCATTACAAGGCGTAATTATTGTCTTAAAATATTTGGTAACACTTTATTTTAGGGTCTTTTAAGTAGCTGCCTATTAGCATGCATATTACTAGAATATTGGGTATTTATTAGTACTTATTAAGCACATATTAATGCCTTATTCTGCATGATCATATTCTACATCTCTTAATCCTACCCAATACCTAAATTTAATAAGTACCTTACTAACTATTAATAAGCAGTAAATTAGCAGTTTATTGAGGGAAAGTTGTAGTTAATTTATATGTGTTCCCTATACTAAAGTGTTACCAAATCTTTTTATAATGCATTATACATAAAGGCTTTAAATAAAGTGTTACTGATTTGTCATTTAGCGCTTGAGTCACACAGATCACGTTCATGATACTTTTATAGTGCTTTTGCATTTATTTTTGAAACTTAAAAGTCCATTTTTTCTTATAGCTACATGAGATACATCACCAGCAATCTCTTAAAAAAAAAAAAAAAAAAAAAAAAAAAAAAAAAAAGAGAGTAAAAAAGCTGTCACTGGGCTGGTCCCATTTACTAATAATACACTTCAGGTAATAATATGTACTTTTAAGGTACTAATATGCACAATTTAGAGGTAAATAAGTTACAAAAGTTTACCTTTTAAAAGGGTACTGCCCCTATGACAGCTTTTGTACAATTTGTTCTGAGAGTGAATGCATATACCCTTCTTCTTTTGTGCTTTAAAGAATGTCGTATATAAAAAGAGTTGCGATTGATATGGAACTATAATTTGCAATCAGCGTATGCCAAACTCACACCTGACCTGTTGACAAGTCATCCTAATCACTCTTTAATAGAATACAATGGTTATTACCAGCACTAGGAAGTAACAGAGGGCTGTAGAACAGGCCGACGGACAAATTTGAATGAAAAATTCCATTAGCCTAGGTCAAAAAAGTGGCCAGTCTTGGAATTAAAGGTTGTATGCAAATCAGCATTCAGGCAGAAAGATAATATGACGGCCTACATTGCACATTTCAAGAATGTCAGAATCTATTAGAAGTGGGAAGTTAATTACCACAGACTCTGAGGTTGATTAAAAGAAATCACTAAGCAGCAGCATAGCGCATTATGCTAATGATCACTCATTTAAAGGTGTCATGGTCTGCAGCTCTTAAGAGGATTTGAGTAAGGGTGTGTTCACACTTGTCATGTTTGGTTTGATTAAAACGAACCCTGGTGCGATTGCTCTGTTAGTGTGGTTCATTTGAACGTGTGAATGCTGCCATCCGAATCCTGGTGCGCACCAAACAAGTGGACCGAGACCGCTGAAAAGATGGGTCTCGGTCCGCTTCCAAACGAACTCTGGTGCGGTTTCGAATGATATATGAATGCAACACAGACCAAAGACATGTAAATGAACCAAAAACAGGAAGATGAGACCCTAAAAAGGACAGAAACTTCACGCATATCATTTTTTTTCATTATAGTCGTGAGTTCGCCCATCACAGGCATCGGACGCACGTCTCCATGCAACAGATCATTTGTGTCTGACAGAGGGATTCCCGCCACTGTTTTGACTCCTTTACACAATTTATAAGCTCTTCACGAGTTCCCAGCTGGCCAAAATACCATCATATGCAGGCTACACACACACAACAAGCACATTTACCTCAGCACACACAGCATTGTTTTGGATGTTCGGTACGTTCCGTCTCAAAATAGGCAGTGCGTCATAAAATCCGACCAATCATGTTGTGAACGTATCCCTATGCCTTTAGGTTCGGTATCTTTTGGTTCTGTGTTAAAATTGCCAATCTGAACACTAATCGGACCAGGACTAAATGTTTTCTTTTTTGGTCCGGACCAAACGAACCGAACTACAAGTGTGAACGCACCATAAATGTTTGCATTCAAACGTCATGTTCAGTTTGGAGGCTTATCATTATGGCAATATATCCAAGATGATCAGTGCATATTAATGGTGTTGATCCTCTTCCCAACATTATATATATATATATATATATATATATATATATATATATATATATATATATATATATATATATATATATATATATATATATATATATATATATATATACAGTACAGTCCAAAAGTTTGGAACCACTAAGATTTTTAATGTTTTTAAAAGAAGTTTCGTCTGCTCACCAAGGCTACATTTATTTAATTAAAAATACAGTAAAAACAGTAATATTGTGAAATATTATTACAATTTAAAATAACTGTTTTCTATTTGAATATATTTCACAAAGTAATTTATTCCTGTGATGGCAAAGCTGAATTTTCAGCATCATTACTCCAGTCTTCAGTGTCACATGATCCTTCAGAAATCATTCTAATATGCTGATCTGCTGCTCAAGAAACATTTAATGTGTACAATTGTACAAAATATTTGTGTACAATATTTTTTTTCAGGATTATTTGATGAATAGAAAGTTCAAAAGAACAGTGTTTATCTGAAATCTAATCTTTTGTAACATTATAAATGTCTTTGATTTAATGCATCCTTACTGAATAAAAGTATTCATTTCTTTAATTTCTTTTCAAAAAAATAAAAATAAAAATTCTTACTGACCCCAAACTTTTGAACGGTAGTGTATAGAAGCTTTGTATTTCAGATAAATGCTGTTCTTTTGAACTTTCTATTCATCAAGGAATCCTGAAAAGTACACAACTGTTTTCAACATTGAAAATAATCATATTATATATATATATATATATATATATATATATATATATATATATATATATATATATATATATATATATATATATATATATATATATATATATTCATTTCTTAAACAAGCATGTAGGACGACACATCACGGCCATATTCCAGTATGATAATGTCAAGATTCATCAGGCTCAAATTATGAAGGAATGGTTGGGAGGGAGCATGAAGAATCATTTTCACACATGAATTGGAACCTTAAATTAATCCAGAGTCCAGACCTTAAATTAATTTGAAAATAATAACATCAAAACACTTATTTCCATCAAAAGTTGCATAAATGTTTGGTCAAGATCTTGTCCAATGCATGACTTTTAGCCACTACTATATACAGTATATACACATTATATACATTATATATATCTGTACTTGAAATCAAAAATTGAAAATTTTGACCAACAATAAGCTATAACATACAAAGTATCTACATAAGACAAATGTCAATTTTGTTAAAATTTGTAAATGCATACATTTTGTAAATGGTTTCTACAATTTAAAAAAAATACAGGTTACATTATTTGCAGTTAGAGAACCTGTGACCCACTGCTGGAGGTCCACTGATGTAGAAAACACGGTCCTACTTAGTTTCATGTTCAGATTGCATTTACAATATTCATCTGTTGTTATGAAGGCAATAAATCATCCTTCTAATCTAAATAACAACCTTTTCATCATAGTATACTTGCTTATTTTACGATCATGCATCACCACATGCACCATGAATGCTGCTGGAAAGGATCTTTCATTGTCATGGAAACATTCTGACATGATCCTACAGGATGAACTGCCAGAACGTTTGTCATTAAGGAGGCTAAATTAACCTTGAAATATTCCAATGCGAATGAAGCCAATCATCTGCAACTTTGACACTTACACAAAAAGAAAGACATAAAGAAATCAGCACCATTCAAGTTTCGCCTAAAGCATTGCGAATCACACAAAAGGGAAAGGTAAAAGACTGTCCAATCTGCGTTCCAGTAGCTTTTCAAACAAAAGTGTGTTGTAAGTAATGCATAACGTGCTAAATACTTGCATGTGACATCATCCATTAAGAAATAAATGCGGAAATTAGTTAAATCACCTTAGAAATAACAGGTAAATTCACCAATCACAGGTGCCTGATCACTATATCCGTTAAAAAGTTTGTGGTCAGTAAAGACTTTCTTTTAAAGAAATTGATTTTATTCAGCAAGCATGCATTAAATTGATCATATATGACAGTAAAACTATTTATTTACAATGTAATAAAAGATTTCTAGACTTCATTAAGCAGCACAAACATTTTCAACTACTAATAATAAGAAAAAAGGTTTCCTTAGTACGAAATGAGCATAATATGAATTGATTTGACTGAAGACTGGGGTAATGTTTGCTGAAAATTCAGCATTGCCATCACAACAACAAATTAGCCTGCATTTTATATAAATAAATTAAAGTATATTAAAAAAGCTATTTTAAATGAAGTAATATTTTATTATATATTTGTGTTTTTGATCAAATAAATGCAGCCTTGGTAAACATAAGGCTTTTTTTTTTTTAACGGTTTTCAACAGTAAGGAATAATCTATAATATCTGCTAATATTCAGTCAACTGAGGCTTTCAGTTATTGATTTTATCTTTATTCTTTATTTTATCTTTTATTATTATTAAATTCAGGTTAAGCATTTATCTGAATTTATAAGGTATTATCTCGGCCCTGTGACTATTTATCATGTATTTAAAGGGATAGTTCACCCAAAAAATTAAAATTATTATACACAATGAAAATTATAATGAACATTTATATACCTTCATGTTGTTCCAAACCTGTAAGACTTTATCTTGGGAACACAAATGAAGATATTTTTAATGAAATCTGCGAGATTTCTGTCCCTCAATTGACAGTACACTCAACTACCACTTTGATGCTTCAAAAAGTTCATAAAGAGATTGTAAAACGAATCCATATGAATTCAGCGCTTTAGTAGACTTGATTGCCTAATATGATACAACACATTGAATTTAGGCTTTTATTCACATATAAACACCGATCAGTGAACATAAACAGAAGCTCAACCATAACACACGAGAATGAACCTCATTGGTTCTCGTATGTCAAGCAAACATGCTTGAGCTTCTGTTTACCACAACTGATATGTGAGTTGATGAATGTTTATATGTGAATAAAAGCCTAAATTTGATATGTTCATCATATAAAGCAATCAAGTCTTTTCAGAAACTTTGGACTAAACCACTCAATTCATACGGATTAGTTATACAATCACTTTATGAACTTTTTGAAGCTTCAAAGTGGTAGTTGCGTAGCTGTCAATGGAGGGACAGAAATCTCTCAGATTTCAGTAAAAATATCTTCATTTGTGTTTCGAAGATGAACAAAAATCTTACAGGTTTGGAACCACATGAGGGTGAGTAATTAATGACAGGATTTTCATTTTTGTCTAAACTAACCCTTTAAAGGATTTTCATGTTTAAAATAGTTTTAGATGAAATAAAAGAGTTAACTTACCAAAAGCATTTTGATTTACCCTAACATATTTTATTTCTCCACATTCGGAAATACCTCGTATATCAGGAGAAACTGTATTTAAACAATGGGGTAACAATGTACTGAAGTAAACATGTAACCTGCTAAATAATTAAATGTGATACATTTAGAGCCCTGAAGGAGGTAAACAGTCAGAGTCAGAGGAAGTCATGAGCTAAAGGCCCCCACACACGGATACAATCAGTTAGCCATCAGCAATCCGGAACACACATTGTATGCACTTCACACCCATTGTGTTTACTCTGGTTGCTCAATAATGAATGAAGAATAGCAAAGCTTTCCCCTTCATTTGATAATGCAAATAAATACTGTTTGGCGGAGATATTCCAGTTCCATATGAAACTATACGCACATGTTCACATGCCATGGCCGCGCAAACATACTGTATGCGTAGTGCACACATGCACACTACAATGATCAAGAACAAACAGGGCCTTAAATAAACCAAACATAAATAATTTCTGTGTATTTGAACCACATTTGATATTTGGATATTCACTTCCTCTGTTGGAGTCCTGTTTTTTTGTCAGCAAAGATGGCAGAACGGGGGACTTGTTTAGGTTTTTCAACCCTGTAGGGGTTAATCCACTGACTGAAAAGAATCACTTACCACTCTGCCTGCTTCCTTGGCCTTTCACGATGCCCCCGCGGTAATCCCATAATACCCATGCCTTTCATCATGAGTCCTGTACTGTGTGCTATCTCAAAGAAAGGGATGAGGGAGGGGAAGAGAAAGCAAAACATATCTTGAAGAGGTGTGTTGGGCAATTTGACATGCATACCCCCTTTTTTATATTTGCTCATTCCACAAGACTGGAGCAATTTCCCTTCCAGGGACTCAACCTATGTGGACTCAAAGTGCAACAAAGGGAGCAACTGGGGATTTCTCAACCACAGATTGTTTCTTTACGCACTGAGTCAGACTATGTGCATACAGAAAAAGAGTGACAAATTATTACTCTCAGATACCAACATAAAGCACTGTATCACTCAATTAAGAAACCCATTATCTTGTTTGCTTATGCAATCCATCAAGTTACTTTAGAGGACAGAGAGAGAATGGCAAATCATTTCCTCTATGAAATAGAGATTGCTTTTATGACCAATTGACCTTCTGTACCAGTCCAGATGACTTTTTAAATGTAATTGTCTGATAACCACAACCTGATAAGTGATTTTTCAACACTTTATTTTAGGGTTAAGTTCTCTCTTTTAACTAGTTGCTTATTAGCATGCATATTACTAGGTAATTGGCCATTTATAATGCCTTATTCTGCATGATCATATTCTACATCTCTTAATCCTACCCAATACCCAAACTTAAGTGCTACAAAAACTACCTTACTAACTATTGATAAGCAGTGAATTAGGAGTTTATTGAGGCAAAAGTCTTGAATATGTGTTCCCCATACTGAAGCGTTACCTTTTTTTTTTGTCACAATAATAATTTAACGATTACTATACAACAAAAATAAAAACCTAATATGCATTATTAAAATGCTGACACTACTAATTTAACACATTTTAAATAATTGTTTTATTAACTATAGTTTAAAAATCAAAAATAAATAGTCATTCATTGTACTACAAAAATAAAAACAAGACTATTACAATTTTAAAATTATTATTATTATTTACAACAGATTATTGTTAACAGAATTGTTTTATTCATTATATGTCAAAAATCAGTAATAGTAATAATAACAATCATATTAATAAATGGTCACTAATTTATTTTTGTTTATTATATATTTATCATTTATTGTTTATTAATTATTTAATTTATTTACACAAAGTATATTTTTCACTTGAGAATGAATTTCTATTGTTGTTTAAGCTAAATATTGCTAATACTGATATCAATTCCTGGAGGTTTCGTCCTCCCAGAGCTCCATCATGGTCTAATTGAACTCTCTTGCCCACCAGAGTGAGCCTAAGTGGGCCACACGATGATGTAATGAGGCCCTGGAGCTCAACTCTCTTTACACTCTGGTGCTCTTCGCATGTCGGTCAAAAATGACCAATTTTTTTTTTTATTTCAATGAAATTAATGTATTGTATTTTAGTTTGATAATGTTTTTTATTCAATATTATTGTATTTTGGGGAATTTTTTGGCACTAAATTATATTTATGCAGAAGTTATAATCCATTTCTTTTTTTGAGCATAGACCTGAAAATGAAATTTGCAACTTAAACTGTCATAAATTTTGTAAGCTTTAGAGCACAGACTTAATTCTGATCTTTTTTCAAAGAGGACACTTGGCAAATTATTGCTGAAGTGAAAAAGGTTTAAAAAAATGAACTTAAATTACATTCATTTTTAAGAAAAATGCACAAAAATACTACTTAAAATTTTTATATGAAATACATATTTTCAAATACACATTGGAACACAACTTGTATAAATCTAAACAAGTTGTGTTCCAAATTTGAGCTTGATATCTCAAAAAATGAGCTTTCAGTAAGATTTTGTTTGGCCGCAGTACCAAAAGTTTTCACTAGATAAAATTCGTCTCCCATTTATTTCCAATGCGGCCATTTTTTTACCGTGAGGAGCACAAGTGTGACTATTTTTTTCAGGACCATTTAACCTTTTCGAATCATGTCCATGATTTCTTTTTGTGTTCACATAGCAAGTGCCAAAACCTTCACCAAGTCCAGATGAAGTACAAAATTCTGAAAAAACAAAAGATAAAATGTTTTGGTCAAAAATGACCGAAGAGCACCAGAGGGTTTTAAAGAACCGAATATCAGTCAATCTTATCATCAGTCTTTATTATGAACACCCAGAACATTTTCGATATTTCAATGAATTCAATCAAAAACACAGAACTTGACTAATATAAATCATTATTCTTAATGAGTTTTACATAAACCTTCTGATGGCTGCTTACATAACATATTTAAGCGTTCCAGTACTTTTCTTGTCCTCAATAGGAAAGACGATCGGGCCTAAATGAGCCTGCTTTTAGTGAGCTACCACATCTGTGTGGCCCCCCAGAATCCAGGAGATCCCCTTCATCTGTCTGAGTGCCCTCGGGGCAGGGCAAGCAGCCCCAGCTGCAGTCATGGCTGTCCTGAGGGCCCTTGTGAAGGCCAGTATTGTCCATTCATAGGGATCACTGTGTGAGAGGTCACAGCAAAAGGGAGAGGGGGCAAAAATGGCAGGAAATGGAGGTGGTTTGGCCCTGTGGGCTAATGAAGGCTGCTACTAAAAGAATAAACAGGCAAAAGAGTCTCACGGTTTTGTCTGTTGTTGCCTGGTAAATATCCGTACATTGTAGCTATGCGGGGGGAGAAACGGAGAAAGAGAGAGTTGTATTTATGTCACTCTGTCATCTCCCCACCTACGTTCTCAGTCAGCTTCTGTTTGTAGCTTCCCACCGTCTATTTGAGGGCAGTTAAGATACACAACGTGGTTGGGGCTGTGGAGCGCTTCGCAGATGTGCAGATAAATCTTCATTTTTCAGCCAGTTAAGCAGGCGTAGGCCGCCGCCATGCTGGCTCTGGCCAAAGGCACCTTGCAGGAGCCAGATATCCTGCAGAACAAATTGGGGAACAAACAGACACACAGGGTCACTCACACTGTCCTTTATCTACAAAGTTAAGAGCCCTAGTGGTAGGGCGCCACGACTCAACAATGGTCAATAACAGACATGTTATGATAGTACCCCACTGGGGCTGTTAAAGACGACCGTTCATTAGAGACTGTTGCGTTAGACAGTCTAAATCACACACCATCAAAGATTTCTGGCTGACAGTTTAATGTTGTAAACCATAATATTTAATAATATTAAATATAAATTAAATATTAAATTAATTTAAATATTAATTAATATGGGGGGAATATTTAAAAGCTTATTTGATCTCTTCAATACAGTTCAATTTTTATGCTCAAGGCTGCATTTATTTGATCAAAAGTACAGTAAAATAATATTGTGAAATATTATTAACAGTTTCGGTTTTCTAGTTTAATATATGATCAAATGTCATTTATTCCTGTGACGCAAAGCACTTTTGATCAATTTAATACATTCTGAACAAAAGTTTTAATTTCTTAAAATGTAATGTTCCCAAACTTTAGAACTGTAGCGTATGTAAATACTTTAGTAAATGGTTAATGTAAATAGTAATTTATCAAGAAAATAGTGATGGTTGATAGATAGATAGATAGATAGATAGATAGATAGATAGATAGATAGATAGATAGATAGATAGATAGATAGATAGATAGATAGATAGATAGATAGATAGATAGATAGATAGATAGATAGATAGATAGATAGATAATAAAGATAATAAAGCCACAACACAATGGAATAAAGCCACAACACAACGGAATAAAGCCACAACACAACGAAATAAAGCCACAACACAACGAAATCGAGCCACAACACAACGGAATAAAGCCACAACACAACAAAATCGAGCCACAACACAACGGAATAAAGCCACAACACAACGGAATAAAGCCACAACACAACGAAATAAAGCCACAACACAACAAAATAAAACCACAACACAATGAAATAAAGCCACAACACAACGAAATAAAGCCACAACACAACAAAATCGAGCCACAACACAACGGAATAAAGCCACAACACAACGGAACAAAGCCACAACACAACGAAATAAAGCCACAACACAACGAAATAAAGCCACAACACAACAAAATCGAGCCACAACACAACGGAATAAAGCCACAACACAACGGAATAAAGCCACAACACAACGGAATAAAGCCACAACACAATGAAATAAAGCCACAACACAACGGAATAAAGCCACAACACAACGGAATAAAGCCACAACACAACGGAATAAAGCCACAAAACAACGGAATAAAGCCACAAAACAACGGAATAAAGCCACAACACAACGGAATAAAGCCACAACACAACGGAATAAAGCCACAACACAACGAAATAAAGCCACAACACAATGAAATAAAGCCACAACACAATGAAATAAAGCCACAACACAACGGAATAAAGCCACAACACAACGGAATAAAGCCACAACACAATGAAATAAAGCCACAACACAATGAAATAAAGCCACAACACAATGAAATAAAGCCACAACACAACGGAATAAAGCCACAACACAACGAAATAAAGCCACAACACAATGGAATAAAACCACAACACAACGGAACGAAGCCACAACACAACGGAACAAAGCCACAACACAATGAAACAAAGCCACAACACAACGGAATAAAACCACAACACAGCGAAATCGAGCCACAACACAACGGAATAAAGCCACAACACAACGGAATAAAGCCACAACACAATGGAATAAAGCCACAACACAACGGAATAAAACCACAACACAGCGAAATCGAGCCACAACACAACGGAATAAAGCCACAACACAACGGAATAAAGCCACAACACAATGGAATAAAGCCACAACACAATAAAAAATAAAGCCACAACACAACGGAATAAAGCCAAAACACAACGGAATAAAACCACAACACAACGAAATCGAGCCACAACACAACAAAATAAAGCCACAACACAACGGAATAAAACCACAACACAGCGAAATCGAGCCACAACACAATGGAATAAAGCCACAACACAACGGAATAAAGCCACAACACAATAAAAAATAAAGCCACAACACAACGGAATAAGCCAAAACACAACGGAATAAAGCCACAACACAACGAAATCGAGCCACAACACAACGAAATCGAGCCACAACACAACGGAATAAAGCCACAACACAACAGAATAAAGCCACAACACAACGAAATCAAGCCACAACACAACGAAATAGAGCCACAACACAACGAAATAAAGCCACAACACAACGAAATAGAGCCACAACACAACGGAATAAAGCCACAACACAACGGAATAAGCCAAAACACAACGGAATAAAGCCACAACACAACGAAATCAAGCCACAACACAACGAAATAGAGCCACAACACAACGAAATAAAGCCACAACACAACGGAATAGAGCCACAACACAACGGAATAAAGCCACAACACAACGGAATAAAGCCAAAACACAACGGAATAAAGCCACAACACAACGAAATCGAGCCACAACACAACGAAATCGAGCCACAACACAACGGAATAAAGCCACAACACAACAGAATAAAGCCACAACACAACGAAATCAAGCCACAACACAACGAAATAGAGCCACAACACAACGAAATAAAGCCACAACACAACGAAATAGAGCCACAACACAACGGAATAAAGCCACAACACAACGAAATCGAGCCACAACACAACGGAATAAAGCCACAACACAACAGAATAAAGCCACAACACAATGAAATCAAGCCACAACACAACGAAATAGAGCCACAACACAACGAAATAAAGCCACAACACAACGGAATAAAGCCACAACACAACGGAATAAAGCCACAACACAACGAAATCGAGCCACAACACAACGGAATAAAGCCACAACAAAATGAAATCAAGCCACAACACAACGAAATAGAGCCACAACACAACGGAATAAAGCCACAACACAACGGAATAAAGCCACAACACAATGAAATCAAGCCACAACACAACGAAATAGAGCCACAACACAACGAAATCAAGCCACAACACAACGGAATAAAGCCACAACACAACGAAATCGAGCCACAACACAACGGAATAAAGCCACAACACAACGGAATAAAGCCACAACAACGAAATAAAACCACAACACAATGAAATAAAGCCACAACACAACGGAATAAAGCCACAACACAACGGAATAAAGCCACAACACAACAGAATAAAACCACAACACAGCGAAATCGAGCCACAACACAATGAAATAAAGCCACAACACAACGGAACAAAGCCACAACACAATGAAATAAAGCCACAACACAACGGAATAAAGCCACAACACAACAAAATAAAACCACAACACAACGGAATAAAGCCACAACACAACAAAATAAAACCACAACACAATGAAATAAAGCCACAACACAACGAAATAAAGCCACAACACAACGAAATAAAGCCACAACACAACGGAATAAAGCCACAACACAATGAAATCAAGCCACAACACAACGAAATAGAGCCACAACACAACGAAATCAAGCCACAACACAACGGAATAAAGCCACAACACAACGGAATAAAGCCACAACACAACGAAATCGAGCCACAACACAACGGAATAAAGCCACAACACAACGGAATAAAGCCACAACACAACGGAATAAAGCCACAACACAACGGAATAAAGCCACAACACAACGGAATAAAGCCACAACAACGAAATAAAACCACAACACAATGAAATAAAGCCACAACACAACGGAATAAAGCCACAACACAACGGAATAAAGCCACAACACAACAGAATAAAACCACAACACAGCGAAATCGAGCCACAACACAATGAAATAAAGCCACAACACAACGGAACAAAGCCACAACACAATGAAATAAAGCCACAACACAACGGAATAAAGCCATAACACAACAAAATAAAACCACAACACAACGGAATAAAGCCACAACACAACAAAATAAAACCACAACACAACGAAATAAAGCCACAACACAACGAAATAAAGCCACAACACAACGAAATAAAGCCACAACACAACGGAATAAAGCCACAACACAACGGAACAAAGCCACAACACAATGAAATAAAGCCACAACACAACGGAATAAAACCACAACACAACGGAATAAAGCCACAACACAACGGAATAAAGCCACAACACAACGGAATAAAGCCACAACAACGAAATAAAACCACAACACAACGAAATAAAGCCACAACACAACGGAATAAAGCCACAACTCAACGGAATAAAGCCACAACACAACAGAATAAAACCACAACACAGCGAAATCGAGCCACAACACAACGGAATAAAGCCACGACACAACGGAATAAAGCCACAACACAATGAAATAAAGCCACAACACAACGGAATAAAGCCACAACACAACAGAATAAAGCCACAACACAACGAAATAAAGCCACAACACAGCGAAATCGAGCCACAACACAACGGAATCAAGCCACAACACAACGGAATAAAGCCACAACACAATGGAATAAAGCCACAACACAACGGAATAAAATCACAACACAGCGAAATCGAGCCACAACACAACAAAATAAAGCCACAACACAACGGAATAAAACCACAACACAGCGAAATCGAGCCACAACACAATGGAATAAAGCCACAACACAACGGAATAAAGCCACAACACAATAAAAAATAAAGCCACAACACAACGGAATAGAGCCACAACACAACGGAATAAAGCCAAAACACAACGGAATAAAACCACAACACAACGAAATCGAGCCACAACACAACAAAATAAAGCCACAACACAACGGAATAAAACCACAACACAGCGAAATCGAGCCACAACACAATGGAATAAAGCCACAACACAACGGAATAAAGCCACAACACAATAGAAAATAAAGCCACAACACAACGGAATAGAGCCACAACACAACGGAATAAAGCCACAACACAACGAAATAAAGCCACAACACAATGGAATAAGCCAAAACACAACGGAATAAAGCCACAACACAACGAAATCGAGCCACAACACAACGAAATCGAGCCACAACACAACGGAATAAAGCCACAACACAACGAAATCGAGCCACAACACAACGAAATCGAGCCACAACACAACGGAATAAAGCCACAACACAACAGAATAAAGCCACAACACAACGAAATCAAGCCACAACACAACGAAATAAAGCCACAACACAACGGAATAAAGCCACAACACAACGGAATAAAGCCACAACACAACGAAATCGAGCCACAACACAACGGAATAAAGCCACAACACAACGGAATAAAGCCACAACACAACAGAATAAAGCCACAACACAACGAAATCAAGCCACAACACAACGAAATAAAGCCACAACACAGCGCAATAAAGCCACAACACAACGGAATAAAGCCACAACACAACGAAATCGAGCCACAACACAACGAAATCGAGCCACAACACAACGGAATAAAGCCAAAACACAACGGAATAAAGCCACAACACAATGGAATAAAGCCACAACACAACGGAATAAAGCCACAACACAACGGAATAAAGCCACAACAACGAAATAAAACCACAACACAAAGAAATAAAGCCACAAGACAACGGAATAAAGCCACAACACAATGGAATAAAGCCACAACACAACAGAATAAAACCACAACACAGCGAAATCGAGCCACAACACAACGGAATAAAGCCACAACACAACGGAACAAAGCCACAACACAATGAAACAAAGCCAAAACACAACGGAATAAAACCACAACACAGCGAAATCGAGCCACAACACAGCGAAATCGAGCCACAACACAACGGAATAAAGCCACAACACAACGGAATAAAGCCACAACACAATGGAATAAAGCCACAACACAACGGAATAAAGCCAAAACACAACGGAACAAAGCCACAACACAACGGAATAAAACCACAACACAGCGAAATCGAGCCACAACACAACGGAATAAAGCCACAACACAACGGAATAAAGCCACAACACAACGAAATAAAGCCACAACACAATGGAATAAGCCAAAACACAACGGAATAAAGCCACAACACAACGGAATAAAGCCACAACACAACGGAATAAAGCCACAACACAACGAAATAAAGCCACAACACAATGGAATAAGCCAAAACACAACGGAATAAAGCCACAACACAACAGAATAAAGCCACAACACAACGGAATAAAGCCAAAACACAACGGAATAAAGCCACAACACAACGAAATCGAGCCACAACACAACGAAATCGAGCCACAACACAACGGAATAAAGCCACAACACAACAGAATAAAGCCACAACACAACAGAATAAAGCCACAACACAACGAAATAGAGCCACAACACAACGAAATAAAGCCACAACACAACGGAATAAAGCCACAACACAACGGAATAAAGCCACAACACAACGGAATAAAGCCACAACACAACGGAATAAAGCCACAACACAATGAAATAAAGCCACAACACAACAGAATAAAGCCACAACACAACGGAATAAAGCCACAACACAATGAAATAAAGCCACAACACAATGGAATAAAGCCACAACACAACGGAATAAAACCACAACACAACGGAATAAAGCCACAACACAACGGAATAAAGCCACAACACAACGGAATAAAGCCACAACACAACGGAATAAAGCCACAACACAACGAAATAAAGCCACAACACAACGGAATAAAGCCACAACACAATGGAAATGCTCCCGATCACTAGGGGGCTCTCAGAGCTCGGTATTGTTAGTATTCCTTGCCAATGTTTTATAGAGTCGGCAGTGATATGAGTACCATACATGAAATATTAATTCAAAATCACAGTGTTGTGTTGTGAACTTATGTTTGCTTTTTTAATTTTGTTGTGTTGTGCACTACTGGGCCACCGTATTTAACGCTTTCTTTTACTTTCAAGTCCACAAACTTAAGTTTTACTGAAACTGGGCTGGGATTTCTATTTCCCAGCATGCTTTGCCCATGACACTCGAAAGGGAGAGTAAATGTTAAAATTAGGTGTTATATAATGTTTGTGTGTGTGTATGTGTGTGTGTGTGTGTGTGTGTGTGTGTGTGTGTGTGTGTGTGTGTGTGTGTGTGTGTGTGTGTGTGCAAGATTAATGTTAAGTGGGAGATTTAGTAGTGATTGTTGTTTTGCTAGAAGAGTTTCTGTTAATGTGGGTTTTTGGAGAGTTACCATCATAGTGACAAGTGGTGCATGTGGCACATTGAGGTTACATGGAAATTTTAAGTTAATGTATTAATTAGTGTACTCAAACATTTAAAGTTAAGAACAATTAAAATGTATGAGTACAAAATAAAAATCTGCCAGTTCTGATTACTTAAAGTTTGAATTTCTTGCCTTAAAAATTGTGAGGCAACTGATTGCGTCAATTTTTTTGAGTTTTGCCAACTTATTCGGGTTTACAGTGTGATTTTGATGTCTTTGTTTATTACAAGTGTACATAGTGAATCAATCTAACCAGTATAAAGCAATAATTATAAAGCATTCTCACCTCATTACAATGCATGCTTTTTTGGCGTCATGTCTCATTTCATGTGATGTAATCATCAAATAGTGACACTCTTTTCACAAAACTCTTCTCAGCAGTCTCTAGAGCCCACCGCTTGTGAGGTCTGCAGAGCCAAACAAACAGAGAGTTGTTCTAATCCTTCATCAAACTGCTATGTGCTTTCTCATTATACTGTGCCTTAATGGAAAAGGAAGACGTTTAAATACACTTAAAAGACTTAAAAGAATCAGGAAGGCCTCAGATATTATAAAGGCTATTCAACAGTTTGGCCAGAAAACATCAGAGTAATTTGTTACTCTGACAAGACAATTTCAGGAGCATTTGTGAAGCTTTGAGTCTAATAACCCAGTCAGCTACTGCTGGCAGATCATGTCTTGTCCAGACACGGCTGAACACAGTAATGTTACATGAGCCTAATACTTTACAAACTGTGTTGGTTTTTATTAACAATCATGTTCACCCATTTACAGCAAACATAGTTGTGTAATGCTGAGCCTCTAATGAGATTTACAATTAAGGCATGTGTTCAACAAAGATTTGACAATAATGGTGGGAACTCCACTTGAAAATGATTGCAAATGCCCAGGTCTGTGGACATAATACACCTAATTACTTCTTCGTAAGCGGTCGCTTTTCATAGACAAACAAAAGCCACACAAAAAGGAAGCAAAATACTATGTTAGGCACAGAGAATGTCAGGCATGGGGGATTTTTCAAGCACTTATAAGGCTCAACAAGATGCCGAAAGAAAGAAAGAAAGAAAGAAAGAAAGAAAGAAAGAAAGAAAGAAAGAAAGAAAGAAAGAAAGAAAGAAAGAAAGAAAGAAAGAAAGAAAAAGAAAGAAAGACAGTATAATAATTCATTACTGAATAATTAATTAATGCATAAACATTTGTATGTAGAGTTCACAAGGCTTTTAGAGCTAAAAAAATAAACCAGTGACAAATTGAAGTCTTTGCAGAGAACAAAAATGTACCAATTTTTTTTTTCTTTTTGTATTGTTGCATTTTTAATGCAAGAGAAGCAAGAATAAGTTCAAGTACAAGAGAGACTAATGAGAAGAAAGAAATGAAAACATGGAAATGAATCTTAATTCTTTTTGTCCACAAAGTACAAGCTTAAAAGAAAGAAAAAAAAAAACAGAATGTAAAGAAGAGAGACAATGAGAGTTGAAAAAGCGAGAAACTGTGACTGCTGACCAACTGACTCCTTAGTCCATCAGTGACAGGTAATAAATCAGAGCAATTATCAAGCCTCTCAGTATGTTTGTTCTGATGTCAAAAAGACCCAGACAGTGATAATTGCCACCCTCGAGCACACTGAAGCATGGCACAAAACAAAGCACTCCAGTCAACATACACAACATATGAATATGAATTTTCAACTATAGAAGGGTAAATTTGACATCAAAACAAGGCTTGTAAAATATTGATATGAAGAACTTTTCACCCACATGAATTATGTACACTCTAAAAAATATTGGGTTAAAAACAACGCAAGTTGGGTTGAAAATAGACAAACCCAGTGGTTGGGTTAAATGTTTGCCCAACCTGCTGGGTAGTTTTATTTGACTCAACTACTGGTTAAAAATTACTGTATTGCTCGCTTAAAATGAATAAGTTTGAATGCTGGAATTGGTTACACATATTCTTCAAAATATCTTCTTTTGTGTTCAGCAGAAGAAAGAAATTCATACAGGCTTGGAACAACTTAAAGTGTTAGTTCACCCAAAAATGAAAATTATGTCATTAAATACTCTCCCTCATGTCGTTCCACACCTGTAAGACCTTCATTCATCTTCGAAACACAAATTAAGATATTTTTGATAAAATCCAATGGCTCAGCAAGTCCTGCATTGAGAGCAAGTTAATTTACACTTTCAAACGCCCAGAAAGCTATTAAAGTTATATTTAAAACAGTTCATGTGACTACAGTGGTTCAACCTTAATGTTATGAAGCGACGAGAATAAGTTTTGTGCGGCAAAAAAATAATTAAAAAAACAAAATAATGACTTTAAATAAACAAAATAATGACTTAATGACTCAACAATATCTAGTGATGGCCGATTTCAAAACACTGCTTCATGAAGCTTTGAAGCTTTACGAATCTTTTGTTTCAAATTAGTTCAAATTAGCACCATAGTTATGTGATTTTAGTACACGAGGCCTCATTACGTCATAAGTGTTTCGAAATTTCAATGGTTCATGTGACTTTGGCAGTTTGATTTGAAACAAAAGATGGGTGAAGTAACCCTTTTTGGGTGAGTAAATGGTGACAGAATTTTTATTTTTGGGTGTACTATACCTTTAAGGGTCTCTTAAAGCGACAGCACGCTTCATTAGCAATCCTATACTGTATAATGTGAACTCCAACCCTATACCGAAATCAAAAGACAATACAATGAAATCAAACAATATATTCAAAATAAAAGAACCACAATAGTTTTAATGCAATACAATCATGAGGAAAAAGGATGATTTTGAATGAAAATAATAAAGGCGATGTTACATAATTTACATTTGGAATGAACATTAAAATGAACGTTCAATAAAATAATGTATCAAAAGTTAGATCACGCTATTACAGTGTGAAGAAACACTTCTGAATTTAGTTATAAGAAATAATCTGAATTATAATACACCACAGTGAAGACTTCATATGTCAACATAGTAAATAATCACTGTTAAAATCAGCTGTTCTGCTCTACTGACTTGTACATTTCAAAGTGGCTAAAAAGAGTGAAGCAGAGCAAATCACAGGCTGCTGCCATCGTTTCACACTGAATCTCCAGGTGCCAGAGAGAAGCACCAATCATGGCAGCTGCGTGCCGTCACACACGCCGCACCCCGGGAGAGAACGCAGGGTAGGCCGCTACGAGGGGGATTTGTTGACATGTCTCGCATGCAGGAGAGAAAATCACATCAACTATTTTTTTTTTTTACATATCCACACAAATACACACGACCTTCAGTGTCACCACACTTGTTTTATTCCTCTGGGAGAAAACCCTGTAATTACAAAGGATAGGCTACAGTAAAAGCAGTCTGATCGGCTGTCAGCAGAGGGGAAAGGCTGTCAGACAGTAATCTGCCAATATGAGGTTTTCACATGTCTTTGTAAAGAGATTATGCAGCTGCATGTAATTGACATGGATAATTATGATTGGTTGGACAAAAGGCCATATAATTTCACCACATCATATCCCCGAAGGTGATCTAGTGTTCAGCACTACATTCACAGGGTGCTAATTTTCTAAGTCCTGTAAGTGTAAGGATAAATATACTGCAGCACAGAGTGTTTTCAGAGATATTCTCTAAATAAATGGTTGCTTTTTGCAGTTTTTTTTTTTTTCTTCAAAATAATGAGTCAGATGAGGAACTATCAATGTATGAATGAATGATTAATATATTGGTGGAGGAATTCTAAAGAATGAGTATAATTTGTATCCCACATGTAAAAAAAATTAATAAATAAATATATATATATATATATATATATATATTATTTTTTTATTTGATAGAATATAATTTTGAGTTATATTTGGGAAACCCTTTTGGTTCTGGTTATTCATTCAGTATTACAGCATCTGCTAGGGATTATGTTGTTACATATATAATTCATTTATTCATTTTTTTAAAGAGTGTCATCATTTTGCATGCATGCAATTTTGCATAAGCAAGTTATACATTACTGTTCAGAACTACTGGTCAGTATGATTTTTTAAAGTTTTTGTAAGAAGTCTCTTATGCTCAAAAAATTACATTTATGTGATCACAAATACATTAAAAAAATAATAATAATACTGTGAAATATTACTTCATATATATTTTTATATACATATTTTTCATTTTTTTAATAATCTCTCTCTCTATATATATGAATAATAGTTTTAAGATATATGAATAAATTAACTATGAATAAATAACATTTAACTATTGAATATTTAAATTTAATTATGAATAATTTAACGGTTAACCAGTTGAAGTAGGTTCATATATATATATATATATATATATATATATATATATATATATATATATATATATATATATATATATATATATATATGTTTATTTACTCATTTATTTAATTTTGATACAGATGTGTTAATTTGCAAATGTGTACATTTTGCTTTTTATTTGTCTTATAGCTCATTTTGCATGTTATGCATTATTATATTTTACATATATTCATGTAAGGTTTAAGTTAAGTTGGTGGAAAGGGGTATGTGGGAGAAAAAATTTTACAATTTTGTATGTGTATGAAGATCTTTGTTAACACTTTAGAAAAGTTGATAAATTATTTAAAAAGATATATGAATAAATGTACTATATATTAACAATACATTTAAAAAAAAAAAAAAAAAACACTTTTAAGGAAATCTTCAATGACGTGAAAGTTGAAGGATGCATTTATGCAGAATTTTATATAAACGGAAGAAAAGCAGCCTCAGAGCTGCCTCTGATACTAAAGGATGTATGTAAAACAGTACAAGATTGAACATTAGGAAGATCGTAAAGTTATGCGACATGGTGGAAATGACTCCATTTATAGTGGTTGAGATGGAATATCTATCAGTGCTGCCTGATCGAAATCTAGCCCGGTCGTGTCATGAAAGTCTTCCTAAATCAAATTAAAGTTCTCCTAGATCTATACAGAAAGTTTGTGGTGTCAACAAAGGCTCCGTTTTCAACATATTTTAAGGCAATTAAAAAGATCAATTCCACCGGTACAGAACTGTTCCATGTCATTAAATTAAAACTAATGCCAACATAATGTGCTACAACACCATTTATTTAGTGCACCATTGATTTTAGCAGCTCAGTGAAGGGATTCATTAGGCTTGTGTTCGACTGATATCTACCTCTACAGAGGCCCTCAGTACCACCTGGCTCCTAGAGCAGTCCCTGGCACATCGACAACTGAAACCTAATGCTGGCGAGCTGCAGTGTGAATAGGCTTTCAGCAGTCTGCTTCTCTCCAACGGTTTCCTTTAACTGCAGGCCTATCAGTCTTCACAGCTCTAAGTGAAGAGAAAAAGAGTGTCAAAACAGACAAAGAGCCAGGTGTCTTTCTGTGATTTCATTAAAAAATATTTCACTTAAAGTCACCGTGAAATCACAACGGACTAGCTCATGGCTACACCTTATTTCGATGGTCCACTCTACTAACTATAAGTAACTTTGCAACTACATGTCAACTAACTCTCTTTAAAGTAGTAGACTTAGTTTGGGGTTCGGGTTAGTAGAGTAAGATGACATATAGCTGCAATCTTACTTATAGTTAGTAGAATGTCTGTTGGGGAGCATCAAAATAAAGTGTTAGCAGATATAGCAGAGTTTACTAATGCTCTAATGACTGGTAGCCAACATGTAAGGTTGCCAGGTTTTCACAACAAAACTTGGCCAACTGCTACTCAGAACAAGCCCAATCGCATTTCAGGGTGTGTCCCTGGTAGAAATTGTGTTCCGGGGAGTAAAATTTGTGTTTTTGCTAGGGTTCCCCTGGTAAAATTCGCATTCCAGGGGCTAAATATCATGTTATGTTACTGCAACAGTGTTAAAGTAGACCAATTCCATGGGAAAACCGCAGACATGAAACACTGCATGTAGCTGCAAAGTTACTAGTTAGTAGAATGTGTCTAAAGTGGACCATCGAAATTAAGCGTTACCATTCTTATTTTTTATAGAATATTTATTATGAATGATTTATCCGTTTAGTTTTTTTATGTGCCCTTGTAAACTTTAATCAGAATACAACTCCTGCAACAACATCTCTTCTCTGATGACGTTTACTGGCATGAGGGCGGGACAATCTGTCACTCACATGACATCACAGCAACAGCAAATGACAATGATCCAATCAATTCCCAATGGACAAAATAATCAATCCCACCCTATTTTTTTCTTGTCCTCACTCTGATATACATCACAACAGGGAAGAAAAAGCTATGGCAAATTTCATTTTATGCCGACTTTAAGGGGTAAGTTTACAATGATGTACAAAAGACGGAAGTGTTTTTCGAAGCTTTTTTACTTTTCACAAATTCAGAGGCGATAACGGTATTGTTTCCATTTTCAGGTGCCAGAAAACACAGCTGTCGTGTAAATGAACTGCCAAAATGCATAAAAATGTTTCAGTTTTTAGTTAAAAATGGTTTCGTGTAAACAGCCCCTGAGTAATCAAATTCAATGCCGTCACTTTATTTAAATGTTGCCCTATATTAAGTAGAAAGCAAAATATGTAATTTTTAATAGCTATAACCATTAATTATCAATCATAATTCCCTAACAAGATCATCAAATGAACTTCCATATTTTTTTTCGATGAAAGAGCATAAAGCAGATTATTATACATGAAATAAGACCTAAATGAATAATAGATTAACGACAGGATGACTTCTACAGTGAACTCTATAATGAGATGCAATCAATTCTGACATATCTCTCTAGTGGAACGACACCCTGGTGATGAACCCAAATCTGAATCTGAGGAATCTCATGTCAACCTCTCACCTACCCATCCCCGACAGCTCTCTCCAACCTGCACACTGCAATAGATATGCTTAGTTCATCCACAAATGCTTGATACTGTATGTCTATGCTCAGGAAGAAAATAATACTGAGAAAGGCATTGTGGGAACACCATGGACACACTTTGTTGCAATGCAAGTAAATTAGATTAGCAATCAACTTGTGAGGAAAAAACATCTACCGTCAAATTGAATTTGATTGGATATGTTTGGCTGAAACCTGATATTGTGAATAACAATAAGCTTTGCTTTTTTTTTTTGGAAATTCATACAGATGATTACACTTCATGAACAAGCTACATAAATTATGCATTAGATGGAGATATAGTGGTTTTGAAACACATGACTAAGATCTTACATTTAGAATTTCTTCCTAAAATCAACAGTCAAGGAAAAGTACAGTAAAAACAATACATTTATTTCAGCAGTTTTGCACTGTATTGATATTCCTCAAACATTTTGATTAGGGTTTGTTCTAATCCCCAAACCATACAGTAAATTTAACCTGAACTGCTTAATATACAAACCCCATTCACACATTTCACCTGTATAGTTTTCTATTTTTGGTTTATGTAAACTTAACTTAAACTTATACTTTTTAAGATTTTAAATATTGCATTTTGAACTTGAACTTATGTGTATTTACTTACCTAAGGAAGTAATGGGTAATATAAGCTAACTACATGGGTTAAGAGGTAGTTTCAGGGTTAGTACCTAGTTATTACCCATAATTGTATTACTATTGTATGTACATGGGGAACAGGACTGAAAATTAAGTGCTACCGGAATTAAGAGCTACCTGCTTGGTTTACCTTTACAGGTTTGTCTTTTCTAAATGTTCATTGTCACGGTTAGCGTGTGTAGGAGGATCCAAACAGCGTGGTTTAGAATGACATATACGAACACTTTAAACACAGAGAATATTGCACACCACAAAAGGTTAACAACACTGAACAATGAACAGAAAGAACTGAGGGCTTAAATACACAGAAGGAACGATCAACAGAACAAGAAACAGGTGCGTAACTCAATAAAGAAACCATGGTAATAAATTATGAACTAGGACGAAAAGTCAGGATACAAATGTGAAAGTGTTTAATTTTAAATTATATAAACAAAATAATATCTATCCCATGGGTTAAAGGCCACTGTAACTGGTTGAAGGAATCTGATATCTGATGCAATTTCTACATAGCAAAACGAATTAGGTTTTTGGATCTGAAGTGGAAAAATGGATCAGTGAAGATGTGGTTATTTGTTTGATATATCCATTTATACTCCCCATTTTAGAACCTGATATATGTGGAAAAGTCACCAAATCCCACAAATGCACTATGGATAGTTTCTTCAAACCACAATTTTAGTGCTTCATTGCTTCGGTCTGCATGTAGAGCTATTTAAGTGATGCAGTTTATTGGCCCACTGCAATGCATCTTGTTAAACCAATACAGATTGCTGCTGTTGGACTTGTCTCTATTCATTACCTGAATCCTGACTCCCAGAGGCTTTCCACCCTTGCAGCTTTCTAATGGTACATTTACACAACAACTATGTACTGAAGACGGAAAAGTTTTTCCTTTGCGTTTTTGCACATACAGACGACAACGTTGTCAATGCGATCTCCGTTCGCACTGATCCATGAAAATTACTAAAAATGCTGTATTATGCTGCCATGCCAGTAGTTGGAGATGTCAATTTGTAATGAAACACTACACGCTTATAAACTTAACAAGTAATACGCATGCGCAAGATGTTACCGTTTTCACAAATTTGCGTTTTTGTAGTTTACACTGAGGCAATAACGGTATCATTTTCAAAAACTTGCACTTTGAAACCAGTTTTCAAAAGTTTGTGTTTTCAGGCCCCCAAAACGCAGCTGTAGTGTAAATGAACGGCAAAAACACAAAGTTTTCAGTTTTTAGTTGAAAACGGTGTTGTGTTAATGACCCCTAAGGCTGAAGATGTTTCATTCTAGGATGGTGATAAACGGTTGGTCTTTTTAAAAAAAATATGCATCAAGTATTTGATTAAGAGACAGAAATAAATTCAATACAATTAAGATGTTTACACTTAAAGAGTCATTTGTGATGTGCAAATACATTAATATCCACTCGGCTGACCTTCAGAGAAAAAATGAGAAAAAGGACACCCAAAACAAGTATAATTAAAATGTAACATTTTATTTTTGATTTTAAATTTGTGTTAGTGCTATACGGACTGTTCCATTAATATGATAGCATCTATTTCCACTCAGCTGATTTCTAATGAGTTTTCTGCCATTTTCAAACAGAGGTGTAATTGAAAGCTGGTCATGCAAGACATTGCAAAGGAAGCATTCTGTCACATTACAAGCTCCAAGACAATCACTGAAACATTTTTTTTCTATTTTAATACCTGGTAATTGAAGTTACTGAACTTCAATGCTCTTAGATACATATACAAGTAAAAAAAAAAAAAAAAGTAAAATATATATTTTAAAGTATAAATTTTACTATTTTACTATATATACACTCTAAAAAATGCTGGGTTAAAAACAACCCAAGTTGGGTTGAAAACGGACAAACGCAACTGTTGGGTTAAATGTTTGCCCAACCTGCTGGGTAGTTTTATTTAACCCAACTATTGTTTGAAAATGACTATATGGCTGACTTAAAATGAATCTAAAATGAAATTAAAATGTTCATTTATTAAACATATTAATAAATGTAAATTTTTTAAAGATATTTTGGGTTCATTTTAAGTAAGCAATACTGTAATTTTTAAACAATAGTTGAGTTAAGTAAAACTACCCAGCAGGTTGGGCAAACATTTAACCCAACTGCTGGGTTAAAACAACCCAATCGCTGGGTTTGTCCATTTTCAACTCAACTTGGGTTGTTTTTAACCCAGCATTTTTTAGAGTGTATAAAGCATAAAATCAAATAAATAATACAATTTAAAATAGGAGGAAATATTTAGTAATTTTATATATAGCATTTAATTGTTTTAAAAATTACATTAAATATCAAATATTAAATTTTTAAAACATTTTGTAACTTTATGACAGCTCTGGACAAACAATCCCTTTATTTGTAGTTTCATATTACTCTCTCCCTGATCTAATTACATGTAAATATCTCATTTGCTCCTGTTGCAACATGTCTATACTTCTAAAGAGCAAACTGCTGTAACGGTAGCACGGTAGCAGTTCATTCAGCAAGATGTGATTAAGCCGTAAAAAAATGTTTCAGTTACAATCAGTCAGCAGTCAAATATTAAACACTACAGAGTAATATCTATATACATACTGTAACCAAATTGGGAATTGAGGACATTTCATTTGCATTTTTACAGATGAAGCAACCCAACCCAACCCCCATAACCCTGATTCTGTGCCTTTTGAAGTCTGCACTGGAAAACATAAAGAGCCTGTGCATGGAAACCGAGAAAAAAAAATATGTATACATATCCTCTTACATCCTTTTAATATCAGGTTGCATTTATAGTTTACTGTTTATTGGGTAGGTGTGAATATACAGTACTTAGATTCAAGGAAACAAGAAGTATTAAATAGCAGCAAAAAAAATAAAAAATAGCAACAAGCACACCTGTTATGAGAGTCTATTTAACACAAATTGATTAAATGTATTGTGTCGGCCCACAATAAACATTTTCTGATGTGTATTAAAACCCTTTCTGTCAATTTGTCTTCACTTTGTAGTGTAAGACGGATATGAAATATTGATGGACTTAGCATCATCGAAGCACTCCGGAGAAAGGTCTAGCCCTTTCATCGCCGCAGCACAAAGGGAGCTATCATTTAATGAAGTCTTTGTTGCTCCCCACCAAATCAATATTCACTGACATTTTTAGTAAGGGATGGGCCTATTGGGGGGTGTAGAGCCAAGCAGTGCTGGAACAAAGGCAGTGCTTTTGAAACTATGACAGGCATTGCATGGCCATTAGATTCTCTCTGAATCCTGCCGAGAGATGGAGGAAGAGGGGGTGGCCGCCAAGGAGAGACTGTCATTTCAGGTCGCTCTGTTTCATCAATATTCAACACTCATTGACACTAACACCTACCAGGATGCAACTCAGTGTACAGAAGAGGCGCAAATAATTAAATATGGATGAAAACACCTGCTTAGATTTGAATCTGCAATACAGTAATGTCAATAACAATTATAAATGACAAAAAAACAATTTAATCAAATCAAATCAGTCATTTTTATAACTCTGGTGAAATGTTATGGGACCCTTTTAAAGGGGTCATGACATAAAAAATCTAATTTGCCTTGATCTTTTGACATATATGTGGTCTTTGTACCATTAAACATCCTGCAAGTTTCATAGCTTAAAACATCCTCCACGTTATAAACAAAGCATTTATTTAATCAAGCTCCAAAAATGGCTTGTTTGGTTTTTGTGCACAGCAAAATCTCAGAGTTAAATCAACACTGTTCAGAGTACATATGGTCCCTCTCTAAATAGTGTTAAAGTAACACTGAAGCAGAGTTAAAGTTAATGAGATAATTAAACAATTAAAGAAGTGATTATTGTGCATTAGTGATGAACACCTGCTGTTAACAAGCAGAATCACTGAAGAAAAGAGAAACGCACAAGAACTACAACTGACTTCAGTCACAGCCTTATTAATTGCTTAATTATCTCATTTACTTTAATACTGCTTCAGTGTTACTTTAACACTATTTAGAGAGGGACCATATGTACTCTGAGCCGAGTTGATTTAACTCTGGAGATTTTACTGTGTGGGAATTGTGATGTCACATGGGCAAATGTATTTGCTTATGCCTGCCTCCAGAACAAGACACTGATGAATAGAGAAACAACATCACACCATAGGCCATGCCCACTGGTATTAAGTCGCTTAACGGCTGAAACTCGGCTACACTGGATGCAAGTGTCGCATCAAAAGCAAATAGACTAAAACCATTATAATCAGTGATGCTGTCTACACTGGATACAGTAAACAGATGCGCGTTTAAATTTCCGTGGACAGCTAAATAAATGCTTTGTGAAAGTATCGCTCTGACACCATCTAGCTGTTAGAAAAACTATAACACACAGCTGAAAGGATTTACCAAATGCTTGATTGACTAACGAAACTAAAGCATGATTAATAGAGTTTACCCAAGAAAACGTAAGTAAACATACGAAAATACATCAATAATACTCTAAATGTACTAACTTTAGACTTTAAACCAAGCACAAGAATGTATTAATTATTGAAGTATACTGACACAAACTGAAAATTACATTTCATCGTGGGGCATTTCAAATGAAACACAGTTGACTAATGCTGAACCCGGAGATCTGGACTACAGTATTTTTTTAATGAATTTATTGGTTTGTCAAGACTAATTTACAATATTACAAAAATACATACCTACTTCGTTCTTGGCTTTTTTTTTCTTTTTTCTGCTCTGGACAGATAGCTTCGTTTGGGAGCCATATAGCCATATGTCAAGGTGCATGTAATTATTTGCCGCAATGCATGATGTCCGAGTCTAAAACTGTTATAAAATAAATATAAATTAGTATCATAAAAATTCCACATGACCCCTCTAAAGTTGAATCCGCTTTTATATTTGAATATAATAAAAAATGTTTACATTTTATAGTGATATGCTACTTAAGTAATATTTGAGAGCGAGGGGGCCCCCTGGTGATTCGGGGTATTGCGTATATGGAGGTCCGGCACTGGATCCCAGCGTCAGGAACAAAATTGCATCCTGGATCATGTTCGAGGATTAGATGTTTGTTCAGAGAATTTTGAATTTTTGCAAAGTGTACTGGAGAGTTTGCAAAGAAATGTTTGTAGACAGATGAAGCAGTCAGCTGCATTGGATCTGACAGCATGATTTCATAATGCTTTGTTTGTAAATGACGGTTTTATATGGATAATGTTTTCAGAACACTAAACTTATGTGCAATAGTGAGTGGTGGTTGATACTGTTTCCTGTGCATTGACGTTCGCCAATCAGAACAGTGGCCGTTTACTGACTAGCCTTAAAGGAGTCGCCCCTTAAAGGTGCTAAAGAGGATCTTTTCGTCGACTGAGAAACCAAAGACTGTTACTGAGTTTTTGAAATGAGCGTATGCGTCCCTTCGAAGGAACGCCTCCCAAAACTCGTAAACACTCATATTGGAAAACGAGTGTTTACCACCGGCATTCGCTGTATCGTGTTAGTGGATTCATTATGTCGGACTCACCGCAGGTAACTCATAATCTGCAGTTGTTACTCCTGTCTCCTGACAAAAACATTGCATGCGGCGCCTGTGGAGTGTGGAAAGTTACTGGAGCGCGCAGCCGCGCTCGTCTCTCACAAGGAACGTCATGGCAGTGATTGACCAGCAAGAGGGCCAATCGTTTACGCGATGATCGCGTAAACGATTGGCTGATGTTTTTAAGGCCCTACCTCGGTCACAGATGATGTATATTAATATTATTACTTTCAGTGCACCTAATAAATAGTCACCTAATAAAAAGTAATATTGCAAAAATGTATAAAACAAAACATCCTCTTAAGCACCTTTAAAAACAGATCATTTCAGACAGATGGTCAGAACAAAGGTTGAAAATAATCGTTTTTTCAATTATGTGCAAAAAAATTGTATTAACATTATAAGTGAACCTCAAGGAACACATTAAAATAACAAAATAACTCCTTTAATTGATTTCAGTCCCCCAGGATTCTGAGTCTCATCCAGTGTGCTTGGATTATTATATCCGCAAATTAAAAGGCAATCATTCATATAAAGGATCCTAATGTAGGATACAGATATGAAGGAAATGCATGAATGCTGTCAGTTATGTAAATAGTATTTACATAATTATTGGGCATGAATATATAATTATGATACACCACCCCTACCCAAAGTTGCTTTTGGGTCAATGATGATGAATAAAAGTTAATTTAATAACAAAATTAAAATTTAATATTATAAAAAATATATATATTATATTATATGATTAAAAATGTAATAAGAAAACACCTTAGAGTAAGATCCCTGTGTAGAATCACCAATAATTTTACATTTGACTCCAGATTTCTAGAATAACATATTTGTTATGTATGTCTAGGGGCATTTTTTTTACTGATGTAAAAGAAAGAGATAGCACAGTGAATGTAACTGTGGATTACAATATCGATTGGTACTGGAGCAAGAAAGTTTATCTTTATTATGCACAGAGTGTCCCAGGCGAATGACGAGATCGAAGCCAGCCATACTATAGGAGTTTGCCACCAGGCTTCCCTCGAGGCAACCTCTCCTGTAAAAGGTATAAAATAATGGGAGAGGGGCAAAATTAATGATTGAAAAACCACTCCTGTCAAAGCCCTTGTTGGTTTAGTGGAACTTTACAGGGTTTTTTACTAACATGTTGTGTGCTATCGGTGTCAGAGGCTGTCTGCTGTATGGACAGGCTAGCCGTGGGCTACTCATGTGTGAGGTTGCTGCATTTCTCACTTTTTGACCTCCACACTAGGCTGACAATTCACTCTCTGCAATGACAAGAAACTGCCTCGGGCCCTTGCTCGCTCCAGACATAAAAACATACATGAGCCAGACTCGTTTTATATTTATTGGATTCTGAGGTGCTTATCCATGCATTCAGACAGACCCATATCTCTCCCTCCCTAATAAATACAAACATACTAGAAGCCTGTTTCTGCCTCAGAGTAAAAAATAAATAAGAAAAAATGAAGAGATATGAAGTCACACTGTGAGATATAAAGACGTAATAGTGAGCTATAAAATTGAACTTACAAAAAAATAAGGATGCAATTGCAAAGATATTGTCATATTGCATGATATGAAATCACATTGTCAGATATAACATCACAATTACAAGAAACAAAGCCACAATTGCAAGATACGAAGTCCTATTGTAAAATATAAAGTAAAAGTGTGAGATATAAAGTTGCATTCACAAGAAATAAAGCCGAAGTTAAATCAAATTGCAAGATATTGATACATTTTGAGATATATAGTCATAATTGTGAGATAAAAAGTCGCAATTAGAATAAATAAACCCACAATTATAAGACATGAAGATGTATTGCGAGATATGAAGACATAACTGTAAGATAGATCTAAAATTGTATTTTCAAGAAATAATGAAAAATATGAATGCAAAATATGAAGTCAAAATGCAAAATATACAGTCACATTGTGAGATATAAAACTGCATTTACAAGAAATAAAGCCGCAATTGCAAGATTGTGAGATATAAAGTCATAATTGTGAGACATAAAGTTGTATTTATAAGAAAAGAAATCCGCAATTACAAGATATGAAGTCATATTGTGGGATATAAAGTCAAAACTGAGAGACATAAAGTCAAAATTGGGAGACAATTGTGTCACATTCAGTGGTAAAAAGTTATAATTACAAGAAAAAAAAAAACACAACTATTGCAATATAAAGGCACACTGTGAGACAAAGTCATAAAAATTCCCCAAAGGAGAATATTCAGTTTTTTAACAGCAATGTAGGTTGAAAAAGCACTAACACCGTTATGTTTTTGTTTTCTATTCCTCCCTGCAATCATCCAAAAAATTGATATTTAATCCCACCTGATGTCCCTAAGCAAGTGCACATACCTATTCATTTACAGAGGCGAGAGTATTCTTTGTGTGCACGGCAGTTGAAGGTTCCAATATTTCACTTGTGCCAGTGAAACCTGGGAGATAATCAATATGACATGCCAAACAATAGAACACAATGATTGGAGTTTAATACCCTCAACTCGAGAATCGCTAATGTTCCTGTTGTAGAAAATCGATCCTTCTAACACCACAGCAATTCGAACTTAAACGCACACTGCTGGAGGATTAGAGCACCATCGATGGGAGTCTCAATAAAAACCAAAAGTAATAAGATAAAGATTGAATATTTTGAGGGGGAAGATTTACCACAGTAACGAGGGCATTTCCCTCCTGTAAAAACAAATGCTCAGCTCCTGTTTATCAAGAGACTGTGAAACGTCCAGAAAGGGTATTATGATATGTGCCTGAGGGATTGATACAGAGATAGACGAATGAGCTGTCATTTTAAGAGAGGATACTGTAATACAATCTATTTACTTTGTCTTTCGTTTTTGATACAGCTACAGATCTTATTATAAGCTCTTACATACAACATCAATTTGACTAAAACTAAGCCTGTTGCACTTAGTCTTTAAAGATGATGTGTTCAGACATGTCTTTGGGATTAAGGGAAGCTTTTAAAGAGGGGGGCTACAGATAATTAATTAAACACAACCAGGGGAAGCTGATGACAGCCATATTGCTCTTCTTCTATAATAGGGTGTTGAATTCCCTGCCCCTGAGGCTCGCTGCCGCTCTAGAACCTTTTTCCAATATCATGGAGGTGATAAATATTCAACGACACGGAGACTTGTGGGCAACAATTGGATCCGTTTCTCTCCGCGTTTGAAGGAGGAGGAGGTCACTGGTGGAGTGACATAATGTGGTGAATCTGTGTGAAAGCTGAAGTCAAGACTTTTATCAACGTCCCCTGGGATACTCGCTCTGATCTCCAAATCCAGAGATGCCAGTGACCGATCCCCAGATGTCAGTAACCAAACCCCGGAGCTCACTGTGCCTACGCTTCACTGGCGGATGATAAAAACACTAGTATTACTGATAGACTGGCCAGAAAAAAAGGTGTTCTTTTTGTTTATGTTTCACTGCTTTTTCGTCATTCCAGTGGACTTGATGCTGGAAGTCTGTTAATTAAATGCTGCTACTTCACACCAAAACTGTTTATTTTCCTTCTGTTTTGTTCTTTAAGAGCAGGGTTGCCAGGTTTTCACACACACACACACACACACAAAAAAAAAAAACCTGCCCAAATTGCATTCTGGGGGGTAAAATCTGCGTTTTCGGCAGGGTTCCCCTGGTAAATTTCACATTCCAGGGGCTAAATATCATGTTATTTGGGATCGCTTCAACCCACAGAAATGTAAAAAACAATCTGCGGCAACAGTGTTAAAATAGCCCAATTCCACGGGCAAAAAATGAATAAACTGAATACAACAAGTTGAGAAAACTCAAAAATCTGCTGAAGTTTGTTGGCTTACATTTTTCTCAGCTTTTTGCAGTGTATGTGATTCATGCAGTGTAATTCGTAATTATCAGTGAGATGAGACAAGAAACATTAAAAGAGCCTGAAACATAAGCCGGGAACAATTACTCAGAACAATTTGTCCCAGGAACTTTATTTCCCCCAGACCTGTTGCTCTCTGCGTTTCCATTGCAGTCTAAAGTACTGTGAAGAACAGGCAAATTAGTCAGGTGACGTAGGACTGTGCACGACTTTCCATTTCCCGTTGGATTTCGTCCTTCGCATATAAGCTCAATAAATCCTGAACCTCGTCGTCAGTCTATTGGTCATATTTTTAAAAATCCATTGTTGATTCGAATAGCAAACATATCTTACTGCATGCACAGCTATAGACTTTTAAAAATGGTGGTTGAAATAAAATGCTGAGTGGAGTCAACCAGTCAAAATGCAGCGTGAACTCAACCAATCAGCATGCTCAGCACCCAAGTCCCACCCCTGAAAGTTCCTGAACTTTGACGCAAAAGCATCGTGGGGCGTAGGAATAAGGTGGATTCTTTTTTCAAAGTCTTGCTCTATGAACACAATTATATATATATATATTATATATATATATATATATATATATATATATATATATATATATATATATATATTTTTTTACATTTAAAAGTGTAAAAGCATCATCAAGGTACTTTCAACAGACCATGAGTGACCCCAAAAGCACGATTCTTTCCACAGTAATAACGAACGGGTTAAATATCACTGTAGTAATATATATATTTGTGTTATGTAACATACGTTGCCTTAATCAAAAATGTTCATTAACTTCAGCATTGCATGATACTATTTCAAAGTGATTTCCATCATTTTGACAGATAATAAATTAATCTACCTGTGAAAACAAACCTGGAACAAGATGTGAGGATTTGAGGAGAAAAACGAGAGATTCTTTGTGCATTCCAGTGAATTATTAATGGGATGTATCGTAAATTAAATCTGGAGAACAGACAACAAACGTGCAGTATGTTGCCCTTTTTCATACTATTACAGTGGAATGCAAAGGGGAAAAAAAGAAAATAATCATGAGGAAAAGAATGCAACGACTGAAAAGAGCTCTTGACATGTTCTTGACATAACATGTCATGTTCAAATACCAAGCGACACGTTATTCTCAAGATGTCAGAAAATAAAACGTGAAGGAAAATTGACAGTTCATTCAGTCAAACTGATGGATAAGCTTTATTTTTAGGGAACCCTTATGATTTGAAAGGATTCGCTTCAGTCTTTTTGAATGGAAGTTCCCTAAACCGGAAAATTCAAAAACGGAAATAAGGTGGATAATAGAACATTTTTTCCTGTATGTTAAAGCTCTATTTATAATAACCTGTCACTCACATGACATCACAAGCAATAGCAAAACACAATGATCCAATCAATGATGGACAAAATTAAGTTTTGCCCTAAATTTTTGCTTGTTCGAGAAGCTGTTTCACTCAGATATACACCACAAAAGGGAAGAAAAGACTATTGCAATATCCGTTGCCAACTTTAAAGGTGCCATCGAATAGAAAATTGAATTTACCTTGGCATAGTTAAATAACAAGAGTTCAGTACATGGAAATGACATACAGTGAGTCTCAAACTCCATTGTTTCCTCCTCCTTATATAAATCTCATTTGTTTAAAAGACCTCCGAAGAACAGGCGAATCTCAACATAACACAGACTGTTACGTAACAGTCGGGATCATTAATATGTACGCCCCTAATATTTGCATATGCCAGCCCATGATCAAGGGCATTACACAAGCCAGTATTAATGTCTGGATCTGTGCACAGCTGAATCATCAGACTAGGTAAGCAAGCAAGAACAATAGCAAAAAAATGGCAGATGGAGCAATAATAACTGACATGATCCATGATAACATGATATTTTTAGTGATATTTGAAGATTGTCTTTCTAAATGTTTTGTTAGCATGTTGCTAATGTACTGTTAAATGTGGTTAAAGTTACCATCGTTTCTTACTGTATTCATGGAGACAAGAGCCGTCACTATTTTCATCTTGCAGTCTGTATAATTCATAAACACAACTTCATTCTTGATAAATCTTTCCAAAAGTGTGTAATGTTAGTGCTCCGTGGCTAACAGGCTAAAGCTATCAAACTTATTCAGAATCAAATGTAAACATCCAAATAAATACTATACTCACATGGTCTGATGTATGCATGCAGCATGCATGACGAACACTTTGTAAAGATCCATTTTTCGGGTTATATTAGCTGTGTGAACTTTGTTTAAGGAAAGCGCGAGCTCCGGGGGCGGGTAGCATGAGGATTTAAAGGGGCCGCAGCCTGAATCGGTGCATTTCTAATTATGCTCTAAAATAGGCAGTTAAAAAAAATTATTAAACAAAATCTATCAGGTATTTTGAGCTGAAACTTCACAGACACATTCAGGGGACACCTTAGACTTATATTACATCTTGTAAAATAACGTTCAATGGCACCTTTAACAAATTGTGCCAAAATCCAGAATTTATTACATTTGAGGCCTTTATCACAGTTAGGACCAAATGTGAGAAAACCTCAGACCTCTGCATTTCTAAAACCCAATCAATGTCTTAATGAGACTCATTGAATCAGTCCCTCAACTGATTCATTTAAAAATGCTGATTAATCCAGAAACAAAACACCACTGCCTGGAAATGTTCAATTCTGCTTTGACCTTGTTAGTACGTTGACAGAGAAAAAAATATACATTTTTTCCAGAAAATGTAAGCTCTAGCGTAAGTTCTGCCGGGAAGACTCTAATGTTACGTCATTCATTAGATCAGATCTAACCAATCATTATGGAACACCTTGGTATAAAGCATCGGCACTTACACTTATCTGAGTTCGCAGATGCTGACGCCAATCTCCACCTCCATCCTCCCCACCACCACCAGGATGGTCCCTGTCCATATCCATGTGGGGGGGCGGCTTCGCTCCTGCCTTCATTCCGGGCAGGATACGCCGAGCCTACAACCATTTGGATGCGTGCTACGGACGGGGCCTACGCCAAAGAACTTTCTCGTTGTATAACTTTCTGGTTGTTAATAAATTGTTTAAATCATAAGTTATTTTGCTCCTGAGTCTTTATGGTAGAACTGTTAATATTGTTTAGCTTGCATTTTAGACACAACTTTTTTTAAATTTATTGAACTGTTTTATGAAAGCAATATCACATTCACTATCGTGCTGTAGGTCAGAATGTTTTCAGTACTACTACACTCTTGTTAGTGTAATATAGCTTAAACACTTTTTTTAATGATCAAAAAGAAGCAATGAGTACACCTTTTACATTATGGTAGGAAACAAAGTAATAAAAGTGGATAAAAGTAAAGATTTGCTCTGGAAAATTCACTTCTTGTCAATATAACGGGTTAATGGATGTGTGCCTGGCCTTTCACTGACTGAAGTCATTGGCTGACAGACTGATCAATAGAACAGATTAGTTCCCACTGTCAGCTATCACCTTTCCCTTGGTGTAGGGTATTTGAGCTCGGACCAGTGGTTTTGGGAAGAAGTTGTAAGTGAAGGAGGATTTGAAAGAGAGGACAAGAGAAAGAAAGATTGAGAAACGCAGAGATGTTATGTTATTGTTGAACTGCTTTAAAAAGTTTTAAACCAATTTCAATGCAAAACTATAAAAAACTAATAAATAAAAAAGACTGAATTAAATTCCTAAAATGAATGAAGGCGTTTAAAAGAGTTAGAAGTATTATAAACAAAACTAGAAAAAAAAAAAACATTCATTTTGGTTACTTGACAAAAGCATATCTGGTGCTGTCACATGAACAAAGACAGAGTATGAAATTCTGATATCGCCCATCCCAGACTGCTATTGTCTAACCGCGTCCCCTCAGTCAGCCAGTGTCCCAGACTCTGACCCTAATTAAGTCATCAGACACAGGCACTTGACCAGGGGTCGCCTTCTCCACTGCAGTCTGGATCCATGCGGCTCAGTCGGAATGCTAAAAACACTTAGAAATCAGCTCTGATAACCTGCTCCTCTCATAACCTTCCCCGTCACCGGCTCTGGTGGTGCTCGATTACAATAATCTTTGGGTTCACTGACTGTATTACTTATGCTCCGAGTTTTAATAAAACATTTCATTCGTACTGAGAATGAAAAAGCAGCTTTAATTATGGTTCCAGCTTGACAAGGCTCTGACCCTCTCATTGGGTTCAGTGCCATAATCAAATGATCAAAAATAAGGCTGTTCCTAATAAAAGATGATGAAATTATTGCTTTTATTAAAAGAATGTATTGTAATTTCAACAGGTCTAGTGTGTAATCATGTACACTATCATTCAAAGGTTTGGAGAAAGATTTTTAAATGTTTTTGAAAGACGTCTGTTAGACCAAGGCAGCATTTATTTGAAACAGAAAACAGTAATATTGTGAAATAATATCACACATTAAATTTAATATTTTTAAAATGTAATTTATTTCTGTGATGCCAAAGCTTAATTTTCGGCAGCCATTACTCATTACTGTTCAGTGTCATGCTCAAGAAAAAATTATTATTATATTTAATGTTGAAAACTGTTCTGATGTTTAACGTCTTTTAAAATCTTTTGTAATATTATAAATGTCTTTATTGCAGCTTTTGATCAATTTAATGTGTCTTTTAGAGTGGTGCATCGTCCATATTTTTTTACAGTCTATGACTGTAACATGCACACACATACAGTATAGCTCAGACAACACGTGCAGATCGCACGCGCACAGAAACATTCAGTAGCGCAGAAATGTATTGTCAACAATGTTCTGTGATTTATCAACGAATTAGCTTAGAAACTGAAAAATTATAGCATATATTTCTTATTAACTAAAACACACAGCTTCACTATTTGTAGAGAGATGCTCCCAGGTAAAATTAATTCACACACGCAATCGCTCTCTCACTAATGCGTTCAAATAAATGTAATCTTACTGTGCTACTTTATCTGTCTCTGATTTAGAATGAGCAGAAATCTGTGAGAAATATAACTACCCAAAAACAAAAGAACTGATAAAAATAAGCTATGTAGAAGCGATAGCCTTGTGGGCAGCTCTGTCATATGCCATAGCTGTGCACAAGGCAACCTGCTGACTCGACTTTAATCACATAAATGTCGACTGAAGTCGTTCAACCACTAGTATAGAAAATATGAGGCTTGTGGAAGGTTTCTAGTATTGCTGACAAGCAGTTTTCCCCATCTAATTTCAGCTGATCTGGAGTGACCATATGAAGGTGTAAAAAAACAACAGGTTTTTGCACTATAATCCTATTAACATAGATCACTTACACATTGTACACCAACAAGTCAATAGGAACAAGGACATGTGTAATCTCATTGCTTGAGAAAAAGAGAGATTGCCCCAAAGATACCTAAAGCAGTGTTTATTTCATGCTATTGATGCTATGGGTGGAGGCTTTTGACACACACATAAGGAGCTGTATGGCTGCTATGTCGAACATTTAATCACATCCACTTGATGGCAATTTACAGTATTTAAACTGTGCCAAAATCAAAAAGAAACACTGTAATTACCATACACCTGCACCATTATTTGTCACTCAAAGCTGTAATACTGCGCCCATTAACACTGGTTTAGTCTGTTGTATATCAGAAAATACAGTGTTCTGTGTCCCTCATTACATTTAGGAATGTATATTAGATTTACCTATAAACAACATCTGCCCTTTGACCTGCATTGTATTGATCGCTGCTTATCCTGCGGCTTTTGTTTCCATAGTTACGGTGCTAACCCTTGGGAATGACCTTTTAACAGACAGGCACTATTGGGTAGTTTTCGGTTTGTAGGACAAACACTCACACACTGGTTCAGGTGTCAAAATAGGCAATGCATTTAATTACTGGCTGATTCATCTCCATCCAAACTGTGGATAATGGTACCGGTGACTAATGACTCCATCAGCCTGTCATCCACGACACCAAGCATCTGCATATAATATAACAAACAACTTAGTTTCAACAGGACAGGTCAGCGGTATGACCTCTATTGATTATTTCATTGATCTGAGAGCGAGATAAAACCTAAATGTCTTGATCTTTTTTTGCTCCAACCAATATATATATATATATATATATATATATATATATATATATATATATATATATATATATATATATGACACAAATGTGTTTTAAGATGGTAACACTTTACAGTAAGGTTCAATTTGGCATTAGGTTAAACATTAGGTAGCATGGACATTTTTTATAGCATTTATTAATCTAGGTTAATGTAAGATTACACTACAGTTGAAAAGTTTGGGGTCAGTAAGATTTTTTTAATACTTATATTCAGCAAGGATACATTAAATTGACCAAAAGTGACAATAAAGACATTTACATGGTTACAAACATTTACACAAATTAGGCGGCACTGTTTTCAACATTGATAAGAAATGTTTTTTGAGCACCAAATCAGCATATTAGAATGATTTCTAAAGGATCATGTGACACTGAAGATTGGAGTAATTATGCTGAAAATTCAGCTTTATCATCACAGAAATCAATACATTTTAAAATATATTAAAATGACAAGTTATTTTAAATTTTAATATGCACAATATTAACATTTTACTGTATTTTTCATCAAATAAATGCAGCCTTTGTGAGCACAAGAGACTTCTTTCAATACACACACACATACATATATATAAACATTACTAACTTTTAAAAAGTACCAGTGAATATAATTAATTAATTAATATTGTATTAGAATTATTATTTTTGTCCAATAAATAATTATAAATATTAATATATTGTTCTTCATTGTTAAAGACCAAGCCAACAATATTGTAATTCTGTCATCATTTACTCACTTTCGGGTGAACCATCTCTTTGATTTAGGTTTGTTCGTAAAAAATCAAGTATTGTGAAATGTAATGAAAATGTGAAAAACTTGAAATGAAAATGCTAAAAAAGAATTGATCTTAAAGGATTAGTTCACTTCAAAATTAAAATTTCCTGATAATTTACTCATCAGTTGAAAAGAAATTAAGGTTTTTGAGGACAAATGCATCAACTTATGTGTTAATTTATTCAAACCTTGTAAAGTGTTACCATTAAGCCTAACTTAAAATCATGTTTTTTAAAACTAATTTATGGATTACCTGTTGTTTTAGAAGGGGATTACTGTCCACAGCAACATACCACAAAATTTCCACCACAGCTTTTTTTGTGGTAGATTAGCAAATGGCTTTCCTGGATTCATTCACATACTGAGAATGGAGGCTCCAAATGACTGTCAGAGCAAAGCCAAGACTCCTGCTGCTTTATGAAAGAACACCTGAGAGTAATGTACCGCAAACCACTGAAGAAACTATGAGACACAGCCTGCAGCTGTGCCTGTTGTTTATGAGTTAGAGAGGAAAAGAAAAAGAGAGCGAAAAAGAGAGAGACTTATAATTAATCTGTCTGTCTGACTGTGTGACACTGTTTCATGTAATTAGAATCAAGGTATGATGGGATACAAGGACACATGTAGCTGTGGATAAAAGCCAAAGTAAGACATGTAGTGTAGCAGGTGTCCTCGATTACTGTGTGTTTTACTCCCAATAACAGATTTAAAAGCAGGGGCATCACTATTGACCTATTTTACTAGGGCACAAGTAATATAGGCTATTACTGATAAATCCTTGTCTGGTAGTAGATATTATATACGTCACAATAGGGAAGTAAAGACTACTGTAACTTGCGTTTCATACAACCTGATCTCACAGCAATTTGCGCGTATTCTAATTCGTATGAAGTTGTTTGACCTCATTCATACAAATTCATAAATTTTTTTGCTAAATTGTATTTTACGAGTTGCCAAATCCATATGAATTTGAACAAATGACCTACCATTAACCCTGGCCCTAAACCTACCCAACACTGGAGTTTAGACAAATCGTATGAATTTGTACGAATTAGCCACTTTGTAAAATACATTCGAATTTGTCATGAGAAAGCGTTGGATTCATACTGACTTTAAGCAAAGTCATTTCACTCGGCAGCCATCTTTCAAACGCCTCTTGGGCATGCAAGTGCATCTCCTATCTCTTTGAATGGGAAAACATAAAATTCTCCAAAACTGTTCGCCAAGCTTACAATTAAATATCATCATATTTGAAATTACCAATGAAATCTGACAACAACTGTGTCATACATTTTTTTTCTAAATGCTCAAATCATGCCAAAAAACGTCTCGGTTACGTATGTAACCCTCGTTCCCTGAAGGAGGGAACGGAGACGTACGTCAGTAGTGACCGACGAATTGGGATATCGCTTTAGAGAGCCCTATCATCTTCGTGTAAACTAAAACAAGCCAATGGAATTGGCGTGCGATATTTGCATAATGCGCACCGCCCCCGACAGGTGTATATAAATAGGAAGCAGATGCAATCGCACTCTGTTTTTCGCTGAGGAGACAACTGGTGTCCGCGCTACAGCGAGGGTACAGAAACTGTGGCGACGGGACGTACGTCTCCGTTCCCTCCTTCAGGGAACGAGGGTTACATACGTAACCGAGACGTTCCCTTTCAGTCGGTCACGTTCGACGTACGTCAGTAGTGACCGACGAATTGGGATCCCAACTAAAGCGCCACAGTTACGAAACCCCTTCCAGTGCCCAGCGCAAGCTCAGCCGCCCATAGCACCGGCTGGCGGTGAAGGGGGCGAGCTTACACCGAGAAAGTCTACTGCTGTCTAACCACTACCCACTAAGTAAACTAGACACACTGGGGAAGCGAACCTGTAAGGGACGCTGCGGAGACCACTACCTACCCAATGGGGGAGGAGTTTACGTGGGAATACACACATGGACTGGCCCGGGGGGCAGTACACATATGGAGTCCCTGGGATGGCTCCACCTGGTAGGGGGAGACTCATCTGACAGGTGACAGCAGAGCTGGCTCTGCTAAGGGAAAGACACGGACTCGGCCCGTAGGGAGTTTTAAACCGTGGAAGATACACATATGGGACCGCTCACGTAGAGGGGTCACGGCATATGGGCCCCAGCCAACAGACAGCGTCAGCGACGGATGTAGGCCTGGCATCAGACACTCCGCAATGTCCGAGCCGAAGGGGGAGGCGGAGGAACTCGACAGGGTTCGCCAAGCGGGGAACACGACTGGAGTGAAGTATGCACGTATCCGGCCAGTGGCGGGAATGGCATTGCAAGCCGACACTTAGAGTGGGTACAACACGTCTACCGACTAGTGGATGCGAGTACACGTGAGGATACCGGCTCTACACGTAGGTTATAAAACCTAGCGAACGTGTTAGGTGTCGCCCAGCCCGCAGCTCTACAGATATCTGTCAGCGAGGCGCCATGAGCCAGCGCCCAGGAAGAGGCCACCCCTCTGGTGGAGTGGGCTCTCAACCCGAGCGGGCAAGGCACGCCCTGGGATTCGTACGCCAAGGCGATGGCATCCACTATCCAGTGTGCCATCCTCTGCTTGGAGACAGCCTTTCCCTTCTGCTGGCCTCCGTAACAGATGAAGAGCTGATCTGAGGTCCTGAAGCTTCGCATTCTGTCCACGTAAACGCGCAGAGCGCGGACGGGACAGAGGAAAGCTAGGGCTGGGTCTGCCTCCTCCGAGGGCAGCGCTTGCAGGTTCACTACCTGATCTCTGAAGGGAGTGGTAGGAACCTTGGGCACGTATCCAGGCCGGGGTCTCAGGATAACGTGAGAATCACCGGGCCCGAATTCTAGGCATGTTTCGTCGACCGAAAATGCATGCAGATCCCCTACCCTCTTCAGGGAAGCCAATGCAACCAGAAGAACCGTCTTAAGAGACATTAGTTTCAGGTCGACTGATTGCAAAGGTTCAAAGGGATGACCCCGGAGAGCTGTGAGAACCAGGGTCAAATCCCAAGAGGGTACGGAGGAAGGGCGAGGAGGATTCAGTCTCCTGGCCCCCCTCAGGAATCTGACGATCAGATCGTGTTTCCCCAGGGACTTACCCTCAACTGCATGGTGATGTGCGGCAATAGCGGCAACATACACCTTGAGGGTGGAGGGAGACAGCCTTCGCTCCAACCCATCTTGCAGGAAGGAAAGCACGGATCCGACCGAACATGATCGGGGGTCCTCTCGGCGAGAGGCGCACCAATCGACGAACAGGTTCCACTTCAACGCATAGAGACTCCTAGTGGAAGGAGCTCTAGCGGAAGTGATGGTGTCTACGACCGCTTGCGGGAGATCACTCAGAACCTCCGCATCCCGTCCAGGGACCACACGTGGAGGTTCCATAGATCGGGACGCGGGTGCCACAGGGTGCCCCGTCTCTGAGTCAGGAGGTCCTTCCTCAGAGGAATCGGCCAGGGAGGGGCTGTCGCGAGGAGGATGAGGTCTGAGAACCAGGTCCGAGTGGGCCAGTACGGAGCCACTAACAGAACCTGCTCCCCGTCTTCCCTGACCTTGCACAGGAGTTGTGCGAGAAGGCTCACTGGGGGAAACGCATATTTGCGCAGACCCGGGGGCCAGCTGTGTGCCAGGGCAGGTACACCACTCCCTGACACACCGAGGAACCGGCCCAAATCGCTACACACGCACACACTCTTTGTGTTGCTGTGAAAACAGCAGTTTTCGAGCTTATAGCTCAGCTCCTTGGAGACTCGCGACCTCGCTGAACGTGCCGTTTCACCAGCACTGAAAGCTCGCTGTAAATCCTCTTCTGAGAATGTTTTAGAATAAAACAAACGAAGAAAGGAATCTTCTGAACAGGACACCAGTGAATGGCTCCGAAGCGAAAGACAGAGTGCGATTGCATCTGCTTCCTATTTATATACACCTGTCGGGGGCGGTGCGCATTATGCAAATATCGCACGCCAATTCCATTGGCTTGTTTTAGTTTACACGAAGATGATAGGGCTCTCTAAAGCGATATCCCAATTCGTCGGTCACTACTGACGTACGTCGAACGTGACCGACTGAAAGGGAACTCGATTTTTCAGGCTAGACCAAGCTAATGCACATACGCAGTCCTACACTCTAAAAGATGCTGGGTTAAAAACAACCCAAGTTGGGTTGAAAATGGACAAACCCAGCGGTTGGGTTAAATGTTTGCCCAACCTGCTGGGTAGTTTTATTTAAACCAACTATTATTTAAAAATTGCTTATTAATATAAATTTATTAATAAGCAATTTAATAAATGTTTATTGTTTAATAATTATTCATTGAACATTAATAAATGTTCATTTCCAACATACTTTGGGTTAATTTTAATTAAGCAATACAGTCATTTTTAAACAATAGTTGAGTTAAATAAAACTACCCAGCAGGTTGGGCAAACATTTAACCGTACCGCTGGGTTGAAACAACCCAATTGCTGGGTTTGTCCATTTTTAACCCAGCATTTTTTAAAGTGTAAGCACACATCTAAGAACACTGACTGTTTCTATAACAACCAGAGCTTTTAAACGGCAGCTGCAGTCACGCGATGACTTTACCAATCAGCGATTGGCTGTTTTAATTACAAGACGGGATTTATTCCGTCATATTGCGCGTTGCACTTTCTCCCATTCATAGTAATAGAAGTGCACCATCTTTCTGTATATAAAGTCTTTGTTTTAAGTCAATAGTGAAGATGGGTGAAAATGTGAATGTTAACGTCTAAGCTATTTCCACAAACCTCCTTGGCTAGCATATCCCGACTCCATCTCTGTTAATTTAGCTAAAAATGGAAAGTGAGATACAAACTGATAGTTCTGCTGTGGAAAATGTTTGTTCTGGAGCCAACTATCTCAGCTGTGGTGCTCAATTATGCTAAAGAGCTATGGGAGTTTCTGATTCATACAGTATTTGGACTTCTCCAGCAAGCACTGAATATATGTCATGTTTTTAACAGCAACAGTTGGTTACCTTCCAGTTTGACATGGAAAGTCTGAGTTAAGGCATTAATTAATTTCGTCTTATGTCTGTGTCTATAGTGTCCATACAGGGGTGTCTTTCTATGCCATGGCTGTAGACTACATGCAGCTCTTTCATTATTGTGCTCAATGGTGTCTAACCTCACATAATGAACTCCTTGTTGGTGCTAATGGTTACTATTATAAGAAACTGTCAAAAGTTCCACTTACAACAGCTCTCTATGACATTTACATCACAAATGTCTGTGAAACACTAGAGCAGGCTGTATTTTTAATGGCTTTGTGTCATGAATTTAATCCCTGTTTGGTTGCATAATCAATGCTTTTTTTATTTATTAAAGTTGCGATGTAACGGAAGTAATGTTAGATCTTTTCTTCCATATTATGATGTAAATCAGAGTGAAGAGGATTACTGAAAAAGAAAAAAAATGTATGTTTCCACACTAAAAATTAATTGTTGGTTTAACTTTAAAAAATAAGTTGGTTACCTTAAAATTTTGAGTTCATTGAAATTAAAAAATTTGGAGGTGATTGGTTTAATCAACAGGAACTCAAAATATTATGCTAGCTGAATTATATTAATTATCTAAGTTTTGACAAAAGAAAAACTGTTATGATAACAAATCACAAAGCATATGTCACCAGAGAGAAGTGTGACATTTCACAGGAAGATCGAGTTATGTTTTTATTAAAAATTAGGTCTTTATATAAACATGCACAAAGTAATCATTCACAATAAGATCAATGCATATAGAAAATAGATAGGTTGAATTTTCATTTCATGTCAACTTTAATGTATTAGAGAACTAGTACTGCAATATTTCTACGATACTTTACTCAAGTTATTTGCGCCTGCTCAAAAAAGAGATTGTTACAGTAAAATATGCATAGACTGATTTGCTTGAGTGCCGAATCCTATTTAAATCCATCTATTCAATGGCCTCTTCAGATGGCCTGAAATGCAAATGGGCTTAAATATGGGTGTGTTTTCTATTATTTGTTTGGGCACTAGAGAAAATGCAAGTGGTTCCACTTACATATGAGAGCCCTTCAAAATCCCTGTTTTATATCCTGTCTGTCTCCCTCCTCGTGTCCAAACGGCATTTTGGGTTTGATGACAATTTCAAATGCATTCCTACAAATTAGACTGGCACTCAGACACATCACACAGCAGGGAGACCGCGGCACAAAAATCGGCATCACAGTTTTGCTATGCTAGAATAAAGGGATTATCATAAGAGCTTTTAATCTCCCACAGACACGAGTAAACATTCATTCTTGCATCGCTTCATCATGCAATTAGTTTTCATCCTGTGAGAAAGAGAATCTTAATCGATTACAGTTGAATGGGGGGGTTGGTTTATCTGTGTGAGACTATTTTGCACAGATTTTATTATACACAGTTGGGTGTTACTCTCAATGTCATCACCAAATGCTAGTGGAATCTGGGAAACTTGCATTAATGATAATTCCAATAGCATGTGAAGGCGGAATTTGAAAAAACTAAATGATTATTAATTAATAAATACATTAAAGGGCATGCAAAATACACTTTAACAAGGTGTTGGGATTTAAATGTGTGTTGGCAGTGTGTGAACAACCACCCTACAATGATAAAAATCCACCCACTTTTTAATCTAAAATGATTTTTTTGAAATTCATCAACACTTTCAGGTCTCCCCTACTGCAGTGTCACATAGTCAGAAGTCTAACAGTGCTGTACATAAAAAAAACTCTTTTCTTTTGTATTTGCTATAGCTTAGCACAAACAAGTATGAACAAGAACAAACATATATGCAAGAACTACACACACACACGCACACACACACACACGTTCGTTTTTGTGAATTGTGGGGACATTCCATAGGTGTAATGGTTTTTATACTGTACAAACCGTATTTTCTATCACCCCACACCTAAACCTACCCATCACAGAAAACTGTGCATATTTTTACTATCTCAAAAAACTCATTCTGTATGATATATAAGCCTTTTGAAAAATGGGGACATGGGGTAATGTCCTCATAAGTCACCCTCTCCTTGTAATACCTATGTCATACCCATGTCATTATACAAATTTGTGTCCTGATATGTCACAAAAACACACACACACACACACACACACACACACACACACACACACACACACACACACACACACACACACACACACACACACACACACACACACACACACACACACACACACACAACCCTCACGCATTCCATCTTCACACACTCACACCTGCCCCATCTGAAAAAGCTGGTTTGGCATAGCAACCCCATGTCCTCTGAGCACCTGCAGTCTATCCAACAAGGTCATTGGCAGCACAGAAGAGGCCTGTCTAAGGTTTGCCAGCAGCAGGACAAATGGGAGGAAAGTGTTTCTTGTTCCAATCCAGCTCTCCAGCAGAGGTGACAATGGCTAAAGCAGCATGCCAATCCTCTCTGTGCAAAGAGACAATCGCTTGAATATCTTTGGCCACCTTTAGAGATTTCCTAAAACAAGCCTGTTTCAAAGAGCCTGAGTATCTGTGGTTTAAAGGTCTATGAGAAGCCAGTTTGATTACAGACCACTAAAGAGACAAACTCAGTGCCTTGAAAAATTAGACCACGGTAAATGCATTTTGTGCATACTAATGCAGTTTGTGCAAGTGTTGCCAGTCATTAGCAACTGCAGATAAAAGTTTGCATTAGCAATGTGTAAGTGGAAGTCATTTGATTGCCAAGCAGTAATTGCAAACAGGTGCATTAGCTAATTAAAAATTGAAAAATCTTCCTAAAAGCAACAGCTTATATTAGAATCTTAGTTTTATTATCATACCATAAACATGTTTGAGAAATAATTTCACTTGTACTTTTTGTGGTTTTTAAGTGGATCAGCATGAGTAATGTTGACTTAATTAGAGGAGAGATTTTATGTTGTTTTCATAGTCTTTGGCATAATATCATATCACCACCTTACTGTTTCTGCAGTAAATATTTTGTGCATAGTATGAAACTACATGTATCAAAGCGTGTAGTATAACTTACTATACAGTACATATGTGGAAAGAATGAAAATAACCACAATAACTTGCATATAATGCACATAATGCATTCAATTCCGCATACATTTTTTAAATAGTAGGCAATATTCACTGTATACTGCATGCAGCAGTAGGCTAGTATTCCATTCCGAACATACTGTATAGCCTCTGTTCAGAGGCTGCGTTGCAGTCCTGCCAATCACTATCAAATGTGCTGTGAATTGAAGGCAGGCTCCTGTTTATCATTCCCAGAGGCGTGTGGGTTAAAAATTATCCTCTTAGAATTTCACTGAATTTTGGCTGAAGGAATATTTTTAAGGAATTATATGCAGATCCTCTTGAACACCCCAGAAGGCACATAAAAATGAAGGAACATAACTCCTGACCCAATCAGAAGAGCACTTTAGATTTTTACATATGGACGCAATCCAGAATTATCTAAATGCTTTGCTGTGTCTAACCAGCCTAGCAAGTGATTTTGTGTGATTAACATTGAAAACATAACGCAGTGACAGTAGTAGTTTGTGGTCTGGCCATGATATAAATACCAAACTATCATCTTTGCCAACTGTCAGCTTTTATTCTGTTAAACATGCATGCATGATGTCATACCATCACTCTCAGTTTTGTTTTTGCCTAAGAACAGTACTTAATTCACAACATTAGGTTTCTTTTAGCATTATTAGTGTTGTTACTCACACTAAACATGAAATTTGTCAAAACATTTGTAGAAATATTGGTCCTACTTTACAGTTTCATGGTATGGTTAAGGTTTAATAACAGTAGATAATTATATCTATTAGATATAATAGATAATTATATCCATTGCAACAGTGCAATAGATATAATTACATAAATGCAGCTGTAATTACATGCAGGTATTTTTAAAATATACAAGTGCAATGGTAAAAACATGTACACAATAAATGCATTGTATAAAATGAATCATTTAAATGTTAGTACACAGTTAAAGACACTTACTATAAAGTTGGAACAAAATATTTGTTTACACTATTTTAAGGTGACAGTTACATTGTACTTACTCAAATAAGTACTGAGTAATATTAATTAATTACAAATACTTACTATTACAGTTACGGTTAGGGTTTGGTTTAGTTACTTGTAATTATGCATCATTTACTATTATTACTAAAGTAAGTACATGTAGTAACTATGTCACCTTAAAATAAAGTGTTACCAAATATTTATAAGAAAAAATATTGTAAAGAGTAATGAGAAATGAAATGAAAACCATTTCATTATTAAAAAGTGTCTGCAAAGTATGTGCCAAAATAAAATAAATGATTTACTATTTACTAAGTTTGTAACTTTAGAAAAAATATTTTTTTTTCATTTGCCAGATGCCTTCTTCAAAATCAGTCCAAAAACCAAAACATTTTGTTCAGAAGCTCAGATTTAATTTCAGGAAAAGACGAATTTTTCAGAGGGTAGTAGAACTAAAAGTGTTCAGAGGGCAGAAAGAGAGATTTCTATTAAGCAAAATGACACGCTTGGAGCAAGAAAAACTTGAATTTGCAGAAGAACCTTTAAAAAAGAGCCCAGAGGTACTTAGCTGAAAATATAGCTGTTTACTAAAACTAATTTTAACATATCATGGACAAAAAGCCATTCTAGCCAATGTAGTCCATCTCTGAGACGGCCTGACCACACCCAGCCAATAGTCCTTTCTCTCGTGTGCCAGTAGCCTATGTCTATAACCGCTGATTGATTGATCCCTTCAGGCAAAGCAACTAAAGATCCTTAGCTTCACTGCTTAGAAAAAATGGAGTATAGAGTTGCACAGCTTAGACCTTTAAGGTGATTGTATATGGAAGATTATCTAGAGGTGATATCCCAAATAAATGACTTAAATGTTGACTTATACAAATGGCCATATAAATGACATTACATTCAACATTACTTTTATTTTCATAATGAAGCATAAAATAACATTTCAGATACCAGTACTTTGAATATCCTTTAATCTTTTTGTTCAAAATAATTCTTTGTAGCTTTACTCACTTTGTATTTTCTGATATGTGACATATCCCTGACTCCTTTTTCATTAATCAAACTAGATTTAACAGTGATATTCAAAAGAGTGGGATCACAGGTCTGGCTGTAATGTTTGTTTCTAGCCCTGACAAAAGTGGATAAATTGCTATGTTTCCATTATGATACAGTGAGTATGTTTATTTATAATGGTATTTTACTCATGAACAGATTTGCTGGGTCAGCTAATACAAACTTCTTACCTAATTAATCTACAAATAGTTGTGCAGCATGAATGGTCTTGCCCCTGCAGGTTTGAAATATTAGAATGGGAAAGAGGTATTGGGGTTTGGGTGGGTGGAGGGTTAGGAGAGTCTATGGGGGATTACTTTTTGTTTCATAGCAGACTCTGTTAACAGCTATCATTCATCAAAGTTCAGTGATCTTAAAGAAGATTTGGAAACCTTGTGCAACAAGATCATTTTATGCTGTGAGTAGTACAGACCTAAATATTAGAAAATACCCTATGTTCTGCTGTAAATACATGCATATAGATGCATTTAGGTCTGCGCATGCGCATTAGCTTGATCCAGCCTGAAAAATACAGTTTTTTGTCATGATTCGAGTGTCTAGAAACTAAATTTATGAGCCGGTTGTTCTTAGATTTCATTGTTGATTTCAAATAGGAAATTTAATCGTAAAGTTGGCAAACAGTTTTGGAGAATTTGATGTTTCCCCATACAAAGAGATTGCATGATGCCCAGGATGCCCAAGAGGCATTTCAAAGATGGCCGCTGAGTGAAATGACTTGTCTTAAAGGGACTTTGGTACATATCGCTGCAGTTTTGCTGTGAAATGTCCACTGAGCGGCGCTAAAAGCGTGTCCCTTTTTTTTTTTTTGCCAGAGCAGATAATAGGGTGAATGCGGTACGTTTTTATGACGTTGCTTTTTAGACGAATCGCTGCGGTTCTCAATTTTGACATTTGCGCTCCGTTTCGTTTTAAAATAACGTCCCACCGACGCTACGACTAAACCTACCCGATGGCGTTAACAAAAGCAAATGTGACGTAAGAAGCGTCCGCAATCGTGTACCGTTTTTCAGCTCGTTTAGATCTCTCTCTTTTTTTTTTTTTTTCCCCAGTCAGTCGCCTTTCACGGGATTCGTTCCCAGGCATGGGAGTCGACTCCTCTTCGTAAGTCCAACTCCGTATCAGCCAAGCTAACGAGCAAGCTTGGTTGCGGCCAAAAAAAGCGAAACGCGTAGAGCCGGAAAGTCCAAAGTATGTTAGTTTACAAATCGGCACATGATATTGCGCGAGGAGACATCAAAACGAGGCTTTATGAATCCATAATCCGACCCCGGCCATCGTCAAAACCGTCTGTGAAAACGAGCCAAAGCACTCATTGACGTTTTACCGGCCTCTAGCATTCGTTTCTGTTGGAAACTGCAGCCAGACGTACGCGCCGGTACATAATTTTGTGTCTCGCGAAAACATGCCCATGGGTACGTCTCCTCACCCAAATCGTATAAATTCATATGAAGTAGCCAACTCCAATTAGTACACCATTTTTCACGTTCAAGTCCACTGACGTTAACCTACTAACCCCCCTGACTGCTTTGTCGGACATAACAGCAGATTCAGCATTATGATCGGTTAGATCGCCTGTCAATCAAACTCCCGGCAAAAGGTCAATTTCATTGCAGTTGCTCTCTTAAGTCAAATCCTATGTATTTTTAATGTAAAAACAAATGTAAATGTGTAAATATGATATGACTAATATTACATAATTGCTTCTTCATGTGATGTTTGTTTCTATGGAAGCTCGTTGCCAAAAGCAAACCCAACTTTAGTCCAAATACCAAGTGTCAGCTGTGTTGCCTTTTACACGGAGAGTGAAATTTATCGCTCATCTTGAAAGCATCAGTGTTGTATAAAATGCATGCTGGAGCATCAAAAGTCAAATTAATTGCATATGTTTGCCTGTTAATAAACAGTGCAGTGTAACAAACTGTTATTTCCAAAAGTTTTCAGAGACTGTACTATTATTCCATTAAATAACTGAAGCCTCAGCCAGTCTGTTAACTGAAGATATTGAGGTTGCTGCTTCTATGATCGTTTCCATTCAGACAGCCATAGTGGACTTTTGACATTTACAGAAATGCAGTTTTGCAGTCTGACCTCGCTCTGTTTGGGTTATACACTTCGACGGACACCCCTTTCACAGGGTCTTTCTTTCAATAAGAAGATCTTAGATGAATTTCACATTGGCCTTTATAAAGGGCAGGTGTTCGACTGATGGTCACCAAAAAAAGATGTGAGATATGAAATATATCTCTTTCTTTTATACTTGATGCCTTATAATTAATACGTGAAGACAACACTTTTGGGCTATGACTTATTGAGATTTTGTACTATAAATATGAGGTATACTGCAGGGGCCAGATAAAGTCCCCAGTATCTATACATACAATATTAACATCAGAAACCTCAAATTTTATATAGAAGAAAAAAAAAAGAAAGATGTTTGCCCTCTCCCTGCCATGACCTCTTCAGCTGCTATGAGCAATCAAAATGTTACACTGAATTTCAATGAAGCTATTTTCTTTCTTTATCATTGTGTAAAATACTGCAGAGCTGTTGCTTCTATCTGTCCCTCGCCCTGTCTGCTGTCAGCACAAAGGAACCAAGCTTGTGTGGACCTCATTAAAAATGAACTGATGAAGGTTATAGTTACATTTGTCAGGACTTCTACAGACACATCCTGGATAAGAAGACTCTGCTTGAAGCTGCCAGAGAGTGAGCATAAAAGACTTATTTTAAATAAATAAATAAAATCTTCCCGATTCCAAACTTTTGAACAGTAGTTCAGCATTCAAAATAGTACCAACCAAGCTTGACACGAAACTTCAGACCGTGGACCTGAACATCTCCCTGTGCATCTCCATGACAAGCATCTTTTTTTTTGCAGATGATATTAGAGTACATTACCTACAGTAGGCCTATTTTACCAGTCTGTTTCTGAAACGGGATGATTATTTGAGGTGGTAAGCTGTGGAGCAAGTGCAAAATTTATTGTTTTGGATTTGAGTAACATACAGACACAATCCCTCAAGGCATTATGATGTGGGTAGTAGAATTTATTCACACACAATCCCACAACCCTGCATGTGTGTGGAATATTAAATTAGGAAGTGCAATAAGTTGCACAATCCCATAGGACTAACCAGGACCAGCAAGTTTTTCCTTCCTGATAGAAACATACAATGTAATATTTTGTCACGTTTTAATATGAGCAGGATTGTTTACCTGTTCACTCTAGGCATTGTTTGATTTTAGAGACAGTCATTCTCTAGTCATTTTACTAGTTCACTGACAGAATAATGTTGTTGTGGTAAAATGATTATCTATAATATCCAAAGCCAAAGTTAAAGGCTTAACAGGCTGCTTTACTGTAGTGATATTTTTAGATACAATATGTGACCCATGCTGACCCAATGCACACAAGCTAATTTCGAGCTACAGGCAAAACCAGTGAAAAATGTCAATTTTGGTCAAAATTGAGGTTTTCACAAAAATGAGTTCATTAAGCCCCTGCCTCAATCCCAATGCTCCAAATAGCAATTAAACATCTAAAATTATATTTTATTTGTATGTTTTCTGAGATGAGTTAGCTACCTTTACTTTGACCTTGAAAAATGCTGTTTTTCTCTGCTTGCTTCTCGACGACTGACGCTTCCCTCAGCACAAGTTTGGTATCGTTATAATGCGCAACATTCCAACTTTTTGAATATTCATAGCGTGTTCTCGATGGCATGAGTCTGAACCAATGAAATGCGATTTTCAAACTCATGCTGATGTAAACAGAACGATCTTACTTGCAATGACTGACAGTTCCGAAGCGCGCGATCCCGGTATACACACATACACAGAATTACAGCATTCAAAATATCTGTCTTGGCGAGTATTCGCGCAAACATTATCTGTTATGTCTTGAGTGAACGTTTGGTGGGGGAAAAACTTCTTATGTGTAACATTATATTATATCCGTGTAATTCAGTAGTTCTTATACTGGCTTTCTGTTTCATTAATATTAATCAAACAATTGTGGAATCATGGGGGAAAAAAAGTTGAATACATCTTTCCTGTATATATATATATATATATATATATATATATATATATATATATATATATATATATATATATATATAGGTTTTTACTTGGTTTGTGCCAAATTTGGTGGTATTACCAGGTTTGGTTGCTGGTGATTTTGTTTTGGACCCTTCAGAAAACTTTAACCTGATTTTTCTCAAAATTGACTTTGCTGACTATCGACTTCAAACAGTTGTAGCTCAGTCATTTTTTGTCGGATTCCAAAAAATTATACATCAATAACAATAACTGATTTTTGAAAATGTGCTCATTGCAACTCATTTTGCCAGCACGGGTCATATATATTCATCATACAATACCCCAACTCTTTTTGTCAAGCAGTGCTGCAGTGAACACTGGACTTAAGAACACTTTGCATCCCACTCACAACCTCAACAATTAACTGTAGTGCACTTTTCAATTGTATTTCATGTTTATCTGTACTGTAGACTTTACATGGTCATGCAATTCTCAAACTACTGTGAATATATTTATTTGGAATATTTACACTACTGTTTAAAGGTTTGGATTGTTTAATGTTTATGAAAGAAGTCTCTTGTGCTCACTAAGGCTGAATTTGATAAAAAAAAATACATTAAGAACAACATTTTAAAATGACTGTTTTATATTTTAAATTTTAAAATGTAATTTATTCCTCTGATGGCAATTTTCAGCATCATTACTCCAGTCTTCAGTGTCACATGATCCTTCAGAAATCATTCTAATATGCTGATTTGATGCTCAATTTCTTATTATTGTCAATGCTGAAAATAGTTGTGCTGCTTAATATTTTGTCGATTGTGAAACTGTGATATATTTTCTTTTCAGGATTCTTTGATATAAAGTAAAAGTCTTTATTTTCACTTTTGATCAATATAAGATGTCAGATGTCAAAAATCTTTTTAAACAGTAATATGTGAATAGCACATTTTAAATGGTTAAACTCTCTCAAATACAGTTGTGGCCAGAATTATTAGACCCCTTAATAAATATGATCAAAGATGACTAAAAATAAATTTGCATTGTTTATCCTTTTGATCTTTAATTCATAAAATTAGCAAAAATCTAACCTTTCATTGAAGGAAAAGAATTGAAAGTGGGGGAAAATAACATTAAGAAATAAATGTTTTTCTCCAAAACACGTTGACCACAATTATTAACACCTCTAGAATTTTTTACGAGTAAAATATCTCTGAAGTATATTCGCATTCATATTTAATTTTTTTTTAGCTCACCGGGGTGATCATGAACATGAAACTGTCCAGCCAGGACTTCCTGTTACACAGGAGTATAAACATGAGGAAACACAAAGGCCAAATTCCCTTAATCATTCATCACAATGAGAAAAAACAAAGAATATAGTTCTGATGTGCAGAAAAAGATTGTTGAGCTTCACAATATAGAAAGTGGCTGTAAGAAATAGCTAAAGCATTGAAAATCCCCATTTCCACTATCAGGGCAATAATTAAGAAGTTCCAATCAACTAAACATACAAATCTGCCTGGAAGAGGACATGTGTCTAAATCGTCCTAATGCGCGGTGAGGAGGAAAGTTTGAGTGGCCAAAGACTATCTAAGGATCACAGCTAGGGAATTGCAGAGATTAGTTGAGTCTTGAATCTCAGAAAGCCTAAAAAAAATTATCAAACAGCACCTACATCCCCACAAGTTGTTCAGGAGGGTTTCAAGAAAAATCCTCTGCTCTCATCCAGAAACAATCTCCAGCATATTTAGTTGTCAGACAAGACTGGAACTTCAAATGGGACCGGCTTTTACGGTCAGATGAAACTAAAATAAGAGCTTTTGGCAGCAAACCCACCAGATGGATTTGGTGCACACATGGATAAAAAGTGCCCCATGCCCACGGTTAAATATACTGCTGGATCTTTAATGTTGTGGGCCTATTTTTCTGCTGGAGGTCCTGGACATCTTGTTCAGATACATGGTATCATGGATTCTATCAAATACCAACAGATAAAAAATAGAAACCTGACGCTTCTGCTAGAAATCTTATAATGGGCCATGGTTAGATCATCCGTTGGGACAATGATCCAAAACAAACATCAAAACCAGCACAAAAATGTGTCACTGAGCACAAAATGAAGCTTCTGCCATGACCGTCCCAGTCCCCTGACCTGAACCCTAAAGAAAATGAGTGGAGTGAACTGAAGAGAAGAAGCACCAACATGGAGCTGGGAATCTGAAGGATCTGGAGAGATTCTGTATGAAGGAATGGTCTCTGATCTCTTCTCAGGTGTTCTCCAAACTCATCAGGCGTCATAGAAGAAGACTCGGAGCTGTTATCTTGGCAAAAGGAGGTTGCAAAAAGTATTGAATAAAAGGGGGCTAATAATTGTGGGCAACGTGTTTTGGAGAAAAACATTTATTTCATAATGTTATTTCCCCCCCACTTTCAATTCTTTTCCTTCAATGAAAGGTTAAAAGCATAAACAATGCAGATTTATTTTTAGAGTCATCTTTGATCATATTTATGAAGGGGTCTAATAATTCTGGCCACAACTGTACTTGATTCTGATTAGTAACAGCAGTCTGTAAATTGCTAAATGATATTGAATGATTAAAAATAATCCAAAGATTTGGACTTTTTGTTAATATGTAAAACAGAACCAACTAATGCCTCAGACTAACTAAAGGCTTTATATTTGAACAACAGCAATATGGTCATATAATTAGAATATCATCAAAAAGTTAATTTATTTCAATAATTGTATTTTGTAATTGTATTATTGTTATTTATCTATTGTATTTATTGATGAGTAGTTAGTTATGTATTGAATGTTTTTTAACCGGACCTCAGTACCTAATTTCGTTCAAGCTCATTACACACAGACTGATATATTTCAAATGTTTATCTCTTTTAATTTTGATGATTATAACTGACAACTAAGGAAAATCCCAAATTCAGTATCTCAGAAAATTAGAATATTGCGAAAAGGTTCAATATTGAAGACATCTGGTGCCACACTCTAATCAGCTAATTAACTCAAAACACCTGCAAAGGCCTTTAAATGGTCTCTCAGTCTAGTTCTGTAGGCTACACAATCATGGGGAAGACTGCTGACTTGACAGTTGTCCAAAAGACGGCCATTGACACCTTGCACAAGGAGGGCAAGACACAAAAGGTCATTGCAAAAGAGGCTGGCTGTTCAAAGAGCTCTGTGTCCAAGCACATTAATAGAGAGGCGAAGGGAAGGAAAATATGTGGTAGAAAAAGGTGTACAAGCAATAGGGATAACCACACCCTGGAGAGGATTGTGAAACAAAACCCATTTAAAAATGTGGGGGAGATTCACAAAGAGTGGACTGCAGCTGGAGTCAGTGCTTCAAGAACCACTACGCACAGACGTATGCAAGACATGGGTTTCAGCTGTCGCATTCCTTGTGTCAAGCCACTCTTGAACAACAGACAGCGTCAGAAGCGTCTAAAGACAAAAAGGACTGGACTGCTGCTGAGTGGTCCAAAGTTATGTTCTCTGATGAAAGTAAATTTTGCATTTCCTTTGGAAATCAGGGTCCCAGAGTCTGGAGGAAGAGAGGAGAGGCACACAATCCACGTTGCTTGAGGTCCAGTGTAAAGTTTCCACAGTCAGTGATTGTTTGGGGTGCCATGTCATCTGCTGGTGTTGGTCCACTGTGTTTTCTGAGGTCCAAGGTCAATGCAGCCATATACCAGGAAGTTTTAGAGCACTTCATGCTTCCTGCTGCTGAACATCTTTATGGAGATGCAGATTTCACTTTCCAACAGGACTTGGACACAGTGCCAAAGCTACCAGTACCTGGTTTAAGAACCATGGTATCCCTGTTCTTAATTGGCCAGCAAACTCGCCTGACCTTAACCAAGAACTCTTGTCAAGAGGAAGATGCGATATGCCAGACCCAACAATGCAGAAGAGCTGAAGGCCACTATCAGAGCAACCTGGGCTCTCATAACAACTGAGCAGTGCCACAGACTGATCGACTCCATGCCACGCCACATTGCTGCAGTAATTCAGGCAAAAGGAGCCCAAACTAAGTATTGAGTGTTGTACATGCTCATACTTTTCATGTTCATACTTTTCATTTGGCCAAGATTTCTAAAAATCCTTTTTTTGTATTGGTCTTAAGTAATATTCTAATATTCTGAGATACTGAATTTGGGATTTTCCTTAGTTGTCAGTTATAATCATCAAAATTAAAAGAAATAAACATTTGAAATATATCAGTCTGTGTGTAATGAATGAATATAATATACAAGTTTAACTTTTTGAATGGAATTAGCGAAATAAATCAACTTTTTGATGATATTCTATATGACAGCACCCGTATTCACTCCTGCACAGTCACAAATTTGGTTGTAGCAGTAATAAATGGTCCCTTTCAATGAACAAATGCTCTTGATAAGTTTCTGACTTATTCTCAGGAAAAATAGACGGTCATGTCTGGACAAACTGTTGCCATGGCAACAAAAACAAATCTAAACTTTTGATTGGACAAGTCTGTAGTAAAAGCCTATGTGTGCCTAGCAACTGTGAACTTTTGTTTAGTTAGCACAAACAAAAACAACTGTCACCTGTTGACACAAAAATTTGCTACATAGAGGTGTGACTAAAGCTGGGCTGTTACTTGCACTGCAAGTGCAGGTTAAAAAGAGAAAGGTACTGGTATCGAATAGATTATAATAGCTGACTAAACTAAAATACCTATACATGAATAAAATATCATTGTATTAAACTTCATATTAACACATTGTAATGACTCTGCTGTTACCCACAACAACACAATTTAGGACTTTACGGTATGGTTATATATATTTACATTTGTTAATTCAATGACTACCATTAAATAAAGTAACAATACTTTTACAGCCTTTATTAATCCTGGTTACTGTTAATTTATACATATACTATTTTTTTGTAACATTTTAAGTTGCATAATTGAACATTAGTTATGAAGAACATTAATTAACAATGATTCATAAATTAACCTAGAATAATAAATGCTGTAAAAAGTGATACCTAATGCATTAACTAATGCTTGCAAATTGAACCTTACTGTAAAGTTTTAGCAGTATTTTTAGTTAGATTTTAATGGACAAAAGCAGTCGTATCACCACAGCAGATTTTGAAATTAGACCTGTTCTGTGTTTTCCTCTGAAGAAAGTCAAGCACTGGAGTGCAAAACAGTGTAGTGTGTGCAGTGGAGAGGTCCTGAAGTCATCTATTTATTAACAGGGCCGACTGGAGGAAATCCTCAGGGGCACAAGGCTCACTTTCAGAAGGAGGGGAGAAACACTTAACACTGAAATAGACATCCACGCTCAGCATACATCCCAAAGGGTGTGTGCTCCAGGCTGGGTTGGGTAACTGCTGCGTGTGTCCATATGGCAGAAAGAAGAAGTTAATAGTAGGTACCTATTACGTTTACAAGCTACTGTGCTTAATTAATTATATCAGGTTTATTTTGAGTAGCTTAACACTTAAATTAATTAAATAGAGGTTCATGGTAGAATGGTATGAAACTTGGCACTTGCTATATGCACAAACACACACATTGTTGCATAACATGGGTTTCCGTGTTATATAAGGACGTTCCATAGACATAATGATTTTTATACTGTACAATATGTATATTCTATCCCTTAACCCTACCCATCACAGAAAACTTTCTGCATTTTAATTTCCAAAAAAACATAACTTGGTATGTTTTTTTAAGCTGAATTATAGCAGATAATCACATATGCATCTACTGTGGTTACAGACCATTTTGCTCTTGAGTGTTCACAGATCGGCTTTGACTGTTCCAATATGGCGGATGCTTCCGTACTGTGTCCCATAGAAACAGCCGCTAATGAGGCATCTGTATATATGGCTAATAGCTTTAAATGCTAATAGCTAATACAGAGCTTACAAAGATTCTAGCTGAGGAGGTTTCTTTCCACACATTGACTTTGTTTAAAGATGCTTTGTGTGTTTTCATCATTCAGAGATTAAGAAATGCTTGGGGTGGGGTTTATGAACCCAACAAACTCTACATATTTTCCTAAACTCACATTAATGCTTACTCTAAAAGACATTGTAATTGGGTCTCAATGGGATATCGATTTCAGCCTGCAAGCAACTAGGCTTAATTTGTTACTGGGAAAATTAACTCTAAACAGTTCACATATTTTACCAAATTTAGCATTGTGCTCAAAGGCCTTCCAATGGTTTAAGTGCACTTACGGTGGTGTTGATTGGCCCACATATTCTAACAAAACTCATACGAACTGTATAAACTAATGAAATAGTGTGCAATTATTGTGACAAGTACAAGTCACCTCAAAAGCATTATTCTACAATTCAATAAAAAAATGGTTTGCTAAGTACAACACATCCAATCAATAGCACATTAAATCAAATTGACTCACCAATAAAGTGCCTTTGAAAATGATGCAACGACCTGTAAAACTTGTCAGTGATTTTCCTTTCAAGATTTGTCTGTCCATTTATGAATTCATTGACATTTGAAAACAAACAGCAAATGGTGTTCATATTTGGTCAATCAAGCGCTCATTGTAGGAAATTAAAAGAAATTACATTAAAAGAAATGAACATAATCAATATACATACAGACAACAACACTGTAACGGACTCATATTTAAAAGGTTTACTGGCTTATATTTTCCAATTCATCCTTCATTTTTGTCTGCTTTTGTTAAAGGGGCTATTTATATGTAAGAATTTTCATGTATTAATTGCTTTTTTATTGGCAATGTGCATGTAATGAAACTTAAAAATCGAGACCTTCCCCTGCTTCTTAGGTTGTCTATGAATGCCTGTATTTTATATGAAGGACTCGGGACGTTTTTGCCGGGAAAATCAAAAGGATACATTTAGACGCGCTCCCAAGAGCCTCTTTTCCGTTCTTCACCGTGAGTATATTGAGGCCTTGAATCACATTCAGTCTGTTGTGTGTTACGTGTGCACGAGTGCGAGCATGAGCAATAAGTTGCTGGCTGCAGTTCACTTAATGGCCACCAGTGTCACTAAAAACATGGGTTCCCTTTCGTGGGAACTATCGACGCTACGTCGGATGACGTGATGGGAACCCTCTGTATTTTTGTGTTCGTGAAGCACCTCTGTATCCAACCAATGAAAAGACGCGACGTCAGAGGCGGGTGACGTCACGGATCAGGAAGCTATAAAGCACACCTGAACACAAAGCACGCCAGCTTCTGTTGTCTTCAGCAAGCGTTCTCTGTATCTTGTCTGTCTTATTTATTGTTGTCTGTCTGATATATATATATACATATTCACACAGTGATCTCTTCGTCCGAGGACAAGAGTTTCAAAGCACAAAAATAAGACAAAAAGCATTATGGCGGAAAAGCAGCAACAGTTTAAAAAGTGTACTCCTCCTTGTCCACGCTACATAGTGACAGGAGATTCACACGACATGTGTGTGAAATGCCTGGGGGTTGAGCATGCACAGGCGGCTCTCGAGGGAGCCGTCTGTGTACACTGCGATCAGCTCACCCTCAGAGTGCTGCGATCTCGCCGGGCGCTCTTTGAGGAGGGCGCCGAGGCGAGTGTTCCCCGCGGGTCTGGTCCCGCTGTTGCCGAGGCACAGCGAAGGCTGCACTCGTGTTCACAGATGGATCTAGCAGAGGGGGAAGAGACGGGCACTGCCCTATCGCTTCCCTTACCTGCTAGACCCAGTGTCTCTTCTTTGGTGGCGGAAGCACGCGTAGCGGTTTCTTCCCCCCGAAGAGAGGCACCGATGCTTAACATATCTTCCTCCGAGGAGGTTGATGTGGAGAGCGTCGATGAGGAACCGCCATCCTCATCCCCTGCTTATGAGGAGCTATTAGAGGTAGTGACCAGGGCAGTAGAAAAGTTAAAAATCGACTGGCCCGCGGAAAAGCTGAAAATAAACCAAAAAGTAAGCTTGATGAAAGGTTTCTTCCCGCGCGGTCACTACCTCAGCGCCGGGTCTGTCGTTTCCCGACCTCCACACCGAGGTGTCGAGGTCGTGGAAGAGGCCAGTACAATACAGACTGTACAGCCCGCAGACGTCACTATATAGCAATATAGTTGGGCTGAAACGTCACGGCTATGGGGCGATGCCTCGGGTCGAGGAGACGCTCGCGAGCCATCTCTCACCCGAGCCCACATCGTCCCTTAAGACCCGACGCTGCCCACCAAGCCCCTAAAGACAACTTCCAGCTTGGTGGGCAAGGCTTATTCGGCGGCAGGTCAGGCGGCGGCATGCCTTCATACCATGTCTATCTTACAGGCATACCAAGCCGACCTGCTGGGGGAAATTGATGACACTGGGGAAGCGTCCTTGAGGCTATTCACGAGCTCAGAAAGGCAACAGATTTAGCTCTCCGGGCCACCAAGGAGACGGCCAAATCCATCGGCCGCTCTATGGCAGCCCTGGTGGCCACGGAGAGGCATCTCTGGCTCAACCTCTCAGACATCAAGGAGAGAGATAAAAATGTTCTCATGGACGCGCCGCTGTCTCCTGATGGCCTGTTCGGCGACGCAGTGTCAACTGTCGTCGACAGGTTTCAGGAGACACGAAAGCAGACAGCGGCATTTTCTAAAATTATTCCCCGCCGCTCTCATCCCCCCGAGGCTGCTGGGCGGGAGCAGCCTCGGCCGACAGCCAGCTCCTCAGCACACAGGGTGCAACAAAGAGCCAGTGTCGCCTCCCCGCGCTCCCCACAAAGATTTGGGGGCCGGGGCGGGTGGCACAGGCGAAGCCTTCCGGAGGTAGGACGGATCTGAGGACCGTCATTATCTCCCGGAAGGCTTCAAAGAAGAGGTCCTGACCTTTATAGTGCAGGATCTCCTCGAGGGCAGCCCCTCCGGGGGATTCGGATATCGGGTCCCTCCCGGTGCCCTCAGGGGACCGTCCTGTCAACCCTGCCACCCAGCGTGCGTCAGGGCACAGCGGTCTCCGCCGATCCTCCGAGGAGGGTTGGCCAGCACGTGATTCGCCTGTCTGCCGGTGCGCCGCGTCAGATGGACGAGCCAAGTGCTCAAAAAACACCAGAGACCAGTCTCGAGAGACTGGTTCCCTTAGTAGAATATTTGGAAGAGTGGAAAAATCTCCCGAATGTTTCGAAGTGGGTGCTGCTCATGGTAGAACAGGGCTACAGAATTCAGTTCGGTTCACGACCGCCCAAGTTCAATGGGGTGCTTCCTACGGTGGTAACCCCAGAGCAGTCTCTGGTGATGGAGCAAGAAGTAACGACGCTTTTGCAAAAAGGGGCTATAGAAAGGGTTTCCCCTCCCAGCAAAATGTCGGGCTTTTACAGCCGCTACTTCATTGTTCCGAAGAAGGATGGAGGGTTGCGTCCGATCATAGATTTACGTGTGTTAAATCGATCAGTAAGGAAGTTGAAGTTCAAAATGCTTACACTCAGACAGATCATCCCTCAGATCAGGTCCGAGGACTGGTTTGTAGCGATAGATCTGAAAGACGCATACTTTCATGTATCCATCCATCCTTCACACAGGAAGTTCCTCAGGTTTGCTTTCGGGGGCGAAGCTTACCAATACAGGGTTCTTCCGTTCGGCCTATCCCTCTCACCCCGCACGTTCACGAAGTGCGTGGATGCAGCGCTGGCTCCGCTGAGACTCCAGGGCATCCGCGTGCTGAACTATATCGACGATTGGTTGATACTAGCTCAAACAGAACAATTGGCAGTTCAACATCGAGATGTTGTTCTGTCGCACATGAAAAGGCTTGGGCTGAGGCTCAACGCCAAAAAGAGTGTGCTGGTCCCAAGTCAGGTTGCAAACTATTTAGGTGTAATCTGGGATTCCACCACGATGCAGGCGCAGTTGTCCCCTGCTCGTGTGAGTTCCATTCTCGGGGCCGTGAAAGGGGTGAAATTAGGCCAGTCACTCACTGTAAAACAGTGTCAGAGACTGTTGGGTCTGATGGCAGCTGCGTCCAACGTCATTACTTTTGGCCTCCTGCACATGAGACCCTTACAGTGGTGGCTCAGGACCAAGGGGTTTTCCCCGAGGGGAAATCCTTTTCGCATGATCAAAGTCACGCGGCGATGCCTTCGTGCTCTGGTCATGTGGAAGAAGCCTTGGTTCCTAACCCAGGGACCCGTGCTGGGGACTTCTGGTCGTCGTGTAATGCTTACGACAGATGCTTCCCTCACGGGCTGGGGGGCGATCATGAGTGGTCGCTCGGCTCAGGGTCTTTGGGAGGACCATCAGCTCTCCTGGCACATAAATCGGCTGGAGATGATGGCGGTGCTTCTTGCACTGAAACACTTCCTCCCCGACCTGAGAGACCATCATGTGCTGGTCCGAACGGACAACACTACGGTGGTCTCGTATATCAACCATCAGGGGGGTTTGCGGTCTCGCCCATTATCAAAGTTGGCCAGTCGCATCCTCCTCTGGTCCCAGGGAAAGCTCCTCTCCGCTGAGAGCAGCCTACATCCCCGGGCGGTTGAATGTGGGAGCGGACGCCCTGTCGAGGCAGGGCGCGAGATCGGGGAATGGAAACTCCACACCAAGGTGGTGGAGTTAATATGGAAAACTTTCGGTCGAGCTCAAGTCGATCTTTTTGCCACAGAGGAGTCAGCTCAGTGTCCTCTGTGGTACTCACTTCAACACCCAGCACCTCTAGGGCTGGATGCCATGCTACAGACGTGGCCGAGGCTACGTCTGTATGCATTTCCCCCAGTCTCAATGCTCCCGGGAGTTCTGGAAAAGGTTCGCCAGGAGAAGGTCGACCTAATATTGGTGGCCCCTTACTGGCCGACCAGAATATGGTTTTCGGACATAATGTCTCTTCTGCACGGCTCTCCCCTTAGAGCTTCCCCTCAGGCAGGATCTCCTGTCTCAAGTGGGCGGCACGATTCTAAAACCATCCCCGCCCAGAAATGTGGAAACTGTGGGCCTGGCCCCTGAGGGGGCAAGGCTCATAGGATCTGGTCTCCCAACTGAGGTTGTGGAGACCATCCTTCATTCCAGAGCTCCCTCCACGAGGAAGTTGTACTTATACAAATGGAAATTGTTCTCTGTGTGGTGTGAACAACATAATTTGGACCCGGTCCATTCTTCAGTCTCAGACGTGCTTCGGTTCCTTCAGGAAAAGTTCTCGGAAGGTTTAACCCCTTCCACGCTGAAAGTATATGTGGCCGCTATTTCGGCTCATCATATTCCTGTAGGGGCTCCTCGCTGGGTCGAGACCCTCTAGTAGTACGCTTCTCCGTGGTGCACTCAGGTTGAGGCCTGTGGTGCGCACAAAGACCCCGACCTGGGACCTCACTATTGTGCTCCAAGGGCTGGCTGAGGCTCCCTTCGAGCCAATAGAGGAGGTGTCAGACAAATTCCTGACACTTAAAACTATCTTTCTTCTTGGCCGTCTCTTCTTTGAAGAGAATTGGTGATTTACAAGCGCTGTCAATAGCTCCATCTTGTCTTGAGTTTGCGCCTGGTATGGTGAAAGCCTTTTTGCATACCAGGCCGGGCTATGTTCCAAAGGTTCCGACGAGGGTCCCAGGCCCCATTGTACTTGAGGCTTTCTGCCCGCCTCCTTTTGCAAACTTGGATCAGGAAAGGAAGAATCTGCTTTGCCCTGTAAGAGCATTAGATGCGTATGTCCACAGAGCTGCCCTGTGGAGAAAAACAGAACAATTGTTTGTGTGTTATGGGTCCCCTAAGAAGGGGGGCCCAGCATCTAAACAGCGGATGAGCAAGTGGGTGGTCGAGGCCATCTCACTTGCATATGAGACGGTGGGGCGCCCGTGTCCTTTGATGGTGCGGGCTCACTCCACGAGAGGTATGGCCGCGTCCAGAGCTCTTCTATCTGGTGTCTCTATGGACGACATTTGTGGTGCGGCTGGATGGTCATCCCAGCACACCTTTATCAGATTTTACAATCTTCACCTTAATATCACTCCGGGGGCCAGGGTGCTACAAGATAGCAGCCAGACACTTGGAGAGACGGCGTAGTTGGGATTGCGTTCCCATCACGTCATCCGACGTAGCGTCGATAGTTCCCACGAAAGGGAACGTCTCGGGTTACGAGTGTAACCCTTGTTCCCTGAGTAAGGGAACGAGACGCTACGTCACGTGGCCGTATCTCCTGCATACCTGGTGCGCTTGCTTCAGACAACCTACAGAAGCTGGCGTGCTTTGTGTTCAGGTGTGCTTTATAGCTTCCTGATCCGTGACGTCACCCGCCTCTGACGTCGCGTCTTTTCATTGGTTGGATACAGAGGTGCTTCACGAACACAAAAATACAGAGGGTTCCCATCACGTCATCCGACGTAGCGTCTCGTTCCCTTACTCAGGGAACAAGGGTTACACTCGTAACCCGAGACGTTTCTGAATTCTACATATATTAAGGATTATAATGAAAATTAATTATTTAATTATAGTAAAATACAGCGTAATACATTTCATGTGTTTATCATGAGCAAAAATGGTTCAGGCATTAAGAGCTAAATGTCATTGGAATGCAAGTTCTTCTGGAAGTGACCTATTTCTTTTATTATCTTGTATCTGCATGGATGGAAGCTGTTTCACATGGCTTGAGGAATGTACGCAGAGTTTACAGTAAGATCTCCGATCTGTTTTGCCAAATGCAAATCCCTCTTGGGAGCTCACAATTACCGTGGTGGGACTGGGCGGCTTAAAGACTGAAACTCCTGGTATGTCTCAGCTGCCAGTGTCAATGTGTAACGGTCAGGACAGCATATCCAAATATGACTTAAAATGCACAACAATGTATTTAAAGGCGACATTTCATGAAAATCTGAATTTTCCATGTTTAAGTGCTATAACTGGGTCATCTACCAACCCAGACAATGTGAAAAAGGACAACCCAGTAACTTTGTTTTGGTAAACTTTTCTCTGCAAGCATGTGAAAAAACGAGCCGCTCAGATTTCGTTCCCCTAGTGATGTAGGAAGGGGAAATTATTATAATATTACACTCCTTAATCTGCATTTTCACTCGTGGCGACGTTTTCGCAAGCGAGGCAAAGCTGCAGATGAAGAAATGTATGTATTTTTAAGCAATACAATGTGTTTCTTCAGGTTGGGCAGCTCCACTTTGTGTGCTTTCCTTTAGCCACCATACAATATATTACTTTTTGCTTGCACAAACAGAAGTTGTGTTTGACAGAAATGTATAATGTAGTGTCATTTATGACTCAACCACAAAACAGCTTAGACTACTATTACTAATGTGATGTCATTTTACGCCGGACTGCTTCACAAATGAGGATCAATTCAATGCTGGATTTGCACAAAAGATTAACATGACGACACATGCTAGTCGTTGAGTTGAATCAACTCCACGGCAACTACATAAATTTATCCACTAACCATTCAGAAACCATTCAGAAACGACCAGATGCAAGTTGTAACTTCTTCCTCAGTCTTTTCATCAGTGTCACAACAATGAAATGCTGAACACTATTACTAACAATTGTCATTTTGGCATTTCTCCAGCTTTGTTGTTATTGAGCAACCGAAGCAAGAGCTGTTAAAGCTCCGCCCTCTTCTGGAAAGGGGGCCGGGAGCAGCAGCTCATTTGCATTTAAAGGGACACACACAAAAACGGCGTGTTTTTGCTCACACCCAAATAGGGGGAAATTTAACAATCTATAATAAATGATCTGTGGGGTATTTTGAGCTGAAACTTCACAGACACGTTCTAGGACACCAGAGACTTATATTACATCTTGTAAAAGGGGCATTATAGGTCCCCCTTTAAAGATGTTCTTTGAGTAAGAGGCATAATCAGATATATAAAAAAACTGTTGCCATGTGCTTATTGCTAAAAAGCAGCATCTATTAGCCTGCTCTTTGAGTAGGCCCACATTTATTATTACACTTTTTGGATCCTATTACAGTCTCCGCTCCAGTGTAACCAAATAAATTATGTGTGCAAGAGAAGCGGAGAGCGTCACACTTTCATTTAAGACCCCTTCCGCCGGTGTGACAAGGCCCATCAGTTTTAAGACCTATCTGCTGTCCAGCTCAGGCCTAGCAGCCTCAGCGAAGAGTATTCAGGGTAGCATGGTGACAAATGACATTTCATAAAGCTTTATATCAACCTAGCCTGCTATCTGGGGATACTCCTGGTGTCCCTGGAGAGAAAGCAATCGTTCATCCTTCCTCTACAACACAATCTAACCTCAGTTAATGCAGCAAATGTCTCAAAGGGGTGTTTGTGAGTCTCCTACATTCATATAATCCAATACAACATGCAATTTATGAGTATAAATCACATATCTCAGTTGTACTACTCACGATCCAGAAGCCTGTCACTGTCTTGACAGCTGTAATGTAATTGGAAGAATATCGCAGCGAAGTCCTAATGGTGAAGAGAGAATAAGCTGTTATTTCCTACGTGTAGGTGGAAAGCCTTTCTAGTGTTCAATTTGCAGATATTAAAGTGAGAGAGAGAAAGGAAGAAATATATATCTGAATCTCTGTGGTCTTTGTATTATCTCTGTTTGATGTCTGCAAATACAGTTGTCTCTCTATTGCACACTCAAGCCATTATCACATGAAAATTATAAACATGAATGAGCAAGAGATTATGAGTTACTTACAATAAAGCTCTGTGCCTGAACAGCTTCATGAGACTTTTCAGTTAAGCAGTATAGAAGGAAAACTGTTTGCAGATGTTTGATCTGACTCTGAGAGTTTGATGTTTTTCATGTGCAACTGTAATCTTGATAGAGTTGCAGTTTGGATTGAACTCAATTCAGGTTCTTTACATTTCATTCTGGAGACAGTGAACAGTGCTCCTAAAAGATGTTGATGTAAACCAGCTGTTAAATTACTCTAAATTCCTTTCTGAAATATATTTCATGTAAGCTGAGAGCACAAGTATATACATACACTACTGTTCAAAAGTTTGGGGTCAGTAAGATTTCTTAATGTTTTTGAAGATCTATATATGTTCTGTATTTGATAAAAAAAATGCAACAAATGAGTTGACATGATTATAATTACAATGTACTTAATTAAAAATTGAATTGAGAAATCAGCATACTTAAACAATAAAACAGCACAATAAATTAGGCTTTTTGGCCCCACAAAATATTTCTCTGGCAATTATGCAGTATGGTGCTGTTTTACGGGTTTTTAGGCATTTTGAAACATCTGTGTACACAGAATGCCTCACTAAATTTCAAGTTGAGTTCAGAACAGACAAGTGAGCCGGGAAAAGTCTCAGTTGAAAGTACCAAAGTCATAAGCCTGCCATGCTTGACAGGCGAACCGTTATGCTTCATCTAGACATTTGCTATGTCTTTCTACACAATCTTCTTTTGCAGTCTGGTACAGGCTGATCTCTTGACAGAAAGTGATCGCCACAGTAATTCCTCATGATTTAAAGACACTGTATCAAAGATTGTCCTTGCGCTTTTGAAATAAAAGCTTTTAAAGTACTACCTTGACATACTCTGAGGAACACAATACACAGCTTTATCCATCTCCAGTCCATTTACTGAAATGAAGCTGCAAAAATGGCTCAATTGAGAAGTCTCATTAAAATTCAAAAAAGATTTGCCATAAAAAAAGAGATTCAAGAGAAAAATAGCTTTGACACAGGCCTATACCACATAAAGAAACTTACCTATACCCCAGATACAACACTTCTGGGTTAAAAACAACTCAAGTTGGGTTGAAAATTCACACACCCAGCAATTGGGTTAATTTTAGCCCAGCAGGTTGTTTTAACCCAGAGGTTGGGTTGAATGTTTTCCCAACCTGCTGGGTAGTTTTATTTAACTCAACTATTGTTTAAAAATTACAAATGAAAACCCAAAATGAACCCAAAATATGACAGAAATTAACATTTATTAATATGTTTAATTTATGAACATTTATTAATAAGTTTAATGAATAAAAATTAATCAATAAACATTTATTAAATTGCTTACTAATAAATGTTCACCTGATTATTATTGTTGCCTCTATTAATTATGTGTCTGATTTTTAATTTCTGACCTATTTTGGGTTCATTTTAAGCCATATAGTCATTTTAAACATTAGTTGGATTAAATAAAACTGCCCAGCACGTTGGGCAAACATTTAACCCCACCGCAGGGTTAAAACAACCCAATCACTGGGTTTGTCCGTTTTCAACTCAACTTGGGTTGTTTTTAACCCGGCGTGAATGATCTGGAGATCCACCAATTTCTTTCTCCAGAAAATGGTGAACGTAAAATCATGTTTAAAAGCAGTCTGTTTAAAAGTGGCCTGTTTTATGACTTTACATCATATTTGCCATCTTTGAGTTACAGTTGACTCTTTATCCATTGTTAAAACCATGTTTAGTGGATGTTCATGTGACGTTTTGGGACATTTGCCCAACCAAGTTCAATAGCAGCCCCTTGCTGAGGCTCTTCAAAAGTCACTTTAAGTTAAAGCTTAATGCTGATGTGAAATTTCAAGGGAACACATTACCTTGTAGTAATGATGATTCAGTATGAGATTATTCTGCTTTTCTTGTTCGCAGACACAATGGCTACAAAAGATTAAATCCTCAGTGTATTGTGAAATCAGTCAGTCAGGTAATAAAAAAGGCACATTTGTGAAATGAACCGATCTGAGCTCAATGTATTCGGCTGTTCCCACAGTGACGGTGAGAGCGTATATGAAGATGTGCAGCTGTCTTGCGTTGACAGTATTACCGGCACATTACTGCAGCCTCCCTCTGGCTAGATCAGGTGTCTGCTGCTCAGGATGTGGTGAGACAATTCATCCTCAGATTGATTCACTTCCTATTGAATTGCTCTCCAAACCTGAGGTGTAATTTAAGCTGTCCTTGTGAGTCATACTGCTTTGCTTCACTTGAAAAGATGAGGCTATGTTTTCATGTTGTCGTTTTTCTCAGCGTGCCTAACATAAGCTGAAAGCAGATAATATTTGTCTGCAGTGACAAAATTTTCTTATGGAAGAACGATCAGCAACAACAGCAAATATCAGGTGCTGCATAGGCTACATAGAAGAATTAGACAACCGTAATATCACACAGAATAAATTTGCCACTCTCTAATTATTTTGAAGGATATGCATGTTGGCTTTTGTTCAAATCAGTATCAGTTTCATTGAATGAGAAAGCTAAGCTAATAAATGTACCTCCTTAAGGCCAGGAATTGTCAGGCAGAGTGTGTGTGGTGTTAATTTGAGCTGAAGGCATTTTAACTAGAGGAAAGTCACATTATGTGTTCTGCCTGTGAGCCGCTCTCTGTCGATGAACATTGCCCTGGGCTGCTGTTTTAACTTACGCCGATTCTAGATTACCACTGAGAGATACTGGCTTCAGAGCCTTGAAAACACACAAAGCTAAACAACAAAATCAATGTGGTGTTGTGCAAAATAAAGTAACATTAATATTAAAGACCATCTGGGATGGGTTCTCTGTCATTCAGGAAGAATTACTTACTGGACAACTGCTGAACAAAATAAAATAAATAAATAGAAGACAAGCAAAACAGCATGTTCACTGCTTGATGGCAAATATATTCAAGTATTAAAGGTGCCCTAGAACTTTTTTTTAAAAGATGTAATATAAGTCTAAGGTGTCCCCTGAATGTGTCTGTGAAGTTTCAGCTCAAAATACCCCATAGATTTTTTTTAATTCATTTTTTTAACTGCCTATTTTGGGGCATAATTAGAAATGAGCCGATTCAGGGTGTGTGGCCCTTTAAATCTCGTGCTCCACGCCCCAAGAGCTCGCGCTTGCCTTAAACAACATAAAAAAAGTTCAAACAGCTAATATAACCCTCAAATTGGATCTTAACAAAGTGTTCGTCATGCAGCATGTCTAATCGTGTAAGTACAGTGTTTATTTGAATTTTTACATTGATTCTGAATGAGTTTGAGGCTGTGCTCCGTGGCTAACGGCTAATGCTACACTGTTGGAGAGATTTATAAAGAATGAAGTTGTGTTTATGAATTATACAGACTGCAAGTGTTTAAAAATGAAAATAGTGACGGCTCTTGTCTCCGTGAATACAGTAAGAAACGATGGTAACTTTAACCACATTTAACAGTACATTAGCAACATGCTAACTGTAACACAGTTCGTAAATGTGGGAAGAAGGAGGCGGGAACCGGCGAACATTCAACGTAACTTTTAATTCAAAATAAACATAGAACAAAACGAAAGTAATGCTGGCAGACCCTTGCGGACGTCTGCCGGCCACACAAACATACTAAAACATAAAATAAAGTCCAGGCCTGGTCCTCTCTCGTCCTTCATTGTAGTCGCTCCTCCTTTTATGCCTCGGGAGCTCCTCCGTGAGAGACTCGAGGCCGGCACGCCTCGCGCCGTTCCCTCACGGCTCTCGCCCGCCCTGCTCGTCACACTAACGAAACATTTAGAAAGACAATTTACAAATATCACTAAAAATATCATGATATCATGGATCATGTCAGTTATTATTGCTCCATCTGCCATTTTTCGTTGTTGTTCTTGCTTGCTTACCTAGTCTGATGATTCAGCTGTGCACATCAGACGTTCTACCCTTGTCTAATGCCTTTCATCCAGACATTAATACTGGCTGCCCTTGTGTAATGCCTCAATCATGGGCTGGTATATGCAAATATTGGGGACGTACATATTAATGATCCCGACTGTTACGTAACAGTCGTGTTATGTTGAGATTCGCCTGTTCTTCGGAGGTCTTTTAAACAAATAATATTTATATAAGAAGGAGGAAACTTCTTTTCCATGTACTGAACTCTTGTTATTCAACTATGCCAAGGTAAATTCAATTTTTGAATCTAGGGCACCTTTAATCAAAAGGGAACAGAAGGTGTCAGTCCCTGGCTTATGTTATTCCTGCTATTGGTTTTCTTCAACAATATAATCACTTTGTTGAAATGCATTTGAAAGATTCACCATCTTCAAGAATCATACACCTTTGATTAAACTCAGAAAAAAATGTAGCAGTAATGTAAACTCACCAAATAAGTAACGTCCCTTTCTCAGGATAGCTTAACAGACCTTTTTTAGAAAGGGTTTAAATAATTATTGCACATGCAACTGTGGAGGAGTCCTTAAAGGATTAGTTCACTTCAGAATTAAAATTTCCTGATAATTTACTTACCCATATGTCATTCAAGATGTTTATGTCTTTCTTTCTTCAGTCAAAAAGAAATAAAGGTTTTTGAGGAAAACATTCCAGGATTTTCTCCATATAGTGGACTTCAACGGCTACCAATGGGATGAAGGTCCAAAGTGCAGTTTCAGTGCAGCTTCAAAGGGCTCTACATGATCCCAGCCGAGGAATAAGGGTCTTATCTAGTGAAACGATTGATCATTTTTAATTGATCATTTCTCTTGCACTAGCTATGCTTTGCGCCACACATTACGTAATCATGTTGGAAAGTTCACGTGCGACAACAATATTTGCCCATAAAATCAGGCTTTGTTTTTAAAAAAAACAAAAAAAACAAAAAAATCTGTTATTTACATTTTATTTCAAATTATTTACTAATTATTTCATATACAGTACTTACATAATTATTTTAAATTGTTGTGAAATTAAAAAAATTAAAAGTCCAATTATTATTGTTTTTCTTCTCCTTGCTAAAGAAACCAATGGGCCTCATTCATGAATCAAGGAGAATGAATTTCTGGGTAACTGTAACTACTTGTAAGTTTATACTTGAGTAAATAGCTGTATTGAATATACTTATGAATATACTTATGAACGGTTTACACAGAAATCATTTCTGCTCGTGTTTCATGACTGAGGCCTATCGATCATTCTAAAGTGTTTTCTGACCGTCCAGAACTGACAGAAAATGTACCGCTTATAGCAATTCAACATACTGAACATTTGAAGGCTGTCCTCCTCACAGCTCTGCACTAGGCCAGCATTACATCTTCATGCTTTTCATTTCACTTCCTTCTTTTTTTAAGTTCTTCATTCTTCCATTGCCAAATCTGCTTTCTTCCATGCCAAACTAAATTCCAAAATGCTATACAAAGAAAGAAAATGGTAACCCAGGTAACAACACCCTTCAAAGGCAATGCATTTTTCAAAAACGTCTCATCTCCATTCAGAGAGGACCGGGGGGCGTGAGCATGCGTGGCTCTTTGATCTCTCTGGGTTCTTTGCCTTTCATAACTGCTTTACAAGCTTATGGAGGAGCCATGACACTCTCGCTAATTCGACCTGAACATGCTGCACTGTAACCTTACCTCAACATTCCTGAAAATGAATCATCACTGTCCAACCATCCAAGAACAATTATTCACATTCATCTTGAGGACAGACACAGCCACAATGATCTTCATGTGAACTGAAAATTGTTAATATCATATATAATATGTATGCGTATAATATGTAAATGTGTGTACGTTATATTACTAAAAGGGTCCTTGTTAATGATTTAATTTTTTTTTTACTTTAGATAGCGTGTAATGTTGCTGTTTGAGCATAAACAACAACTGCAAAGTTACAACGCTCAAAGTTCAAAGCAAAGGGAGATATTTTCTTTTACAGAAATCGCTTTTTAAGGACTATGACAAACGGCTGGTAGGGACTACAATGAGCTTCTTCCCGGGTTGGTGACATCACAAACCCAAACATTTACATAAACCCTGCCCCCGAGAACACACAAAAAAGGGGTGAGGCCATGTTGGGCTGCTTTAGAGAAGAGGAAGAGTTGTTGTAGTAGAGTGTTGTTGTCATTTTACTCTGGACTGCTTCACAAACGAGGGTCAATTCAACACTGGATTTGCACAAAAGATTAACATGACGACACATGCTAGAGGATGAGTTGAATCAACTCCACAGCAGCTACATAAATTTATCCACAAACCATTCAGAAATGTCCAGTTTCATTGTAAAAGTTGTAACTTCTTCCTGAGTCTCTCCATCAGTGTCGACTCCGGTTTGAACAATGTAAGGCTGAACACCGTTACCGACAATCCTCATTTAGGCTGAGTGATATTCTCCAGCTTTGTTGTTGTTGAGCAACCGAAGCATGTGCTGTTAAAGCTCCGCCCTCTTTTGGAAAGGGGGCTGGAAGCAGCAGCTCATATGCATTTAAAGAGACACACATGGCATGTTTTTTGTTCATACCCAAAAAGGGGCAAATTTGACAAGCTATAATAAATGATCTGTGGGGTATTTTGAGCTGAAACTTCACAGACACATTCTGGGGACACCAGAGACTTATATTACATCTTGAAAAAGGGGCATTATAGGTCCATTTTAAATAATATTAGACATTGTATATACAGTATATAGATACAATTATTATTTTTTAGTTAGCGCAGGTCCATTAAATAATATGAACAGAAACAATTTTTGATTTTAGTAATATATTAGTAGTTGAATATTAGTTATTAGTATGTTGAAATTAACGTTAACTAAGATTAATAAATGCTTTAGAAGTATTTTTCATTTTTAGTTCTTGCAGTAGCTAATGTTAACAAATGGAACCCCATTGTAAAGTGTTTCCTATCTTATATATGACTAAATTATATCATTATAAATTGTAAAACATAAAAAAAAAAATATATCCTTAAGCATTTTGCAAGTGTCCAAGTAAAATAGTAAAACTTTTAAGGATAGTGAGCTCGGATGCGGTTCGCAAATCTTTCTTAAGATAACCTTCTATTATGTTATCTTAACTGCACAGTGAATGTTCTCTTAAAATGAGCAAGCAAATGAGAAAACTGGTGCAGGGGGGTTTAATTGCAGCTAAAGCACTGCAATTATGGCACAACAAGTCAATCAGTGAAAAACAAACATGCCTCAAGGTTTGTTCAGGGGAGGAACAGCAGGGCTTGCTGGGGTTTCAGGGGGCTCTGGGCCTCTAGAGATGAAGACTAATTAAACAGACTTTTGTGGTGATGGTTGGGAGGGTATGCTAAAGGTTGCAGGATAGCAGGGGGAGTTCTCCACAAACATGAGCAGATTTTGCAGAGGATGGAAGGGGGAAAACGTTGCCTTCTGTGGCAGTGGGAAATGGTGGATCATGCCCACACTGGTGTGCACAATTTGCAGCAATTTCCTGCTGCTGTTTGTATAAAGCTTGAGGCTGTGTTTAAAGGGTTAGGATGGAAAAGCAACCCTGACTCCCGCCTGGGCACACTGTCGTTGTGTGCCCACACCAACACAACCTCCTCATTTCAACGGGAAAATTAAACTTAGGGGCCATTCACACAGGATGCATTTTTCTATTCCAATGCACTACTTTTCCATTGTTTTTCTATGTAAACAAGCTAAAGGACGTGTATGACCCTCTTGCAGCACCTCGCACATGGCCGCCGCGTTTAAGACGCCGTGCCAAGTTAAAAGAATTTAAACTTTTACACGCAGCACCGCTCATTAATGTCAGATCCAAAACAGTGGACCAATCAGAAGAACTCAGAAGCGGGGCAAGCGTTGCGAGCTTCTGTTTATAATAGCAAGTTGGCATGGCAAAACTGTTTTATTTGGCGACAAAATGGCGAAGAGGCCATAGCCAGTGCGATTATTACCTTTTTCCATGTCAAAAATAGTATCTACACTGTTAAAAAAACCCCCGTAAAATTTACGGTAAAAAAACAGGTTGCTAGAACTTTACCGTAAATATACGGTAGCGACATAAAAAAAAAAAACCTTTTGTTAAAATTATGGTAAAACAAAACGTATTCCATTAACTGATATGTTAATTTACCAACCTAATGAAGAACTAATATCAGTTTTGTACCTTTGTAATACACTGACAAGCACCAAACACAGTGGTGATGAGAGTCATATGAGGAATCAAAGCTCATCGCAAGCAGCTTTTCCACAAGCTGAAAAGAACATTACTGGTATATAGAAGGTGCACACAGTGTCATTCACATAAACACTAAACACCATCATGGTAACACACATGAAATTTTAAAAATGCAATAAACATTTATGTTAACCCTAATCTACATAACTTATTTGAAAAAAATAAGAAAAACTAAGAAGAAACAAAAATACATCAAATGTGAAGTGTCACGCATGCAGGGAATTGTGGAAATGTCAGTTTACGGTTTTTCACTTTAAATTAAACAATGACTAGTTATTTTTCACTCCCAAAAACTGTAAATTCAATGGTATTTTACCGTAAAATTACATTAAATGCACTGTTAGATCTATTACAGTTATTCACCATATATAGTACGGAAACTTTCTGTAAACCAATTAACTGTTTTTCACCATAGCATGAAAATGAATATATACATAATATTCACATACATAAGAGATATGTTTAGTAGGACATGGCCATTGATGAAACTGAAGGGCAAAAAACTCCCCCTTTTAATTACTTTCAAACAATTACACTTATCTGTGACCCACTTGATAAACTTTCACTACTTGATAAAGACAGTGTGGAACAGAAGCACTGAGGGATGGACAGGCTAGTTTGTGAACACATCACACAGAAGCCGCTCTAATCAATAATGAGCTTATGACAGTGATGGACTGCCTGAATCTCCAGAGAAACAGGAGACAAAAGTGTTCGCTGCTCACAGTGCTGTGCCTGCCCTTGCACCAAGGTCGTCTACTTTTTCACAGTGACTGGAAACGAATGTCTGGATAAGGCATTTTGTTTTTATTACAGTATCTTCTATATAACCTTGACCTGAGAATGACAGTACTGTAGGCCTATATTTTGTACATTTGCAACTATATGCATTATATAGAAGAAGTTTGGTGACTTAGTAGCTTGTTAATTATATATGAATAGAATTTGCTGCAGAATTGAGCTCTTTATAGTAGCCAAGTGGTTTAGCAAGGGCAAAGGCAATCATAATACATTGCCAGTATTAGAGTAGATTGAGTTTTTGACCCATCTCCAGGCCTAAATTGAGGCTTTTGAACAGAAACCGCATTATGGGATAAATATATTGCATGGGTTTGACACTTGACCCTTAATGAAAACAAAACAAGCAAAAAAGGAAGTTTAGCTCACCATGGGGCTGTAGCACTGAAATTTATTTCCTTTTATTGGCCATAAAAATAAATTGGCTCCCTATCTATTATTGTAGCGAAGAGAGACTTCTCTCCCCTGCTTCATTTGAGCTACACAGTAAAAACTCTTGCAGCCTTCACAGTGTCACATCTTTAAAACGGTTGAGTCTTTGATATTCTGTTGTGCACATCAGAGCAGACAACATTAAAATGTCATCTCAAAATGAATAGCAAAGAACTGAGAGAATGTTCTTTGGATAAATGTTTTTAACTTCAAGATGTGTTCGTCTCAGATTATGCCTGAGGAGAAAAATCAAAAACCTTGAAAACATGTTGTACTGAACATAACATTTTTTAGTATGACTAACTGTCAAAGTAATTCAGATTTTGTGCACATTGGTCAAGTTATGTTTTGAGGTCTCAAAGAAAACATTACAATGGACTACTAATGTTGGCAGTATCCTAGCTGCATAGCAAAGACATTGCATGTTACAAACAGTTACCAAAAACTTGTCTGTAATTTCTCTGTGATGTCAATAACTTTCTATACCAAGGATCTATACTAGTACAGCATAGCAATTGCCACTGCATTCACATTACAACATATAATTCACCAAGCAATGTAATTTTGCACAACAATTACCTAAATTGTTGCTGTGTGTTTGTCTGTTTCAACATTATGGTGCAAAGCTCATTTGTATTCAAGGCCATGGATGATTTTAGAATGTTCCCTTTAAATTGGTAACATATGCTTCAAATGCTCCGACTCTAGACATGATACATTATTCTGCCAGAGCGCTTTGCATACTTCTCATTGCATGGGGAAGGGCACAGGCTAATATAACCCAAACTGGTTTTTAACAAGCACTCCATTTCCAGCTGTGTTTTACTCAGCATGAATCCCTTAGAAAATGCTTCAAGCGCTTTATTTTTTTCACTGTACAACTAAAACAATTAGAAAACAAATCTTGGTTTTTAAAATACTGTAATTAGTTTAAATGAAGCTGAAATGTTCTTCATCATCTCTAAACCGCCATATCAAACTCCTAACATGCATCACATGTGACATTCCATCAGAATGTAACATTTTAAATCTTTTAAAGGCATGTACATTTTCGTAGCTAGAGGTAGCCTATTCAACACAAAGGCATAGATTGATGACGCCTTGATTTCGCGGAATTATGCGATGTGTTGTCTTCCCGTCTACAGCCTATTCACGTTTATTCAGCAGGGAATAGTAACCAAGATTTTGAAGCCCAAAAAAAACACATCCATCCATCATAAAAGTAATCCATATGGCAACAGGGGGTCAATAAAGGCCTTCTGAAGCGATGGGTTTTTGTAAGAAAAATATCCATATTTATAACTTTATAGACTACAATCGCTAGATTCCGGTAACGTCCGTCCATGCATTCACGAGAGAATTGAGTTTCGGCGTTTGACGTGTAGGAGTAGCGTAAGCTTAGGTGAGAGTAGATGCTTCTCATGGTTTAATCAAATAGGCCTGGGCAGCAAACTGAAACTCCTCTGACATTTCTCTTTAAGGGTGCGTTCACACTATTAGTTCGGTTCGTTTGGTTCATTTGGTCCGGACCAAAGAAGAAAAAAAAATATTTAGTCCTGGTCCAGTTAGCGTTCACATTGGCAATTTGATCAACGAACCAAAAGATACCGAACCTTAAGGCATAGGGATACATTCACAACGTGATTGGTCGGATTTTATGACGTATTGCCTATTTTGAGACGGAACTTACCGAACATCCAAAACAGTGCTGTTTGCTGAGGTAAATGTGCTTGTTGTGTGTGTGTAGCCTGCATGTGATGGTATTTTGGCCAGCTGGGAACTCGTGAAGAGCTTATAAAATGTGTAAAGTAGTCAAAACACCGGCGGGAATCCATTCGTCACACACACAAACGATCTGCTGCGTGGAGACGCGCGTCTGATGCCTGTTATGAGCAAACTCGCGACTATGACAAGAAAAACCGACATGCGTGTCCTTTTTAGGGTCTCGTCTTCCTGTTTTTGGTTCGGTCACACGTCTTTGGTCCGTGTTGCGTTCATATATCATTAGAACTGCACCAGAGTTCGTTTGGAAGCGGACCGAGATCCATCTTTTCAGCAGTCTCGGTCCGCTTGTTTGGTGCGCACCAGGGTTCGGATGGCAGCGTTCACATATGTTCAAATGAACTGCACTAACCGAGCAATCGCACCAGGGTTCTTTTTAATCGAACCAAACATGACAAGTGTGAACACACCCTAAAAATTCTCATTTTAGACTTGGTGATCAGTGTTTTGTTTTACTCTATCCTCTGCACTTCCGCATTCGTCAATACGTCATGCATCAGGTCAAAGTTCACTATAGTTTATAAAGTTATGGATATTTTTCTTACAAAAATGCATCACTTCGCTTCGGAAGGTATTTATTAACCCCCTGGAGCTGTATTATTACCTTTCTGATGGATGAATGCTCTCTTTTGGGCTTCAAAATCTTGGTTACTATTCACTCCCATTATAAAATTCGGAAGAGCCAGAATATTCGCCTGCTAATAATATCTCCGATTGTGCTTGATTGAAAGAAGAAAGTCATATACACCTAGGATGGCTTGAGGGTGATTAAATTATAGGATAATTTTCATTTTTTGGTGAACTAACCCTTTAATACAAGCCCTGAAGATCAATACTTCCAGTTTTGTTCCTATAGGCTAATTTTATGGCTTCAATATTGAGCTCCTATGCACAGGCCAAGAAATCAGGAGTTAAGTCTGGCATGTGCCTGCTCCATAACCATCACCCACACCTCAGCAGATTATGAATCCCAACCCAATGAGCCACAGCAGAGATCAGAGTTTGCCACACACAGAGGTCGACCTCAGAATCCTCCCAACACACAGTTTTTTATTAAAGCTATATTTCAAAAAGCAGAACGTGGTGAACGCACGCACAGCTCCAGCAAGCCACACTCTGGCAAGCAGCTCCATATTAACAGCGACACTGTAAGGGAATGGAGAGCCATCCTTGGACAAACTTGAAAACAAACTCTGTCAGAATTCTAAATAATGCACAGCAGAGAAATAAAAGCTCAGAGGACCGTCTAGCCTGCAAGGAGTCGTAAATACAACACACATGGTGCGAAGCCTTGATAAAATATGCATTTGCTCCAAGTTGCAGACAGCAGGAGTTTTCACTAAAGCTCAAAGCTGGAACATGGGTGACAAAGACATTATCAGCCGCTTGATGTGTGTTCACCCTACACTCTCATGTTCTTTGAGATTCTGGCAGAGGTGGGTCACAACAAGAACGTATTGTATTGCTTTTCCATAGGCTACACTTCACTTCAAATTGCTGCTGCACTCTAAGGATAAAAGACCTGAAAGCGAGAAGATAGAGTGAGATTGATGTTTATTAGGCATAATTCTCTGCCTCATCTTTTCACTTATCTGTCCGTATGGAGCCATAGCCAGGAGAATTATACTGAGGTTTAACACCAAAGAAATATGGCTGTATTTCTCTGTGCTTTTCAAAATTGTCTAGTTAGAAGGGAAGTATTTTACTTACAAACAGTCATCTCCCTGTTCTAGCGTGTAAAAGAGAATGAAAAGATGCATGAAAGTACAAAATACTCCAAAAATAAATACTGTTTCTCTCTCATGCTGGGGAGGCCAAACCCTTGCCAGAAGATAATTAAAAGGGTATAAATCACGTTGATAAGGATGATGTAATTAAACACTAACACATTTTGCCCAGAGTGTCTTGTGTTGTTGGGAATGCACAACACTCTCTGCTTGGAAAGAGACTGGTTTGAAAATGCAGTCCTACATTTAAGCCTACATTTGAGACCTTTATTTTGGGTTATACTGTTAATAGTTACAATGGCCCCAAAAATTATGTGGACACTTTGGACAACTAAGGCATGCTTAAAAATATACAGTAAAAAAATGTATAGAACCCTGTCGCATCTGAAACCAAATTTATGCTAGACCTTTTCTTAGAAGTAGTTTTTCTGTGAAGATTAGTTCACCACAGATGTAGTTCATCAAGCATAACTAAATTCCACAAACTCGAAAGTTTACATTACACTTTATTTTACGGTGTCCTTGTTACTGTGTAACATTTAAGTACTAAGTAATAATTGACTATTAAATTTCACTTGGTTTAATAATTGGTTAACATGGTTACACTTTATTTTAAGGTGTCTTTGTTACACTGTAATTATACATTTAAGTACTGAGTAATAATAAGTAACTAAATGTACTTACTATAGGGTTAGGATTAGGGTTTGGATTGGTTTAGGGTTAGTTGCATGTAATTATGCATAATTTATAGTTATTACTATCATAACTACATGCAACAATGACACTGTAAAATAAAATGTTACCGTTAACACTTTATTTTGATAGTCCACAATAGATACTAGCTAACTAGGGATGTCCCGAGTCGTTCTCAAAGATTGGTATTGGGGCCGATATTTCTGTATTGGCTATCCTAAGCCCAATACTTTATTTTATGTCAGCTGTCATGCAGTTGTTGTGAAGAAGGTGGCAGAATACACCTTCAATTAAGTTTGCCAACCGCCATTAACCCTTAAAAATGGATGAATGTTTCGGCAATCATTGTTACATATTCAGGGTGTTTAGCAACCCGCATATCTAATACAGATGGATCTCTAACTGCTGCAATAGTATAAAACTCTCCTGATATTTGAATAACAATTACAAAAAAAGAAAATAAAGCATACTTTGTTACCTTTTGAAACTTGGAGGGGTTCAATTTGAGCAGATGATTTTTACCATCATCACTGTCATTCTCAGAGCTCATTTACAGTACATTCAACATCTGGCTCATAATCATGATCTCAACCATATTCTCAAAACTCAACAACTTCAAAATCAATATTTTGATTGCTGACAGCTTCTTCACCAGATTCTCCATCAAGTGACAGTGACACTAATATTTGATTGGTTTTATGATGGTGGTAATTATGAGTGAAACGTCATCCCTGTGTATCAGACATTGCCACCTTGAGGAATAAAGGTGAATTGCAATTATGGAGTCATCAGAGACTCAATGATTGTTGCACAGAAAAAAAAAAAAAAAAAAAAAAAAACTACTACATACCTCGGGTCACTAGAGACCCTATACACTTTTTACAAAAGATGGATTTGAAAAAAAAAAAAAAAAAATGACGCTCAAGAACCAACGAGGTCTGTTCTAGCATGTCACGGACTATCTATATATATATATATATATAGATATATATATATATAGAGAGAGAGAGATATGTATGTAGTATGTAAGCAATAAGATATGAGAGGCTGTGCTGTATTGTGAATAAGTCATGACCGAAGGGCGTTGTTAGGCACTTTGTGCTGAAGTGCAAGCCCTTCAGCCATGACTTATTCACAATACAGCAGTAGCCTCGAGTACCTTATTGCTTTTATAAAACGGTTATCAGACAATACAAATATTACAGCCAAAAATATATATCAATTCAACTTTCAAGATGTAAACTTTCACTAAAAGCCTTCTTTCCGCCAGAAAAAATAGTCCCTGATCGTGAACAGCAACAGAAGTTACATTAATACGCCATTAGATGGCGCCGATGACTGTCTTTATGAGTGTGTCAGTCAGTAGCGAAGACTTTTATATTGAAAAGACTGAATTGTTGTGAACACGGAACAAGACGCAACTGACAAATGCTTTGACTAGCGCTGTCAGTCACGGGAAAACCCTTTAACTGTTAAAAGGACAAGATAATACATCGGACATTTAAACATATTTTTTATTCTGAACATAAGACTGACCTGAAGGAAAATGCTAAATCTGCATGCAGGTAATAAATTCACTCACTTGATCATTTTCTCACAACACTCTTCTACATAATACAGTAAGCTTCAATGAACAATATCGATTGAGAACATACAGTTTACATTGCTAAGAGTGGTTGCTAAGGGTGTTGTGATACACAGAACCGTTGGGCGAAGCAGTGTTTTATTGTGAATATATATATATCAACATCGGATTGATTTTAATGTACTTGAAGTGTACACCTAGCACTAGGAAAATACCAGTGTCGGATCAGGACTCGGTATCTGCAGGGTGACTCGCATCAGATCAAACAATAAATCTGATGAGAAATCCCTATTTGCAACTACATGTCAACTACCAGACATTAGAGTTTTAGTAGACTGTTAGCACTTTATTTTGATGTTCCCCCAACAGACATTCTACTTACTATAAGCAACTTTGCAACTATGTCAACTTATTCTACTAACCCTAACCTAACAGTCTACTAATTCTCTAATGAGAATTAGTTGACATGTAGTTGCAAAATTACTTATAGTTAGTAGAATGTCTAAAGTAGAAGTGTAACTAATAATTGTTATATAATGCAATGACATTCATATATATATATATATATATATATATATATATATATATATATATATATATATATATATATATATATATATATATATGTTATTATTTGAAATTGTGTTTATTTATTTATATATATATATATATATGGAATAATAATCAATCCCTTATTAGACTACCACATTAGAATCACATGCCTTTTTGGTACTGCCATTCCAAATATACCAAAAAGGCATGGAATACTTATGATCTAATTATAGTTCCTCTCAGAGTAGCTTCAGGGCTTACTGTCAACCATTGTTCGTGCTCATCTGAGAGTCTTTACAATTGTGCATGTGCAAATCTTGTAAATGAATGCAGACCGCTGTCTCATCCCTGCCCAGTCAACTCTGAATCCCTAAGTCTGTGTGTCTGAGCTCTGGGCTGGTGATGAGTTACAGAGGTATAAATCCCCTGTTATTTGGCACACAGAAAGCACTGCTCCATTGGAGGGATTGTCACTGCAACTGCACCCCAAGACAGCATGTGTGCATTCTTGGAAGGGTTGAAATCCCTGTGGCATGCGGTTATGGGGCGTCATCCAGAGCTCCACCACCAGCTGAGCAGATTTAATATGACATTTTGCCTTGTATGACTGTAGTCCTCATTCCAATGACTGAACCTGCACAAAAATAAATAAAAAACAGAGGCACAAAAACTATATAGTTGTTCAATCAGGAAACCTTTTAAAAAGCCTATGTTGACAGATAGAGATGATATATGCATTTGAGCTCCATATCTGGCATGAATTATATACCTCTCAAGTCTCACCATATCAACATGGAGGAAGTGACATATCTGTGTTGTTTTATAGCCCTGATGTCGAGTCTTTGTGATTAGTATCCTTTTGAAGACTCTGCGAGGTGTTGAAGGATTGTTGTGGCATGAAAAGAAACAAAACATGTTTCAAATGTGAAAAAAAAGAGAAAAAATTCATAAAACAGTTTTTCTTTAATTGATGCTACAGTACCTTTTATTATCAGTAAACCTTGAATATTAGTCCTTGTCCAAGTAATGTGTTCCAAATTTCAAGATGTTAATTAAACAAAAACTTTGAGACCACACACATAGTAAAAGTGGTAATGAAAACAATCTCCACTGGGTAGAAGGGAGAAACAACTTGATCAAACAATACCTTAATAAAGGGTTTCTTCTTCATGGTGTTGATATCCAGTGACATGTCAAGACAAGGTTCGGGTGCACAGTGTTTCTCATTTCTACTTGAGCTGTTTCGCATTTTCATGCTGGGCTACAAATAGTTTCATTCATTTGCAATATTTATTCATCCTTGCTTGTAAAATCAGATGGATTTAAAATTATGTATAATATGGAGATTAGTTATTAATCTGTTTTGAAGTAACTTGCACCATAAATACCCTCATGTAATAATAAGTTAACATGTGTGAACATGTTATGGTTGATTCTAAAACATCTGAATGAAACTAAAAGCTTACATAAACAGAATGCAATATAATATGAAAATACAATACTATACTATAATATAATTTTTTAGTGTCTGCAGAGCTGTTGTTACCTGTCACACACATACACATATACACAAAAGAATCGATCTCTGACTGCCTCTGAGATAATCTGTGTCTTAGGTCATTCAATATGGTCTGATCTATTACCTATCAAAGGCCATCCAACCGTTCCTACAGAGGCTGTATTAAATACAAACCCAAACCTCATTGATCTCCTCTCATGAGGCCCATGAAAACAATGAGTGTGAGGAGTAATGTTTCACAGAGGAAATGTTTGAAGTAGATATCTCTGAAAAGGTGGCAATGTAACCTTTAAATAAAAACATGGTGCTGATAAGCACAGAAAAAAAGCTTTTGGGCTTTGAAAGAATACAGTACAATGTACTCTATCTGTTGGCTCAGGAGAGATATCATTGTTCATGAGTCTTTAGATTTTGAGTGGGCCAAATGTTGTACATGGCCTGTATTCTCACTTTATAATCAATTGATGCAACCAATTAGACAGATAAAAGAGTTAAATTGACATATTTTTGTTAGTATAACATTATGATGAAAACAAAATATTAATTCATATAAATGGATAAAGAATTGATGTAAAAAAGCTTTTTCAAAATAGATCAGAGCCAGAGCTACATATATATATATATATATATATATATATATATATATATATATATATATATATATATATAGATAGATAGATAGATAGATAGATAGATAGATAGATAGATAGAGAGAGAGAGGGAGAGAGAAAGATCCTGTGAAGGAACAAACAAAACTAACTGTCATTGAAATCATGTAAATAAACAAAACCAACTGTCATTAAGATCCTGTGAAGAAACAAACAAAACCGACCATCACTGAGATCCTGTAAAGGAACAAACAAAACTGACCAACATTGAGATCCTGTGAAGAAACAAAACTGACTGTCATTGAGATCCTGTAAAGGAATGAACAAAATGAACTGTCATTGAGATCCTGTGTAGGAACAAAACTGACCATCATTGAAAATCTGTGAACAAAAATGAGAAAAAAAAAATGACTGTCAATGAGATCCTGTAAAGGAACTAACAAAACTAACTGTCATTGGGATCCTGTGAAAGAACGAACAAAACTCACCATCATTGAGATCCTGTGAAGAAACAAAACTGACCAATATTGAGATCCTGTCAAGGGACAAAACCGACCATCATTGAGATCCTATGAAGGAACAAACAAAGCTAACCATCATTGAGATCCTGTGAAGAAACAAAACTGACCAATATTGAGATCCTGTAAAGGAACGAAACTGACCATCACCGAGATCCTGTAACAGAACAAAGCTAACCATCATTGAGATCCCGTAAAGAAGCAAAACTGACCATCATTGAAATTCTGTAAAGGAATTAACAAAACTCACCATCACTGAGATTCTGTGCGTGAACAAATCTAACTGTCATTGAGATCCTGAGAAAAAATGAACAAAACTGTCAGTCGTTGAGATTCTGTGAAGGAGCTAACAAAACTAACTGTCATTGAGATCTTGTAAAGAAACAAATAAAACTGTCATTGAGATGCCGTGAGGGAACAAAACCGACCATCATTGAGATTCTGTAAAGAAACAAAACCGACCGTTATTGATATCCTTCGAAGGAAAGAATAAAACTAACTGTCATTGAAATCCTGTGAAGGAACAAACAAAACTAACCATCACTGAGATTCTGTAAAGGAACAAACAAACCGATATTGAGATCCTGTAAAGGAACAAAACTGTCTGTCATTGAGAATCTGTGAAGGAACGAACAAAACTGATCATCATTGAGACTCTGTAAAGAACGAACAAAACTAACCGTCATTGAGATTTTGTTAAAGGGGTGGTTACATGCGATTTCACTTTTTTAACTTTAGTTAGTGTGTGATGTTGCTGCTGGAGCATAAACAGTATCTGCAAAGTTACAGCGCTGAAAGTTCAATGCAAACGGAGATATTGTCTTTTAAAGTTATGACAGTTTAATGCCTACAAAAACGGGTGGTTTGGACTACAACAAGCTTCTTCCCGGGTTGGTGACATCATAAACCCTTGCTATTAACATAAACACTGCCCCCGGGAACACGCAACAAAGTGGGCGAGGCCATGTGGCACAGTATAATAGAAGCGGAAGAGTTGTTTACACCGAATGCAAGCTGCGCGACGCGATGCGTCAAAAGATATAGAACCCAGACCTGTGATATTTTCTACACTGGATGCGGCACTGAAGACAGCTTCCTGAATCTACACGAGTTCAATGCTGGATTTGCACAAAGCCTATTACTGAAAGATGAAGCAGTTCCTAAGCAGAAGCTGCTGTTTATTGGCTTCAAACTGTAAGTATGTTTTATTGTTTGTACATGTCTTTTAAATGTATAGTTCTGTTGCTATTTTTGGTTGCATCAAAGACATATACAAAGAGCAACTCGTTTTTGCTAGCCAGTTAGCTAAATTCTAGTGCAACAAACATCAACAAACGTCTATGTTCATAGACAAACAGTTGTTCATGCTATAAATTAAACGCTACCTTTACAAAAATGCGACTACTCAGTCATGTATTCGGCTAGAGTAAAGCTTTAATCAGGATAAAACTGTATATTGAAAGCTAACAAACAGCAGTGACAGCATCTAAACACTTTGACACAAATACTAAATGAAATACCATTCATAAACGTCCTTTAAAAGCCGCGATTGGAGAGGTTCTGCTTTTTCCTCTTCATCTTGGTCTGATTCAGCTCAGTTTGATACAGCAATATAAATGCAATTATTTACATTTCCTTTGAAGCACTAACAACGAATGGTAAGGGGCGTGGTGTTTCCGGACGATTCAGCGAATCATGATACACTGGGCTATAGCTACCAACCTGCTACCCAATCTGAGCACATTGCGTATTTCGGAGGGAGTGGCTTCATAGAAGCGGGAAGTCAAACGTGCCGTTCATATGACATTGGAAACAGAGGTGTAGAATAAAGGTAAAATATATGAAAAATATAGCGTTTCAAAAAAACCAAGCATTAAGACATGATAAACTGTGCCCCAAAAACACAATCAAGCCTAGAAAAAAAACCACTGAACCACCCCTTTAAGGAACAAACAAAACTAACTGTCATTGAGATTCAGTGAAGGAATGAACAAAACTGACCATCATTGAGATCCTGTGAAAGAACAAACAAAACAAAAACAACATCTAATGGTGGCCTAAGACTTTTGCAAAGTACTATATATATATATATATATATATATATATATATATATATATATATATATATATACAAAAATGTTTTTGTTTTTTTTGTTTGTTTTTTTTGTTTTTACAAAATTAATAAGAATGAAAACATCTAATAATTAGGCTGAATACAATACAATTACGAAACTAAAAGAAAAATAATGTAACAATAAAATCAATTTTATTTCAAAAGTATTGAAAAGTATCTTGATAGGGAACACAATCTTCTGGTCTATTTACCTTTGGGAAAAGATATACTTTCCAACTAACAAGGTGACTGATTTCCCTTTGCTCCAATGAGACATTTTGCACAGAACCGCCACGTCAGAGCCTCTCTTGAAGGTAATATACAGTCTGTGTATGAAATAAAGCTCAGACCACCACAGTACAACCAAGAGATTCCAACTCCTCTTTGTCTGCCGTGCAGCTCACAGTAGAGATAAATGTGCGGCTGGCTGACTGTTAACACAGCAGGCAGGTAGACTTGCCTTGAGTTACTGCTTTCAGCCAGCGCACTTCCAGAGCACTATGAAAGTTGATGATGCTGAGCAATTTAAACTCTGACAGAGTTGCTGTAAAAATGCTGCCAACAGAAAGGCAATACATTTAGCAGCATGCATTACAGGTGCATTTTCATTTGAGAGGCAATTACTCTCTGCAGTAAAATAGCTTTTTCTCAAAGACAGCTCCACCACTGGAGGGCTGGTGATTTGTTGCGGCAGGCTACTTGGCAGGAAGTAAAGGACTGATGCGGGTTTTCCAAACCATTGTTTAAAAAAAAAGGTACATTTGTAAGCAAATTACTCCACCCTGTCCCATTTGTCCCATCTGAACAAGGATTTGGTCACATGTGCAACTCTTACAATTCAAACGTGTCATTGCGTGCATGGAATGTGCTAGTAAAACAAATATTAAACTCTACAGGCTTCACCGAGCAATCTTTAGTTAATTACTTCTGTTGGACAAAAGGACCAAATATTAGATTCTATCTGCATGCTTTTTTGTAGAAGAAACTATACACAAAAATTGTGTTTAAGGGTGTTTCTTCAACTTTCAGATGCCAGTGATTTTTATTAAAACTATAAATAAAAATATGTTGTCCAGCAGTGGTATTTCCACCACAACAAGCAATTCTGCCCCTATTAAAGTTTAATCAAAAGTTAGTGCACCAAGATTAGTGTACCAAGCTTTTTCCCTGTTTACACCCAGTATATTATATTATATTATATTATATTATATTATATTATATTATATTATATTATATTATATTATATTATATTATATTATATTATATTATATTATATTATATTATATTATATTATATTATACAGCACTTTTCTTTTTTACTTTGACAAAGGAATGCTTCTTGCTAAAGACTAAACTACCAATTTCAACATGCATGCTGTAGTTTCCACTCACAACCAGATCAAATTCTTTGCATACTCTGATTTTAAAGGTATTCCACACTTGAAAATCTTCATTTAATCCTCAACAGTCCCCATCTGATAGGACCGGTTTGGAATATGCCAGAAAACCACATATCTATATTGCTATCTGTAGGCAACCAGTTGAGCGTAAACCAATCTTGCACATGGCCCTTGTGATTGAAATCTGTATTTTCTATTACCTCTCTGTAAACAGATGGCAGATAAGAAATGCCAGCAGCTTTGAAAATGCCGCCTCCCTGGTTCCTTCCAGTAGGATGAAGTACGGGATGGGGTTCTCAGTGGTGGTACGGGACTGATTACCCCCAATCTGTCTCAGAGCTGCAGAGCTTCCCTATGGACTGCCATGACAGCTCAGCTCAGAGGCCAAAATGAACATTTTTCACTGAGCAAATTGCCAGCTTGGTGCGATACAGACTTGCGTTAATTGACAGATGATGTGTTTCCAGAGTTCTTTATGAAAGTTAATTGAAATGAAAGCAGGACTGTGAACCTTTCACCTTGAAGCATGCTTCATAGTAGTGAGGCATGCACAGGTATATGAGACAGAATACAGAAAGGCACTTGAATAAAAAAATGCAGAAATATATCTTTAAGGACCCAATATCCACATTGTTTGAGCAGCAATCTCCTTTCTCTTCAATTCTCTACATGGTCGCTGATGATTACAGTTTACCCTGGGACACCCAAGACATGTCATACACAAGGTAGACATTTCATAAATCATTTAATTAGGATTGCATTAGTGAATTAATCTGCCAGCTGCATGCCATGATAAGACAGTTCACTAGAGGGTGTCCAGAAAATGTACTCACGTCTATCTGTATCTAAAATGGCCTGTCTGTCACAGTGCTGTGGGGTTTGGAAGGCTGTTTCTGAAAATGACTTGCCTTATGAATGTTCACCTTACACTGCAGTGACAGCGGGCAGATTGCTCTCCGTTGCGTACTGCCAAAGCTGCGCGACTAAAACGCACATCACAATACTCATATCTGGAGGAATTGGAAAGGCATGAAATCAAGGTCAAGTAACATCAAGCTATTTGTTTACCTACAGATTCTTCATTTCAGCTCTTTGTGGAGGGGTGAAAAGGAGGTTTTGGAATCATTTTAGATCTGTACTGAGCTTCACATGCTAGATTGCAGTACAGAAAGGTTATAAATAGCAGATAAAGCTTGTATAAAGTGGTTCAGTGAATCCACAATGCATGCAAGCCAATAATAAAAAAGGGGGAAGGAGTCCCCCGAACGCAGCCTGTATCTGCCAGTGAAAGGAATAGTCATAAATTTGTAGGTTTTGAAATGAGTTCATATCCTGTCCTGTCTTTCATTGTAAGTCTGAGATGAATTACCACTAGGCCTATATGTTTGCACTTCATTGTGGTTGTGATGTTGTAGCATGAAGCCAGCACAAAGACCGCCACTTACACACAATTCTCAAATCAAAATCCATCCAGTTATTGCAGTTGGCACTTTGACTGCTTCACGTTTGGCTGAGATTGTGTGGAATGGCACAATATCACAAGGAAAAAGTCAAAATTAAAGTGGTTGTAATGTTGGTTTACTTGGCACCAATTAAAAGTAAAGTGCATCATTAATCAATTACAAATCATATAGCCTAAATCCACGTTCACACAACAACAGAATATGGTTGTCAGTCCTGTATTCTGTTACGTTCATACACAAAGTTCAGTTATGGGGAGTGATAACCGCATTCTATAAACGACACAGTTTTGTGTTCTACGTGCGAGAGTCACGACTCAACGTTCCGCTCTCCACCCAGATATAAAAGCTGCCATCGAACATTTTTTTAAAAGATGTAATATAAGTCTAAGGTGTCCCCTAAATGTGTCTGTGAAGTTCAGCTCAAAATACCCCATAGATTTTTTTAAATTAATTTTTTTAACTGCCTATTTTGGGGCATCATTAGAAATGTGCCGATTTAGGCTGCGGCCCCTTTAATTGCTTGCGCTCTCCGCCCCCTCCCAAGCTCGCGACTCTATCATTGCATAAACAAAGTTCACACAGCTAATATAACCCTCAAAATGGATCTTTACAAAGTGTTCGTCATGCATGCTGCATGCATACATCGGATCATGTGAGTATAGTATTTATTTGGATGTTTACATTTGATTCTGAATGAGTTTGATAGTGCTCCGTGGCTAACAGCTAATGCTACACTGTTGAAGAGATTTATAAAGAATGAAGTTGTGTTTATGAATTATACAGACTGCAAGTGTTTAATAATGAAAATAAGGACGGCTCTTGTCTCCGTGAATACAGTAAGAAACAATGGTAACTTTAACCACATTTAACAGTACATTAGCAACATGCTAACGAAACATTTAGAAAGAGAGTTTACAAATATCACTAAAAATACCATGTTATCATGGATCATGTCAGTTATTATTGCTCCATCTGCCATTTTTTGCTATTGTCCTCGCTTGCTTACCTAGTCTGATGATTCAGCTGTGCACAGATCCAGACATTAATACTGGCTTGTGTAATGCCTTGAACATGGGCTGGCATATGCAAATATTGGGGGCGTACATATTAATGATCTCGACTGTAACAGTCGGTATTATGTTGAGATTCGCCTGTTCTTCGGAGGTCTTTTAAACAAATGATATTTATATAAGAAGGAGGAAACAATGGAGTTTGAGACTCACTGTATGTCATTTCCATGTACTGAACTTTTGTTTTTCAACTATGCCAAGGTAAATTCAAATTTTAATTCTAGGGCACCTTAAAAGCTGCTGTCAGTTATAGATGGGGTAAGCGATATTTCAAAAACGCTGATTTTCGGAAATAACCCAAACAAACACACCCCTCTCTTCATTGCTCCGCCTCCAAAACCAACCCTCCAATCCTAACCACCCTGCTCCGAGTCTGTGACGAACCCATACAGTCTATGGTCGAAACCCGCTCGCGGCATATGAGGTGAGTGCACTAACAATGACGCTAAACACATTCTCTAGCGGCCATCAGTGTGCCTCTTGAGGTTTACCTGCACAACTCTCACTATCTTGCCTCTGTTACATACGCAATGCGAGAATGGATGTCTGTTTATCAGAGCTGATGCGCAAGAAAATAATGCTTTACGAAAAAATAAAGTGCAGATGATGAACGAATGACAAGGAAGCACAAAAATTAACATACAGTACACAATAGTAAATACAATCAAGTGTTCGTTGTTAGTCACCAACAGCACAGCAGCTCCAGACAATCAGTAGCTATGTTTCCATCCAAAGTTGCGTATATTTAACTTATGCAAGAATTTTGAATATCACATAAAACATTTGCGAATAAACCAGTGTTTCCATCCAGCAAGTCAAAGAGAACAAAAACGTCACTTCCTGATACACTGGTGCTAAATATCACTAAGAAAAATGAACGTTTCTGCAGTAGAAGCCACTAGGGCTGTGTATCGCCAACAATGTCACGATACAATACGCATCACGATACTAAAGCCACGATACGATAAGTATCGCGATATGGTTCAATTTAGAATTTAAATTTCTTTTGAGCAGAGTTTAGTAACAGTAATATGTGTTTATTGAATAACCAGTGTTATAACAGTCGTGATAACTGAAAAACTATTTTGTTTTTGTCATTAAATAAAACAATGATTTAAATTAAATATTAAAAAATTGTCACAAAAAAAGCTTCTTTTAAAAGCTTGCTTTTAAAGTCACTCCCTCAGTAACTGAATTGACAATAGTGACACTGAAGCATATCAACAAAGCTCAATGAATTTCACTGACAACAGTAAGTTGACTAAGAAAACTAAGTTGGTTAATTATATCGGCTATAATATTATAATAATGTCTATACTGCCTGTTTTTTTTTTTTTTTATCTGTGTAAATGATTTTTTTGGATATTAACTCAAAATATGTTCTAGAACAACATACGTTTTTATTAACGTGGTCTACAAAATATGGGCTACATGAGTTTACAATACACATTTAACAATAAGGTTCATTTATTAAACATCAGATAATGTATTAACATGAACTAACCATGAGAAATACATACTGTATTAGTTAATCTTTGTTAATGTTAGTTATTAAAACATACAGTTGTTGATTGTTTGTTCATGTTGGTTTACAGTGCATTAACTAATGTTAACAAGATTTACATGATGCGATGTAACCGCAAAGGGCACTTTCACTTTCACGATCAAAGTGCATGCCACTGATAAGCATTGTAAATGCAGTATTACAGTATACACATACCAATTAAATGCGCAGGTCTCCCCTCGTGCATCCTCCCCACTGGACGAGGCCAATATCACTTTCGTTTCGCTTTCAGATATCTCTATTATGTCATCACTGCTTTTACCTTTCTAGATGTAATTACCGAAATCAAAACAGTCCATAAACTATATCCTCACGAAAACGTCAAGCCAGCTCGCGCGTCAACCTGAGAGATCAGCCTCCAAGTTTCTCGGTTTCTGAATGGACGGTTTGGATGATTGACAAACACTAACGTTCGGGCATGATTTATATAACTTACCATCGACCTGTCCTAAAACGTTAGCACGTTTTGATCGATGATTTGGAGATTGCGTGTTTCTCCGTTCGAGAGCGCATTTCCTGTTCACATCCGCGACAAAACAGTTGATTATTTACGAATGAAAGCTCACAGAAACGTGAATGTCTGCTTGCGTTGCCTGCTAGCATCGATTGACTTCACGTGATTTGCTAGATTTAAAAGCAAGACAGACACGATACGGCAGCTGCTGTATCGATACGCGCATCGTCAGGAGTTCATGACGATGTATCGTTGTATCGATATTCTGAGCACAGCCCTAGAAGCCACTGTATAAAAGAATTTTCGTATATAATAAATGATTTGCGCCTCAGAGCACGCAGAAGAAAAGCAATAAATGCTGTCATGTTATCTTACATTCAGATGCTGGTGTTTGTGAACGCTACTGTAGCTAATTTCACTCAAACCCAGTGTTACTCACATGTGGAACGGAATCAGAGCAGCCTCCGCATTTGTTTTCAGGCCTTCCCACTTAGCTCTCTCCAGCGCTGGAAAGCTCTTCTAATATTAATGTGGGTCCAAAAGTCAAAACCCTTCATTCCAGTGATATTCTTCTGAGCTTTTCTTTTTTGGATTGTGTCTCATCAGTCTTTCTTTAAATCTCCCTCTTGCTCGTTCTCTCTCCTTGACCGTCATATGCCCCCTAATACTGATTGGCTACATTTGTTGTTGTGTTGGTCCGACTAACTTCCAAACAGTGTTTTTGAAATATCGCTTACCCCACCTTTAATGAAGATTTGATGGATGAACTTTCTTTGGTCATAGCCATTATGGGTAGGTTACTACTAGTAAGAGAATACGAGCTTGACTCCCGTTGCATGATCATACAGCCACTATTCGAGATGCTACTATAATGTGAACAGGACATTTCGAGACTGTACATCTGTAAATCAATGCAGTTGTAAACCCCAAAAACTGACAGTGTAATGTAGCCTATAGACATGATAACTTCGATTTATGAAGCCTACTGCCACTGCTAGCAAACTACTACTAGCATCAAGAAAACAGAAGACAATATGGCCGCATTTACATGGTCATGATGATAATTTTTCACTAACATCTGGCACAGATCAGGACTGTGTTTCCCAAAAGCATCGTAAGCCTAAGTAGATCGTAGTACCATTGGCACCTATGGTCTCGATCAACTTTGCTCACGATGCTTTTGAGAAACGCTTCCCTGATGTTGTTGCATGTGTTTAAACAGCAAATTAGTCATTTATTTTAATAAAACATACTAAAAATTAGTAGTAGATCATATCAGTAGATTGTATGGAGAAGCATTAACAGTCAGTAATGTCTAAAGTGGGCACCAAGTCAAACATGTCGAAATACCTGTGCTTCTGGACTATGAATGCACTAATGCATGTCTGCAATCTACCTGATTAACATTTTATTACTTTATTAATGCATTTTTATCATATGATGGTCTTGATATGAACGTATATTTGATGAAACATCAAAAACACCAGTAATACAGTAATACGGCTCCACAGTGAATGTACACAAGCGTAGTCCAAGTCTTTACAGTACCAGCCTATATGAGAATGGCATGGACAATTATCACACCAGACCCGAAAAACCCATCTCTATCCATTCCACTGTATGAGGGATAGTACTGCCAGAGGCGGGCCTGGTCATAGAGCCATAAACAGATAATAACTTAATGGCAGACCAATTTGGAAGCAGCTGGAAGCAGGTCTGTAGAAGCAGCTGTTTTAACTCAGACATACACACATGAACACGAATGCATGCACTGGCACAATCACACACCACCACAACAACCACAAGACATCTGATATCTGCTGCATGGCTTATTATATTTACATTTTGTACATGATTAGTGAATATGCTGGCTCTTACATAAGTGTGTGTGGACACACTCACACACATTGCTCTTAATCCTTTAGCTTCTGCGCATCCATTGCAATGTCCCACACAACAATACACATACAGTGACATGTAGACACAAATACATGCATATCAATTTTAGAATTTGGAATTTGGATACTTTAAATATGTCAAACCTTCTAATAAGCTTGAGAAGGTCTTTAATCATATTTACAATAATAGTATTATCTAGGAATAACAATAATAACAAAGACAGGATATAAACTTGATCAAAAAAAGAAAGAAAATTTAAATAAATAAATATTTGTTTCTTAACATATGTAAGTAAATAGATAAATATGCAAGTACATAAATAAATATGCAAGTAAATAGATAAATATGCAAATAAATAAATAACTTGCACATACAAATATTAAAATAATTGCACATTTAAAAAAATAAAAATGACAGACAGACAGACAGATAGACATGATAGATAGATAGATAGATAGATAGATAGATAGATAGATAGATAGATAGATAGATAGATAGATAGATAGATAGATAGATAGATAGATAGATAGATAGATAGATAGATAGATAGATAGATAGATAGATAGATAGATAGATAGATAGATAGATAGATAGATAGAGAGAGATATTTTCTCAGTTTCTAATATATCTGACCTGAAATTTAGTCAGTGATTCTTATCTACTCGTCTTTTTTTTTTTTTTACTTTCTTCTTCAAAACAGCTTTGAATAAACAAGGTAAGATCTACTGAATTTCAAGATAATATTTTCCTAGTGGAATAATTAAAAGGGAGCAAGCCTCAGCTGGGATATGAAACAAATATCTGTATCAACAATGTGAATTAAACCAGGTTATTTACATAAATTTAGATGAACTAATTTTCTCTTCAAACTTCATGACAGTATTCAGAATATCACTCACTCACAATACCATGTTTTGTCTATACTGATGCACAACTAAAGATTAAAATACACATTTGCAATTGTATCCCTGATTATAGAATCAAAGTTAAGAGCTATATTCATATTTGCCAGACCATTGGGGCAGAATTGAATTCATACCCCCATTTGGACCCACAGTCCCATTCCTCATTAGTTCAACCTAACTTCATGGAAATAAGATATCTCAATGAAGATCCATGTTGTTTATCTTAGAAAACTAACAGCTTATGCACATGGTCTCACCGTCATTTGGACCTGAATCCATTAGCATTCTTAAACTGTATATGAATCAAAGCATTTGGTATGTGTGTAAATTTTCAAGCGATGCATTAATATTTATATGTGTTAGGCATACATTATGGATCAGAAGACAGTTATGGTCACATAGCTTCAGGACACATATTGCCCTCTGCTGGTCGCTGCAGCACTCGTCTGCGGTCTGAGACAACATGTCTAAAGTCCTCATTAGAAAACCGTCGAGCACATTCCCGCGGCCACAAGCTAAGATACTGTAATTTTGTGGCTTGGACGGCTCCGCTTTCTCGCAGGAGTTCTCTGCTCCGCTTACTGATTTACTGTACTGATCTCATAAGCACAACTCAGACTGTTCATATTACTGCTGTCCACCCCAAACACAATGCATCAATCAAACCTACACCTGTATTATTGCTCGTTTTAAAACGCTCACATTACTCAGGGAATATGAGAGTTGGCAGCTTTGAAACAAAATTCAAGTCTTATCATTCCTGTATTGACTTGTAAGCCTATTTTATGGCAGAGACAGCGGCATTCTGCGCAAAAATAAAATCCTGCGGGTAATGTTTTGTGTCAAAACACAAAGAACCAGTCTTTTTTTTTTTTTGAGTTAAACTACAATACATCTAAACAAACTTATTTCCTCTGTTACACATAGACTTTCAAAGAAACATTCATTCTTAATAACTTTTTAATGAGCAATGTGACTGGAATGTCTCAAATAGAGGGAAACCAACCTTGACAAAGTGTAGATTTGTACTTCCATTTTGGTTAACTGTCACACAGCCTGCTAAATAATAATAGTCAATAATATTAAGGGAAAAAGACAGTGTCAATAGATCCATTTATGGATCACGTTCTCTATTAGTCACACAGATAACCTTTCACAATAAAGACGAGTAATTAAGCACAGCATAAAAAGCAAATTATGTGGTCTATCTAACTTGATTGTGTTGTCTGAGTGAACCAATTTATTGCAACACTATACCTTTTGGAAAATGTACAAAGATTCCCAAGGAGAGAGAGAGAGAGGGAGAGAGAGGTTATATTGTGCTCGTCCTCTATCAGGCATCTCAGTCCAAAAAACTCACAATAGCAACTTCATAACAGAGTAAAAAAACAGCCCCAGGCAGCATACCTCTACTAGTTCTTATTCACAGCTGTGAGAATAAGGCATATGATCCCACATTTGCTCTTACTGCACAGATTTGAAAGAAGTACATGTAAGCTTTACTTCCAGTATTTCTGAACCTTAAAAGGTCATATGGACATGCCAGTTTGGGTTGTTTATGCATGCTAAACTTCTGCACTGCAGTACAGAAGCTGTATCTGTAGTGCCATATAAACCACTCAAAGTTGCATTTAAACAGGCCGTTTACAAAGAGGCTGCATGCATGCATTTATATACAAATAATGTCATGAAATTAATGTGGGAAATAAATATATAAACATGAATACATTTATTTTACATAGAACACTCTAAAAAATGCTGGGTTAAAAACAGCCCAAGTTGGGTTAAATATGGACAAACCCAACAGGTTGGGTTAAAGGGCACCTATTATGCCCTCTTTCACAAGATGTAATATAAGTCTCTGATCTGGTCAAGTTTCAGCTTAAAATACCCCACAAATGTGCCCCTATTTGGGTGTGAGCAAAAACATTCCTTTTACTATATTGCTGGCTAAAAAAATAAATCCAAAATTGGTTGAAAAAAATGGCTGGGTGAAAACAACCCAATCCCTGGGTTTGTCCATATTTAAGCCAACATTTTTTAGAGTGAAGTATCATTACATTTTGAAAAGAAGAGAACCAAAGCAGCATCAGAGCCGCTTCTTGTGTTACACTGTAAAAGTAATTCTCTTAATCATTGTTTTTTAGGTTTTGTTTAGTTTTCTTTTGTTTGTAAAATTACCAAAACAACTTTACAACAAGATAATTTTACTTAAAGGTGCAGCAGAAATGCTAACGTTAGCCTGCTAGAATTGAAATGATCCCACCCTCCCTGCAAACCTATGGCTCCAAAACACATGAACACACATACACACACAGCTGCTCTCGGCAAAGCATCACAAGAGACGGCGTTAAAAACTACCTCATGTCTCAAAGCAAATAACATTACAATAATAATGAATGAAAACAACTTAGAGAGCTTGTACCTGACTGCTGCAGATTCATTTTGGCGTTGATACTGTTAACAAGGAAATGCATAATTGCGAGTCTGACTGAACAGCTCCGGGTAGAACGTCAGGGGTTGCCATCCCTTAATTACGGTAGTTATGGTGCGAACGCAGCATAAGCCTTTCGTTTTGATTTGGTAGGAACTGTAAAAGGAGGCTTTTACATATGCTGACAGGCAGGTAGGACATCATATTATTTCATTCGGATCGAATATAATGATTGGATGAACAATTTATGGTCCTATGCCTTCCACAGACGATATATATTTATATAAATACATTTAGATTGTTTTATATAGTGATTGCTATCAGGATATGAGACTTTCAACCAATGTAACAAAAATGTTTTTGTAGAGAATCACCTATTGCACCTTTAAGCAAGATCACATGCTATATTAACTCTTTTCCCCACCATTGACAACATTTTCCATGATTTATGACACAACGCTTCCCCGCTATTGACAGAATTTTCTGGCAATCCATGTTTTCACTGTTATATCATATGGTAGGGGGCGCTGCAAATCCACTTTGATGCACTTCAGAAGGATGAGGACTCGCACTGGAATTGTTAAAAACCGAAACTATCAATTGGATCACTGTGCATCAGGTGAGGAAACCTCCTGAGTTATATTTCAGAAATGCTAATGGGCATTTTGCTTCTGGAATGTGCTGTAAGCGCTCAACCAAACATAAGAGACTGGGCCGTCTGACCAATCAGAGCAGAGCAGGCTTGCAGAAAGGAGGGGTTTAGAGAGACTGAATCTTTGGACAAACTGTTTTCAGACTTTTTGAGAAAATATCCTTCTCCTATTTTGGCACCTAAACTCTGGAACAATCTTCCTAGCATTGATCGGGAAGCAGACACACTCTGTCACTCAATCTAGACTAAAAACGCATCTCTTTAACCTGGCATACACATAACACATTATCAATTTATATTTTCAAATCCGTTAAAGGATTATTAGGCTGCATAAATTAGGTCTGCCAGAACCGGGAACACTTCCTATAACACCAGATGTACTCGTTACATCAGAAGAAGAATGGAATCTACGCTAATATTAGTCTTTCTGCTTATCCCGAGGTTTACCGTAGTCAACCGGATCTGGGCCGTATCCAGATGAGACCGAGGAGCGGTGCCTTGACACGACCACGACACAGCCCTGAAGTACCAGCAGAGATTGAGTCAACTAGATCATCCAATTAGATCAATTAGGAACCTTCAAAATAGCATAATAGGGGCACATTAAGACTTGTTTTCAAGGGTTAGAAAATAATCAGGATTGGGCAAGACTTAAGAAAATATATCTTTTGTATGAAGTTTATTTTTTATTACCATTTTTTGTTTGGTTTTGAACAAACAAAAACCACTTACCACATGGGTTTAAAAAAAAGAAAGAAAGCTTAATTCTCTAAAAGCAAGCAAAACAATGTGAAAGAAAAAAAAATGATTGGAGATTTCTGAAACATTAACAACAAAAAAATAACAAAAAACTACATTAAGATCTTATTTAATTTATTATTCATGTAATGTCATGATTGATAAATGTACTTGTCATGGAAATCTCTGGCCAAAATAGTTTGGCTCATGTGTGTCAACACTCTGCTGTAAACTGTAAATGCGACTAATAGGATACGTCTCCTCTCTGAATTATGAACGTTCATAAGCTGCAGTCAGAATGCTGGAGTTTTGCTCCTGTGGGAATTCAAATCAAATCCTCATTGTTGAAAGATTTGCCAAAGGCAAAGATTTGCATGAAACTATGTCAACCTTGTGAAATGCAAAATTTTGGCTTTCCAATAACCACGTGCAACTACTTCAGTACAGTCCAGCACTTCTACATATTCTGAAATGGTGAAATATAGTTTGAACCCATATGTTTTAAAATGCTAAACTGTTGCCTCCATTTGCAGATGACACATTTCAAAGTTAGAATGAAGTTGCTGACTCGGTTGTTTTAATAAAGCCTGAGTTTGAGCAAAAGAGTTGAGTGTTATAATGAAATAAGCCTGAAATTAATTACAGTTATTGCATGGTATCAATTACACGACTCCAGTTATAAATCATTAGAGTTGTTTACCACAGAAACACAAGTTCTCAGCAAAAGTGTTTCTTCCAGACCTCTTTCTAGCAACCAAGGAGGCAAGGACATGCATAAACAAACAACTCAGCGTTCTACATCAGAGTCCATGGCGTATGAAGATAACACACTAAATTATTAAAAGCTCGGTTGATTAGACTGTTGTGCCACAGTCTTTGTGCTATTTTCATCCTAAGCTCGGACCAAACACACCAGCTCTGATTTCACACACACACACCCCACATGTACAAACTGTCTGCGGCACTTCCATGGAGCCCACTTGCACTTGCCTCGGGATGCAACCTTTCTAAAATCTCCATTTTGACCTGACAAGTTTAAACAAAGCAATTTCAGCCGCAGCTGCACCTGCCGTGTCCACAGACGTCCTCTACACTGTCTAGCGGGAAGACAATCATTTGTCTCGTTACACGGATGAAATGAGCTCAGGATCTCTCTCGCTTGCCTGCAATGTGTGTGTGTTTGGATAGAAATTGGCGTAAAGAAAATATGTTGCGCAGATGGTGAAAAAGTGCACAAAAACAGTGCACACCATAATTGACTATTATACGCCGTTCAAAAACATCACATTTGGCACAGCACAAAGATATATAGCAGTTACCCGAAACACAAAGACTATATTTTGGAAGCAAATCTATGTGTAGCTCACATAGAGATACTGTTGCATACATTGAAATTCTGAGAGACCACTGAATCACCATTTGCAATCTTCATGAATATGGATGTTTCTCTATTTTTCATTTCCAAGGACACGCTAAAAAAAAAAAAGAATTCGCTTAGAGCTTAACAGTTAAACGGTTTGGGGCTTTTTGAGCTCCTCATGTGGGTGTGAGCAGGTTCTAACAGCACTGAGGGACCGTTAAAGGATAAGTGAGATTTGAGGATTTGAATAATGGCTGATGTGAGGAAGGGAAGAGACATGTACAGTTTCTAACACACAGAGGACGTTAACATTTCAGCAATAGACAATGCTCCTTATTTTAACTGATCTTTATATTATACTGATAATCCTGTGTTTTAATAATTAAATGGCGCTCACAAAGACTGGAATATGGGTCAATAGCAATTTCTACAATAAGTTTCTACAATAAAGATAAGAGAAAAAAGGGATTTTTTGAAAATCAAAATCTAGTTTAAATCACACTTGCCAAGTTTTTAGGTGTTCATGGTTTTGATTTTTTTTTTTTTTTTTTTTAGCAAAGTTTTGGTTTAATGACTTAAAGTGCTAACATATTCTTCTTCCTCATAGCTTTAGTTTTGGGAGTTTATTTTTAGTCAGTTTCCTACCCTGAAGTCTGTCTTGCAGATATGGACTACAAATGATCTTCCAAACCTTACTGCCAGATTCTGAAAGATGAATTCTTCAAACAGTGGTACAAGAGGATGTGGTACTGGTCCTTCAAGAGTCACTCTCAATCTGTCTCTCTCTGTCTTTACCTAACATAAGTCTCTGAGATCCTGACACGTTGCACTTCTGGAGACTCCAGGTAGGTTGCAGTTCTGGAAAATGGTGGTGCTGGAGACTAAAGGGTTCCTGATGGTTTCACACTTAATTCTTCACTTTAAATCTTAATTCTTTTGCAGTTAATCCAATGACCCAGTGAGCATTTTGATGTACAATGGTCATGCCTTAACTGTAATTTCTAGTATTTCATTATAGTTTTGCATCCTTCTCATGAGCATTTAATCATTTTTTTTTTACTTTTCAGTCTGAGTTAAATGTCTTTTTTTTTCATTTTATCTGTAAAAGAAAATGGACCTAATAATTCTGCACACCTGAGTATAAGGCGTTTTTCATTTCCAGCATTCATGAACAATTATATATCACTTATAAATGATTAAATACAAAATTACTAGTATTTATTAAGATTAATGTGGTTTTGAATTGGTAAGATGTGGCTGGAAACAAAATATGATCAGAAAATCAACGCACCTAATAATTCTGCATGCACTGTATATATATAAAATAACTATAATTACTTAAATATATATATAAACTAATGAAATTTTATATGTAATATTTCAAAATGAACTAAATTTTAAATGTATATCTACATTTATTCTTTCAAAAATATTCATTCATAAAAATTAGTGATGTCAAATCGATTATCTTGATTAACACACACACACATATTTACAAACTTTTATGTTAGATTTAATCGTTTTTAATCGATTTGACAGTGACAAATCAAATTACAAATGGTCAAATTACTGTCAATTCGATTAATCACAATTAATTGCATCTAACATAAAAGTTTGTAAATAGCCTATGTATGTATATATATATATATATATATATATATATATATATATATATATATATATATATATATATATATATATATATATATATGACATTTTACTGCATTTTTAAACAAATTAATACTTCCAGTCAAAACAAAATGAGTGTCATGTCATTGACCCATATGCTTTTGTTTCATTTGGGTATTTAAAATGTCATTTGGCTAATCTCCAAACTCAGTTTGTCACCATTCACGAATGCTAATTAAAGCAGGCTAACATGGGTGTTAGCATTATGAGGGTTAATCCATTTGTCTCCCTATTTGAAAAGATCCATTATAATCATTTTAAAAAAGCGGATCGACTTTCCCTTCTCAGTTCCTTCTCTGGGCCTAAGGGGCCTGTTGCTAGGCAATAGTGGCTATCTGTGAGGTGACGTGATCTCCCGTGGGTCTGGTTCTCACTCATCACCTTCCACATAAAGACATATGCACACACACACACAGAGAGAGAGAGAGATAGGCAAAGACATACACAGAAATATGCATGAAAAGAAATGAAAGAGAAAGTAAGCAGACCAAAGATAAAAAGGTGAAAACAGAGAGAGAGTGTGAGTTAAGCACGTTCATGCTATCACATTGCTTCCTCTGGACTCACGTCCTTATCTCTAGCAGCCTGTTCTCACTCACTCATTGCAGTGCTGAGAGGGGCTTCACACACAGGCCAGGCCTCAGTCACTGCATAGGCCTGGAGGACAGGCAGATGGCTGTAATGAGGAAGCCATGGGTGTAAGAGTGGGCCTCTGGTCGTCTCCCCCCTCTCCTAGCCTCTCTTCTCCTCTCCAGAGCTGTGAACGGAGCACTTCAGGCATTCATCAGCCAGAAATTAGCCGAGACATGAGGTGAGAAAACTTTATCACGAATGCTTGAAGCAGCAGGCCTCTCAGCGGGATTTAGGATTCAAATTTCTTTGCCGCTTTGGAGGATTCTGCAGAGATGGTGAGAGTGGTTGAATCAGGGAGGCAGGTTAGGTACTACTAGGGTAAGTTAGAATAAACTGTAGCACGTTTCACAATACTCAAAAATGGTAAAAGAAACACATGCAAATGTAACTCAAAACTCAATGGATCAATATATTTTGTCAGAAATTCCTGTCGGAAAATTTTGTCCTATCCCTACTCTAAAACCTAACCCTACGCATAAGTTATCCCTAAAATCAGAGGGGAATGATATGTGAATAACACTGATGTAGAAGCACCTAACCCTGTTTGTAAGCCTAAATTTGACATAAACTGTAAACTAGAGATTAATTTTTAATAGCTAACTAAGGAACTGTGAACTTTGGAAAACATTCCTGAGGTATGTATCTGACGTTATGTGACATATTGTTCACAAGCTGTTTTATTGACGTCTTTCCGCGGTTGAAACACAGATTAAGTGATTACATGAGACATGATACATTCCGGTAAGCTGTATAGTACGGTTTCTTTCAACATACCTTTGATGTTCGTGCATGTTTTTCGAGATATAACTTGTATTAAAATGAAAGAAAAGACTCGCGCTGCTGCTTGAACTGAGGCACTAGAAATCACGTCACATTTAAGAGCGTCAAAATGCCATTTATTGTTTGAATTTCGTCATAAAATGGACAACATTTGAAAACTGAGACTTTGAAGTAAGTAGAAGTAACAAAGCAAAAATAAAAAATAAAAAGAATTAATTGTTTTTATTGGTAATTATTGGATGGGAGGCGCTATAAATAATGTTTGAAGTAGGAAAAAACACAGACCTTTCAACCCTGGCTTTAACTATGGGTGATTCATAGGGTCAGATAGAGCCTGCTGTAACATCGCTATTTTTTTAACTGCTAATGCGTTATTTGTCATGTTAACTAAATTCAATTTTCTTCACACACTGTATGAGTTGCAGTTTGAACACGTTTTTTCCACACCTTTTTGATTGACAGGATATAATTGACCCTGATTATTGGCTGTTTTTAAACAATCGGCCGATGGCCGAAAGTGATGATAATAATAGCTTTTATCTGCAGATACCGATTGTAAGTCGATACATTGCTGCATCTCTACTATAAACTATACTATATTATACTATAAATTTGACTCCGTCAAATCTGATTGGTTGATTGGAATGTTGTTCCAAGAACAACAAAGATGTTGATCAGGTTCACCCAAGAAGAGCATATGCTGTATTCCAATAGCCAGTGAGCTGCCTACGGAGGGAATATCTTAAAGGGATAGTTCACCTGAAAACTATCCCTTTAAATGTCCTATTATGCTTTTTATTTGCATTTTCAACTGTCTTTAGTGTGTAATGTTGCTGTTTGAGCATGAAAAGGTCTGCAAAGGTACAAAGTCCCTCAAAAAGGGAGTTATTCTCTATATCAGTAAGCAGCGTTTCTGAACTCATTGCATTCATGGTAATTTTGAGTTCTCTTTTGGGAATGAACGTCACAATATTCCTCATTTAAATAATTTCCGCCCAAGGCATATGCTAAAAAAGGGGCGAGGCCTGGTTGGGTTGCATTAGTGGCGTGTTGAAACTCGCGGTTATGGTAAGGGGTGTGAAATTTTCGAAACAAGCTCAAAGCGTTTGACCAATCACGACACACTGGTCCAGCCGACCAATAAGAGCACAATACGCTTTTTGGAAGGAGGGGTTTCATAGAGACCAAAACTAAACCGAGCGTTACTGACAGACTGGGAAGAGAGGTGCTGCAACAATTTAAAATAAGTGAAAATAATGTGTTTTTTAAATTCAATCATGATTCATTCATTTCTTTTAAACAACAACAACAAAAAAAAGTACTCTTAACCCCCAACTTCTGAACAGTAGTGTACAATATATTTTAATCGTTTAGCAGAATGTTTGCTTTTTAACCATATCATTTTAGTTTTTTAACTTTTCCATTTTCAGTTTTTCACAAATACAAAGTTTTGTCATGAAACGTTAGATGGCACATGCTATCATGTGTGTATTGGCAGTAGCAGGTCCCGTACTTGCTCTGCAGCAGCAGTAACCAACAGCAGCAGATGTAGCAGCAGAAGTCCAGATGTAGCAGCAGAAGTCCAGATGTATCCAGATGTATTCCACCAAGACCAAATATATCAACATTGTCATACCCATTACCAATACCAGAACTATAACTTTTGGTAAAAATCTGCGGTATCACCATTCGCCACAGAAGAAAAACCTTGTATTAGAGTATTGCGTTGTTCCTCTCACAGGGTTTCTGCCCGTGTAGAGCATTTCAGATCAGTCACCTGTGAGGTTTCATGCCTGTTAGTAAGCTGCTGGCTGGAGGCAGCTCACTCGGTTTTGAAACAGAGCTTTAGTGTGTGCCAATGTTTTAAGAGGAATGTTTAAGACAAATAACAGTGAATGATAGTCTGAAGGCTCAAGCCAGTTCCACTACTGCCAGAGGGCCAGCGAAGACTGACTGAATGTACAAACTGCAAGAAACAGAGCCTCCATTCACCGGTTAGCACGACATGACAGGCTGTGTCTGCTGAACATGGCTGTGCAAACACACGCTTGCTCAAGAAAACGTCCAGTTGGTTTTCAGCAATGCCAGTAAAGTCCCCATCAGCAGAGTGTTTATCTGATCTCAGTTCAGAGGCCCCAAACAGGCCTGACTGTGGACCATCTCCGTAGAGACGATGAGAGACATGCGCCTGGATCCTGTGTCCATCCTCAGAGTGGCTAATCCATCTATCATGTCCGTCGCTGATAACCTCTTCCATGTTTGGGCTCTCATGTCACCGCTGCTTTGTACACTTATCTGCACCATAATGTCGGCTTGTGCGGGATCAGAGAGTAGTAAGTATAGCCAGCGACAGGGCAGAATTGTCTTATGTGGTGTATGTTGGGTGGTTGTCCTGGGTCATTGATATGACACTCACTTTTTGTCTTATTCATTGATTCAAAAATACATTAAAGATATGTACAATGACTTGAATACACCTACGTTTTTATCTTCTGGACTGTACTGTTATGCTGTGTTGTTGTCGTTAACTAAAACAATGAAACATTTTCTCAACTGAAATAGCTGAAATTAAATAAAATAAAATAAAATAAAATAAAATATTAGATGAAAAAATGTAAACCCTTAACTATCACCCCAATTTTTGAGCATAGACATGAAAATAAGGTCGGTCTCTATTTAAAGAAGACACTCAGCAGATAATTGTCAAAATGAAAGTGTAAAAGTTTGTTTACTGTAAAACCTGTACTGTATTAAACATTTATTTTATACAAAATATATATTCCACAAAATATTTTTTACTTCAAAATTGCTATAACATCAAAGCCAAGGTTGTGTTCCAAATTTGAAAAATTGAAGTTCCTATAGAGACAGAGCGCATTTATGTTAATCTGAAAGCCACGCCCACCGGGGGGGAAAACAATCAAAGACTATAGAATAACACAAGACGTGTCACTCGTATTGTTTTGAATGGGAGAAAGTGTAACGCGCAACAAAACAATAGAAAACATGCAAAATATGAAGGCTAAAAGAACATTTCATCTCCTGAAGGAACTGATTAATTTTTAATTTTCCCCTTCTATATATTATATTAATATGTTATTATCCTCTGGTCTGTACATGTCATTTTTTGTTGTGCAGGTTGCACAGTATTTGTAGTGTTCTCTGTACCTATTGTCCTGTGCATTGTTCATAATAAAGTTCGTAAAAAAAAAATAAAAAAAAAAGTGTAGCGCGCAATATGGCGGAATAAGTCCTGCCTTCTAAAGCCAAGAGCCAATCACCGACTGGTAAAGTCATCACGTCACTTCAGCGGCCGTTAAAATGACCGGTTTCTATAGAAACAGTCAGACGCGCGCCTCCGAAGAGACACGCATTTAGGTCTGCGCATGCGCATTAGCTTGATCCAGCCTGGAAAAAAAATAGTTTTTTTTGTCATGATTCGAGCGTTTAGAAACTAAATTTATGAGTCGGTTGTTGTTAGATTTCATTGGTGATTTCAAATACCAAATTTAATCGTAAGGTTGACGAACAGTTTTGGAGAATCTGATGTTTACCCATTCAAAGAGATAGGAGCTGCATGATGCCCTGGTCCCGGTTTTTCAAAAGGTTTAATCCGGATAAAATTGATCCGGATTTAGTAATCCTTTTTTTGCGATCCATGATCACATAATCCAGCTTACTTTTGGAGCCAATTTTTTAAAGCAACATCGGATTGGATCAATCTGATCCGGATAGGAACTTTTCAGGATCACCAAATCTGGATTTCCAGTGCTCTACGGAGGCCCTAAAGGGACAAGTTGATAGAAAGAATATGGGTTTTGAATTAAATATATTTTTGTTGGATATTTACAGCTGTTTAGGGATTGTTTTATGGCACCAAAATTTCTTTTTACTTTAGAGTAGGTTACCGAAAGGTTAAATATGTAGACTAATGTCTGCATTTAATATATTACTTTAACAGTTAAACTAATCAAGAGCAAGATAAAAATGTGTATGTATATTACATGATAAAAATGTTGTATTTTTTGACTAGTTTTAAAGTTTTACTACATTTTCCTCCTGGAATCCACCTTGAAATCCTACCCCCTGTTGGGATCAGGATAATCCTGTTTTTTTGGATCAAAGTGATCCAAATCCTACAAAAAAGTTCTGAAAAACCCAAACTAAAGGTTTGATCCGGATCAAAACCAAGATTGGATTACGTGATCTAATCCGATTATGTAATCCGTTTTTTCTTTTGAAAAACACATTTTCAAGATTGGATCCAATCCGTTATCCAAAATCCTAGTGGATTACTTTTGAAAAACCGGGCCCAGGATGCCCGAGAGGCGTTTCAAAGATGGCCGCCGAGTGAAATGACTTGTCTTAAAGGGACTTTGAAACAATCCAACCGTCTCCATTGAGTTTGTATTGCGTGAGGCTGCCTCCTTGTCTTTTCTGACTTATTACAAAAAACAGAACAATGTCTAAAAGCTGCTGTGTGACAAGGTACAGCTAACAAACTTAAAAAACCCAGAAATAAGTTTTTATAAGCTGCCGACCCCCAAAAACGAATGTTTAAGGACATAAAAGTGGATACAGGCAGTGAGACAGAGAGCAACGGGTCATATAAGAAATGCATTGGAGGGGAACGTAATCGGCGACAGGTGAAATAATTCTTTGACATGGTAAAAAATAATGAATGATTTGTTTTTGTTGGTTTGTTTAGCATATGTTGTCGCCGATTACGACTTTTTACGATTTTTTTTTGCACTATACCAAAAATGGCACCCACATTCCATTATTTTTTTGTGTTCTCCTGTAAAAATTAATACATTTCTGTCACATTATCACATATGGAACCTTGAGTTTCAGACGTTTCCTATGATATGTGTTTTGTCAACAATAAAAACAACTGATTATAAAATATTTAAAATCAATTTTGTAATATGAAACATGACACCGCCCACTAGGGGGATGAGCCATTAAAAGGATTTTTAAGTACCATTTCTTTGGTAACGCAATATCTGATTCCAAAACGGTTTTCACAGGATGAATTTTCAGATGATACCTATGATAATTTATGATGATCACTAAAACGTAAAACTAAATGAAATGTTGACTTGGAAACTGACATAAAATAAAACAACTATAAGTTAAAGCAATAAAAATGACTAAAACTAAAACAAATAAAAATAAATTAAATATTTAAACAGACTTAAATAGAAATAATAAAAAATTAATGAAAATGACAAAAGTACAAAACAGTATTACTACAAAAAAATTATTAAAATGAAAACTAAAAATATAAAAATAATATCAAATTCAAAATATAATAAATCAAAATATAAACAGTAATAATAATAATAATCAAAATATAATTATTATTAATAATAAAATTAATAATAATCAAAATATAAACAGTAGTATATATAATAGTATATACATAATATAATAGTATTATATATAATATAAATAGTAAATAATAACACAATAAATAATAATAACATAAAATAACACTGCTGTTATCATAAAGATGAAAAATTGAAAACATAGTTTGGCATAGTTTTTCATTATATCAAATAAACAGATAAATAAACCATTGATAGATAGCCACAAAATCAAATTCATGTGGTCCAACCAACAGCAATGAGAAAAAAAAGGAAAAAAAAAAACTGCCTGTAAAAATGACAAAATAACTCTGTGTCAAAATCAAGTCTCTTAAAATATCAGATAATTTTTCAAAATGCTTAATGTTACAGATGTGTACACTGTACACTTACATGCGAGGAAATTATTTCTTTACTTGATGTAATTTCAAACCTTTTTTAAAAAAAGATATAAAGTTTTTCAAATCTATAAGAAACCAAAATGAACACAAATAGTACATTTCTAAGAACTTGACACACTGAACTAGTTTTAAAAGATCATGGACACATCATTGATCCATTTGTACAAAAACTGTCCTGATGTTCACTGTGGGAAATGTGTAGTGCTGCGTGAAAAACCTGTGAATGTGGTGCAGAGCTCCACGTTTGTGTATTCAGTATGTGGCTGTCTTACATGTAAACAGAAAAGACAAAATAAGACAAAGAGAAGTGAGTGAGAAAGAGAAATCACAGCGTATGAAAGCTGTTGTTGACCACCCTGATTAAGATTGAGGATCGCTGTGATTAGGATCACTCACACTTCTGCCTTTTGTGCCTTTTCCATCTTGGAGCCTGGAGCCAGAGACGTGTTGCTTCACAAATACAAGCTTCTACATGCGACGGGATACACAAATATACACTACATCCACAAGCAAATTATAAACAATACACACATTTCATTCGCACACATACAAAAGATTTCTTTTTTTAACTAAGACAACAGGCTCCGGGTAACATTTGCTTCACAGCTGTGCGGGCACATATGGGATGGCAGGAAATTCAGCGGCTGTCAGCGTGACGTGCAACGAATGTTTTCCAGGCACTTCAGAGGATGAGCTAAACCACTCCCCTCCCCCCTTCCCTGTCTCCCACCCCTCGAGAATTTATGGAGTCCAGCAGCAAGTGGTTCTTATTAACCATGTCATCTTCTTAACAAATTGCTGCATTGCTCTCACAGCTGGGGCTGTGCTTATGGGGACTTATTATGTTATTTACCCCATGTCGAGCTCATTTTTGGCTGCATTAGATAGGCTGAACTGTTTCTATAAGTTATTTTCCGTTCTACCTTATTGTCTGGTTACTGCTCATTTTTATGTAATGCACGCCGACCTACACTGTTACTATCTGTTTAATATGCATTGTGTATCATGAACTAACAATGCATTTAATATTCTTGTTTAATGTTGCATAAATTACCAATAAAGTATTATGGATATCTTATAACATAATGGATATCTTATATTACACTCTAAAAAATGCTCGGTTGTTTCAACCCAAGTTTGGGTCAAAAACAGACAAAACCAACCATTGGGTTAAATTTTTAAATGCATTTTTTAACCCAACGGTTGGGTTTGTCCATATTTGACCCAAATTTGGGTTGAAACAACTCAGCATTTTTTAGAGTGTATCGTTCAAAAGTTTGTGGTCAGTAAGTTGTTTTTTTTTTTTTTTTTTTTGGAAAGATGTTTCTTCTGTTCACCAAGTCTACATTTATGTAATCAAAAATACAGTAAACATTCTTTAATTAATAAAAAGTTAGCATTTATATGAAACCGTAGTGTAAATGCAGTTTTACTACCTAATACATTTTAGTAAACATGAATAAGCTGGAAAAAAAAAGTATGCGTTTAAACATTTAGTACATAGAACAAATCGATTTGCTCCTTGTGAATTAATTAACTTGTAAATTAAAGCTGAGCTGTTTTACAGCACATTGAGCAAACATTGAAATCCATCTCTTTCTGTCTGTCTTTGCAATTTACTATTATTCCCTCTACTTGCTTTTCAATGTAATTGTGAGTCTGTCATAATTTTGCGTTCTTTAAAAGTGAAATCTGGAATAAATCACAGAGAGAATATGTATTTTCTGTGACTGAAGGGTGAGGTGTGACTTGAAGCATCTGTGAGCCTGACAAGGAAAATAATCATGAAAGAGAGCTGAAACTGAAGTGGGAAAAAAACTCAAAAATCCACACCTTTATGGAGAGGCATTTTTGTTTCCAAAGCCACCCTGCATTAACAGCTTTCATCTGGTTTTCCTTGGCAGCCAAGAACTAAAATTTATCCAGCAGGAATTATGGTCTAAATTGTTCCTCAGACAGAAGAAATGAACTGACTGCACCTGGCCTGACACAGCTGTTTTGCACATAGCACAAGGATCAATAGACATCCAATTGTTCATCCCTGCTCTTGAGAGCAAATACAACGTGTGAGTCAGTTAGAATCACGGAATGACCTTGTCAGCAAAAAAAATAAAAAATGTCTCTTCAGAAAATTTGGACTAAACCGCTTGATTCATATTGATTAATTTTATAATCTCTTTATGAACATTTTGAAGTGTCAAAGTGGTAGTTGCATGGACTGTCAATGACTGATTTCATTAAAAATATCTTCATTTGTGTTTCAAAGATGAACAAAAATCTTGCTGGTTTGTAACAACATGAGGGTGAGTGATTAATGACATAATTTAGATTTTTGGGTAAACTAACCCTTCAACCCTAAAACACAATGCAATGCAAAATACAAAATGGGTAAAACACCTGTAAAAAAACAGATAAACAAACAAACAAACAAACACAAAATATAGAAAATGAACAGTACATTGGGCCCTATTTTTATGGACCTTTTTTGTAGTCAACAAACAAATAAATGAGAAGGTCTGTTTACACCCATTTCTACAAAGAACTTGTTCTGTAGCTCTTAATAATCCTTCTACTGGTGCTTTATTAATGAATATTTTTCTAATTTTCATTACGTCAACTCAAGAAATCAATAGAGCAAGAAAAGGTTCTAAGAATAACATTTTTTATTTTAAAGTGCAGCAAAGAGCCTTTGAAAAATCTTTATTTTTAAGTGTAATATTTTCTCAATAAGTAGGCTACAATTTAAGTAAAACTATTTGAACCAAAAAATTCAAAACAAGTTTGATGTGGAATTGTTGTAATTGTACAAAATAGCCTGTTAGCTGTCACTTTTTATTGCAGTTTTCCCTTTCACATATTTTAGTAATCATCATCATAAATTCATAAACTCAATGATAACCGAATGATGAATCATTCAAAATTCAACCTGTGAAAACAGTTTTGAAATTGGACAATGGAAACATTACTTTAAAAACTTTTAACAGGCTCATTTTTTTCTTATATCAACTTTGTGTTCCATTTTTGGAACATAACTTGGTTAGACATATGCCTATAGCAATTTTACAGTCCAAATTATATATATAAAGTCCTTCCATTGGCCCTTTATTAATAAATCTTTTCTAATTTTCATTAAGTCAACTCAAGAACTTAATACAGCGAGAAAAGGTTCTTGGTAAGAATGACATTTTTATTTTAAAGTGCAGCAAATAACTTTAGAAGAATCTTTATTTTTAAGTGTAATATTTTCTCAATAAGTAGGCTACAATTTAAGTGAAACTATTTGCACCAAAAAATTCAAAACAAGTTTGATGTGGAATTGTTGTAATTATATGAAATAGCCTGTTAGCTGTCACTTTTTATTGCCGTTTTCCCTATCACATATTTTAGTAATCATCATCATAAATTCATAAACTCAATGATAACCGAATGATCATTCAAAATTCAACCTGTGAAAACAGTTGAATTGGACTCATTTTTTTCTTATATCAACTTATATTTATATCAACAATTTTGGAACACAAAGTTGGAACATAAATTGGTTAGACATATGGCTTTTATTTGATAGCAATTTTAGAGTCCAAATTATTTTAGGATATATATTTTGTATAAAATAAAAAATGCTCAGTTCCATACATTTGCTTTATAGAAAACGTAAACTTTCAATAATCTGCTGAGTGTCTTCTTTAAAAAGAGACCAATCTTAGGTCTATATTCTAAAGTATTCATAACAATCATTTAAATTCAGATCTATGGTCAATGGGGTGGGGGGGGGATATTTAACATGGTAAATAAAAACAAGTTGCATTTAGTATATTACACCAGGTGTGAACAAGCTCTGTGAGCATTGTTTCATCTGACTTCGAAATTCTGACTTGTTGAGAATCAACCCTAAATGAGGTTGTACAGCTATCAAATGGTCACCGTGGAGGTTTTTCCTGTAGAGCAGAAGGACGACTGCTGCCCCACATGCAGATGGAGCTCTTCCAGTGTCAGACATTCCATGAGCAGCTTGTAATATTTCCAACACTGGCTCAGTCATATCCTGACAGTCTTGCACACAGCTGCAGAGTACAGTAATACTGCCTTGAGGATGTGAGCACATTACAAAATGGGGCCCATTATGGTGAGAGAAAATATAGCAATCAAAACTGAATAAATTACAAATTAAAAGTTGCAGCACAAAACCCAAGGCAGCATGAGAGAAACAGCTGAAGTCTGCAAAAAGTACTGAGTTCCACTAATGTGATTTGTCATGTGGCTACAATGTTAGAAAAAACAGTAATTTTGGTTTTATATAGAGAAAATGGATAAATAAGCTTTTATTAGTTCTCTGGCCTGCATGGTTATATTTTGTTTCCCTTTGGTCATGTACTTAAGGGATTGTACTATAATAACAGTACAGTATATACTCTAAAATTACCGTATGTAAAAGCCACTAGGGATTTTATTGCTTGAATGGGCTTTTGTACACAATATATGAGCAAGGCTTCAGGCTCACCTAAATTTGTATGGACTTCATGCATAAGTTACGGTCATCTTTTTAACAATTATCAAACACCTACTTCTACAACAATGCAAAGTTACGCAGTGCCCTTGGCGAGGATTTGCAAGTAAGCTGAATTCCATTTGAATCCAAGCCTGCAGACAAAAAACCTGTCTGTTGTAGATAAAGACCTTCGCTGTTTAAATCCACTTCTTACAGCGTTATTGTCTGATGTCCTTCTCTACACCTGTGGATTAAATCTGTGAGGATGTCACCTCTGCTGAATGGCTTCAAGAGCACCTAATGAAGTGAACATGTGTCTTGTGTCATCAACAGAGCATTAAACACAACAAAGAGATAGATGAGTTCAACCTGAAGTGGCGCTGCGCACACCCAAAGCCACTTGAAGGCAAGCCTGCAACCGCTGGAAGTGGCTGTCATCTAGGCGCAGTTCCTGGAGAAGATATTGAAATTGTGCGGGGCCTCTGGATGGTGCTGTGAGCCCAGACACCTCGGCATTTGGCTTTCTGGCGTATTTGGGACTTCTCCAACATGGTTGATCTCCAACACGGTTGATGACAGAAAAATGGCAGAAAGAAATGTTGTTATTGTTGTTGTCAAACGCACAATATTTGCCTCAATTGTATCTTCTGCGCAAATTGAAAAAAATTCAACTAGAGCGGGGAATTTGCATGACGTCAATTGCGCAAGCCAATCAGCGAAGAGATTATTGACACGTCTTGACATCCTCAAGAAGCGCCGGAAGGAGCTGTCATCTAGGCGCAGTTCCTGGAGAAGACAGTGAAATTCACAGAGTTGTGCAGGCCTCTGGATGGTGCTGTGAACCCAGACACCTCGGCATTTGGCTTCCACAACAGGTACAGAGCAGGAATAGCACTTATCTCCAACATGGTTGATGACAGAAAAATGGCAGAAAGAAATGTTGTTATTAATGTTGTTGATTTTGATGTGCGCGAAGACACTCCTCATCACACGGTTTTATTCACGCAATTGATGCGAAAAATAAGTAATCCCACAAGTAATCTAGAGCGAGTAACGCAATGCAAATATTTGCTTCGCTTTTGCCGTACACATTACTCACTCTAGATTAAAAGAGCACTATTCGCTCTAGTTTACGTGTGGGATTCCTACTTGTTTTTCACATCACTTGTGCGAATAACAGGAAATATGTCACCTCCACTAGTGGAGCTAGCTACAGCAATGGCCACTGGGCATGCGTACATCAATATTGTGTCATTTAATTACTGTATTTGCATTATTGTAAGGGTAGGTTTAGGGTTGGGGTAGGTGTAGATGTTAGTAAAACACAATCTGATATGTAGTCATTTTATTAATTGTTATGCTGATGTAATGGAGGCCAGCTAGTCGTGGCTGTGCAAGTAAACCTCACTCCACTGATCTCAAGATATGCTCTAGTGACTGACGCTAGAGGTTGCAGCCTTTAGCCTCCTTGTTAGAGCGTCCGACTCCCACGCCGGACACCCAGGTTTGAGGCCCGTGCAGAGTGGGGTGAGTAGGACCTGGGTAGAGGGGTGACATTGGTGCCGTGACCCGGATTCGAATGGGGGTTGCAGCCTTTAGCCTCCTTATCTGACTCCCATGTGGAGGGGCTACACTAGTGCCGTGACCCGGATGGGAGTGAGGTTTAGGGGGGTGAGTGTAACATAACTGTATATGTATAACTTATAACTTACATAAGTGTAACTCTTCGCTGATTGGCTTGCGCGACAATGCACCATGCAAATTTTCCACTTAAGTTGAATTTTTTCAACTTGCATGGAAGACGCGATTGAGGCAAATACAGCGCGTTTGCAGCAATCGATTTCTCCCACTTCACATAATTTGCATAATCCGGTGCGAATTCGCATCCATTCACGTCTTTGCATTGACTTTGCATGTAATCTACTCGCGCAAATAATTAAAGGTGCCCTAGAATCAAAAATTGAATTTACCTTGGCATAGTTGAATAACGAGTTCAGTACATGGAACAGACATACACTGAGTTTCAAAATCCATTGTTTCTTCCTTCTTATGTAAATCTCATTTGTTTAAAAGACCTCCAAAGAACAGGCGAATCTCAACATAAAACCGACTGTTACGTAACAGTCGGTATCATTAATATGTAAGCCCCCAATATTTGCATATGCCAGCTCATGTTCAAGGCATTACACAAGGGCAGCCAGTATTAACGTCTGGATCTGTGCAGAGCTGAATCATCAGACTAGAAAGCAAGCAAGAACAATAGTGAAAACTGGCAGATGGAGCAATAATAACTGACATGATCCATGATTACATGATATTTTTAGTGATATTTGTGAATTGTCTTTCTAAATGTTGCGTTAGCATGTTGCTAATGTACTGTTAAATGTGGTTAAAGTTACCATCGTTTCTTACTGTATTCACAGAGATAAGAGAGCCGTCGCTATTTTCATTTTAAACACTTGCAGTCTGTATAATTCATAAACACAACTTCATTCTTTATAAATCTCTCCAACAGTGTGTAATGTTAGCTTTAGCCACGGAGCACCATCAAACTCATTCAGAATCAAATGTAAACATCCAAATAAATACTGTACTCACATGATCCGAAGCATGCATGCAACATGCATGACGAATATCTTGTAAAGATCCATTTGAGGTTTATATTAGCTGTGTGAACTTTTTTTATGCACTGTTTTATAGTCGAGAGCTCGGGGGGGCAGGGAGTGCGTGATTTAAAGGGGCCGCAGCCTGAATCGGTGCATAGTTAATGATGCGCCAAAATAGGCAGTTAAAAAAATTAATTACAAAAAATCTATGGGGTATTTTGAGCTGAAACTTCACAGACACATTCAGGGGACACCTTAGACTTATATTACATCTTGTGAAAGAACGTTCTAGGGCAAATTTGTTGTTGAACACACCAAGACAATTGCGCAATATGTATGACTCAGTTTAGGGCTCTATACTCTTTCATTTCTATGGTATCTGCAAACAGTGATTGACTGTTGCACAACTGTAATCTAATTAAAGTTAGCAGTTAGGCTTTTTCCAATAGTAGAGCCATTGTAGAGCCTCATATCTCCCAAAAATAAGACCATCTCTGGCAGACTGATCAGTGTGCAAAGCAGATGGTCTGTATGGAAGTAGAAATATGTGGAAATGTTGTTTTAATTCAGCCATATTTGAACCAGAAACAGTTTCAGAAGAAGAAGTGGAAGAGTGAATAATACAGCCTCATCTACAAGTTGACATATCAGAATGGTAATGCGTTTTATGTATCGCTTTCTACAACATCAGACACATAACGGTAATTGATATGACTGGCCCCACTTCTATTCGGCACCACTCAAAAACTTTGGTCTGGAACAGGTATTTGTATCGAAAATTATTTTCTGAAAACATACCGAACCGTGACTTCAAAACCAGGGAGCGTACCAAACAGTCATTTTGTGTACTGTATTATTATTCCCCTAGTAGACCAGCCAAATTATACAAAGAGTCTTAGTGCTGCTGGACTAAACATCAGAATGCTGCTCAGCCAATCAGATTTGAACTGTTGTATAATAATGTTATTAGTTCAAGAGCATTGTCTACATTTGTCACAAAGAATACACAGGAGACGTGACTGCAAAGATATTTGCTGCACAGATTGACTGTTTTATTCCATATGCCATGCCTGAGCAGCTTTTGCTGGAATCAGCCCCAGCTTTCCAGAACCCAAGGCCTCATGGAGGAATGTAAAACAGGTGCCATGCCATTGGTTCCCCCCACAGTGGGGGAGTAAGAAAAACTCCCACCCACACAGGAGCCCGGGCTTGACTGACAGCACATCACATTCTTCGGCCAGCTGTGTCTTCTGCTGATTTTCCATAAAAAAAATTCCCAAGAGACACTGAGAAAGAGATGCTCACCATCACAGCAAAAATCACCCGAAAGAGTAACACATGTCTGACCACACACACGCGAGTGTAAGCTTTGCTGTGGTTTTCTTCTCTTCACACCTTACTTATTGCATTTTAAAGCTTATTCAGGTCTTTTCTTCAGACATATTGCAATGCACCATCCTATTAATAGCAGTTAGAAGAGAAAAAGATGGAAAATGTTGCCAAGAATGCATATTTTCTAAAGAGAATTAAACTACCCTATTTCTCGCCTTGATCCACGTGTGTTTCCTCACAGTTCTCTTTCCTCTGGTATGACCTAAGCCATGTAGGAGACTTTTGGCAGGGGATTTAAAGAGTTGAACTGCTATTTGAATCAGCACCAAAGCCTCAGAGATTACCATAATTCCTCTTGGAATAAAACTGCCAACTGCACGCTTGTGTTTCTGATGATATGACCTTCGTTCCTGACTCTCGATGATTCTCATGTCTACATAAGCATTTCAGTTACTAAAACAAAGCACCAAACAAATTGCGTGTTTTGGGTTTATTGTGTGCGAGTGTGTGCATATATTTCTACAGGAACTTAAAGCTTAGAGAGAAAAGGTGATTTAGACTTAAAGCAGTGTTTCTTAACCTTTTTCACTAAATGGCCCTGTGTTGTCTAACGTTATTCGAAGGCCCCCACAATTAGGCCAAGAAATGTTTGGTTAATGAAGAAGAGGTAAGGGGGGCAGTGACCGAAGTGGACAGGCCCCCTTGTGGTGCCAATACCGAGTATCTCAGTGGCATTCTTAACTTGTTTGGCTTCATACTGTCAGAAGCTAATATTTTGACGCCCACAACACACTGTGATCTTCATTACCCACCGCTGAACCGTTTTTTTTACAAGATGTAATATAAGTCTAAGGTGTCCCCTGAATGTGTCTGTGAAGTTTCAGCTCAAAATACCCCATAGATTTTTTTTTAATTAATTTTTTTAACTGCCTGTTTTGGGGCATCATTAACTATGCACCGATTCATGCTGTGGCCCCTTTAAATCGCGCGCTCCCTGCCCCCTCTGAGCTCTCGACTGTAATACAGTGCATTTACAAAGTTCACACAGCTAATATAACCCTCAAATGGATCTTTACAAGATGTTCGTCATGCATACTGCATGCATACATCGATTCCTGTGAGTATAGTATTTATTTGGATGTTTACATTTGATTCTGAATGAGTTTGATAGTAGCTATAGGTTGCAGCTAACGGGCTAAAGCTAACATTACACACTGTTGGAGAGATTTATAAAGAATGAAGATGTGTTTATGAATTATACAGACAACAAATGGCTGGTAAGGACTACAACGAGCTTCTTCCTGGGTTAGTACATCACTAACCCTAAAGTTTACATAAACCCCGCCCCTGAGAACATGCAACAAAGGGGGTGAGGCCATGTTTGGCTGCTTTAGAGAAGAGGAACAGTTGTTGTAGTAGAGTGTTGTTACCATGCCATCATTTTACAATCATTAAACAAGGGTCAATTCAATGCTGGATTTGCACAAAAGATTAACATGACGGCACATGCTAGTCAATGAGTTGAATCAACTCCACTGCAACTATAAATGTATCCACTAACCATTCAGATACATTCTAAAAGTTGTAATGTCTTCCTGAATCTCTCCAACAGTATCTGACTCCGGTTTGAACAATGTAAGGCTGAACAACGTTACTGACAATCGTCATTTTGGCTGCGTGAGATTCTCCAGCTTTGTTAAGCAACCGAATCGTGAGCTGTTAAAGCTCCACCCTCTTCTGGAAAGCAGTCTGGGAGCAGCAGCTCATATGCATTTAAAGGGACACACAAAAAAACGCTGTGTTTTTGCTCACACCCAAATAGGGGCAATTTATGTAATATTTTACATAAACTATGTAAATAATTTGACAAGCTGTAATAAATGATCTGTGGGGTATTTTGAGCTGAAACTTCACAGACACATTCTGGGGACACAAGAGACTTACATTAAATTACATCTTGTAAATGGGCATCATAGGTCCTCTTTAAAACATCTTCTTTTGTGTTCAACAGAACAAAGAAACTCAAACAGGTTTGGAACAACTTAAGGGTGAGTAAGCGACGACAGAATTTTAATTTTTGGGTGAACTATCAACTGTATCTAACCGCAACACCATGCTGCAACAACTTGAGACTGTCTACTTGACATGACAATGCAAATGTTACAAATCCATGATCATCACCATGAGCACTAATATGAGCATCAATGATTACAATGGGTTATATTTGCTTTTGACGCATTGTGTGGCGCCACTTGTGTCTGGTGTATACATGTTGTTTTGGTAGTTGTGATATTTGTAGAAGTAGATTCATTGCTTTACTTTTATTTACTTTTACCTGGCACTGGCAGTCCTTTCACAAACGTGCACATACTTAGCGCAAAATTCATTCATATTTTTGAACAGCTGATTCTTAAATTGCGCCATCTAGCTGTATTCCACAACAACAACCTGATAACAGACCACTCAAGTGGGTACTCAGAGATCTTGAGGTAATAAAATATGTCAGCTATAATTTTTGTGTTCAGTTATTTACTTATGTGGCATGGAGCCACATAATATCGGGATAAATTTGCAGTTGGGTTTTTTATCACCCTGAAGAGGTTTCTTTTGCATAATAATCTGCTGACTGTACACTATCCCAAGATTTGCCGTGCCCCCCTTAGGGTGCATGTTCCCCAGTTTGGCAGCTACTGCCTTAGTGGACCCCGGGCCCCTGGTGCTCTTTAATAGTACTGACTTAAAGGGATAGTTCACATCACTCCAAACCTGTAAGATTTATTTTGTGGAACACAAAAACAGAAGTTCCAGTGAAAGTGGATGCGTATCAAGGGCTAAATATATACGAGAAAATAAAAATATATATTAGTAATATATATGTATGAGTAAATATAAACAAAAAAATATATATGAGTAAAAGATGGCAAGATTTTTATTTTTAGGTGAAGTATTCAAAAAAAACATGACCATAAATATAATACAAATGAATTTAAAAAAAAATGAATAAACATAAAAAAGCATTTTTTTTTTCCTCAGGTGCTCATACAAAAGAAATGTATTATTTTCTCATATCAATATTTAATACAGTATCTCATAATCTCATTAATCATAAGAATGTCATATAAACAAATATGGAATTTCAAACATAATATAATTTCAAACCATAAATTTCAAATTCAACAAATCATCCATGTTCAGTCACATATCGTACCCTATTTTTTTTTTTTTTTTCTCTCTCTTTGTCTGCAGAGATGCCTCAAAGGATCACTCTCATGTTTTGATCTCTCACTCTGCCACCTTTCCAGCTATGAAATTGCCCCTGATCTCAAAGCCCATTGCCTCACGACCCAACCTGCTGCTGTGCAACAATGCTCATATTCACAGCCTTCAGACAGCAAATTGCTTCTCTCATTCCTCACCACGCCCTGTGCTCTCAGACACCTGCAAAACGAACCCTGCTGGAAATTTCACTACAAATTACCCTGTGTCTGCTCAATCCCCCAGGGAGAAGAAAACCCCCTATTCTCTCCAGCGCCCGTCGTAACCATGCTTATCCAACACACATACATGCATAGTAAATTATGATAAATAAACACCTGAATTAAATCAACATCATATGCAACATGAGCTGTGATTAACGTAATACATATGTATGCATATATATGTTTATATAACCTATATGTATGCATTCCCATGAACTAAGCCTGAAATTGTGCAAGAAAGTTTCAAGGGACAAATGAAAGCAATACCTAAGGCGTACTGTAAATAACAATCTACAGTACATGGAATGCTTTCATTTATCTGCAACTTTAGGATAAGGCTGCCCTCTGGTGGACATCGCACTAAACCATCAAACTATATGCAAACGAAGGAGTTTGAGGCAAAACTGCCAGAAAGATGAGTGTTGAAAGCTCCTTGGAAAAAGGATTAGGGCTGTTTTGTGGCCACACGGCATTCTGCCAACCGCACAAGTGAGCAAAGTCTTTAAAGCCACAGAGCTTGAATCTCTTCACTGTTTTTACTCAATGCAGATGCTTCAGATTGAGTGATTTGACCAACAAGTACACAAAATCGACCATAAGAAAACAAAGCACAACACAACACACACAAACGGCTACTTGATCCTATTTCGGACCCTTCAAAACAAGATCTCGCATAGGCCTGATGTGAGTTTATCTATGCCAATGAAACATTCTAGACTTTTAAATATAAAGGTTCCAAAAAAGGACAATTTTTTAATAATCTAAAGAAACTTTTTCCTCTATAAAGAAGCTTTTTATTCCATGGATGTTAAAGTTTCTTCATGGATAAGAGTGTATGCATGTTTTTAATAGATTTACAGATTCTTTCAGGACTGTAAAACACTCAGAATAAACACAAAGGGAGGTTCTTCTCAGCACAAGTCTGTCTGTATTATACTGTAAGTCTAACCAGCATTCAAAATTTGAGATAATATTCCTAAATCTGAGATAATGCAGAAATCAAACAGATCACATCAGAACTTGCTCTGGGAGTGTTAAGGTTTGCGTAATAACTGCGGTTTGGGTTTGCAGACAAAGAAAGGGGTGGTCCTCCTCAACCCCAGTCTGTGCTGCAGCAGCCGAGACACAGACGGAGAGAAGGCACAGGGCCAAAGCTGTGGGGCCTGGAGCAGGATCACAGCAGAATCTGTTTCTGTGAGCTGTGCCTGTAAGATGAAGCTTTCAGGTTGTGAGATCACATGGGACTGAGTCTAAACAGCTGTTGAACAAACGCTAACAATACCGTTTTTTTCCTTTCTTCCTGTTCTTTTGATTTTTAACACTATAAAATCAAACCCACGTTGACTGTTTCGGTATTGATATTTCAATAAAGTAGCACATTTGAACTAATAAACATTTTTTTTCGTATTCGATATACCAGTGTTGGGGAAAGTTACTTTTAAAATTAATGCTTTACAATACTGTGTTACTTAGTTACATTTTATGGAAAATAATAATGCATTACATTACTTTTGCGTTATTTTTTCTTTATTACTTTTTTGCGTTTGTGTTTATAACAACAAAAAAGTTATATTTTTGGCAAATGTAAAAGTACTTTCACAACAAAAGTGAAATGAATAAGCCTCAGGCTGAAGGAAATACAAATTCACACCTATAAAGTAGAGAGTGCAGCTCAAACAAACAAACCTTTCAGCTGTGCTGCCATTCTGGAATACAGAAGAACAGGATGCAGGAGAAGAGATGAGTAAATGTATGCTCACATTTAATCTAAAACTACTCTAGAATAACCATCATGTTCACACACAACACCTCTGCACTTACTCCCCATTTCTCTCAACATGGGGACAGCTGTGAGTCAATATATTGGAAAACAAAGTAACTTGCGTTACTTAAAAGTAATTCAGATATTTTGTTGTAAATTTAAAAGTAACTCTTTACTTTACTAGTTACTTGAAAAAAGTAATCTGATTACATAACTGATGTTAATGCGTTACTCCTAACACTGGATATTATCTGCCTTAAGTTTTCTATATATGAACAAAAATAGAATTGTTTAATCCCGCCATAACCTATTACTGAAAAAAACGAGTATTTAGGCAAATTTGAGGAAAAAAATGTATAGAATATAATTTCAACATTATTTTTAGTGGGTAAATAGTGAACAATCAGTAGGTACACACCAAAAAAAATCATTACTTGAAATAAAAAAAAAAAATTTTTTTTCCCCAGCTAGTTGCAATGGCAACATTTTGTTTCATCAACTTGATGAACTAAAAAAATATATATATATAACAGACATGATAAAAACTTATAAAGATGACAAAAATTTCTACAATTTTAAAAAGAAATTGTAAAATGGCAAATATATAAATAAAAACAAATTATTGATATCTCAATTATCTCAATAATACTAACTCTATTATTGTGTTGTACACACAAATGTGGAAAGAGAAAGAAAACAGGACACTGAAAGAAGACTTGGAACAGAAGTGCAAAAAGACTGGAAACACATGGTGTACGGAAAAATAGCTGCTGTGGGTAGAGACAATTTGTTGGTGGCCTATTGCCTGCTAGATAAGGCCCAAACATGATAAGCCAGTTCCTCTAAAACAAGTAAAAAACATTTTGAAAAATGTAAAAAAAATAAAATAAAAATAAAAAAAAGAAAGAAAGAATCAGATTAATTTAAAGGTGCAGTAAGTGATTCCTGAGAATCAGTTGAACAGTATATTTGAAATCAACCCAAAAAAACACACCCCTCCCTTCTTTGCTCCGCCCCCAAAATGCACAAATGCGCAATGCAAGAGTGGATGTCTCTTTATCATAGCAAAACAAAAGCGAAGCAAAATAAAGCTTAGTGAAACATAAAGACGACGAACACACAACAAGAACAAAAAATGAACATACAGTACACAAGTGTATAAAAGCAAGAGTTCGTTGTTAGTCGCCAGTAGCACAAACTCAAAAACTGTCCGTGACTCCTCACATAAAACAGCTATTTCTTTAAAAGAAGACTCCAAATATAACTCGCTCCAGAATGAATGTAATGCAGAACATGTTGAAGATCGGCACCCAGGCACACAAAAGAATGTTACTAGACGCAGAGACATCTCTATTGACGTACATTCAAATAGAATGACCTTGTCCTCGTCTGTCTAATCCGCATTTTTAGCGCACTGTGGACGCTCTGGGAGAATCTGTTCAACAATCTCAGTCTCGGCAACACTTTTCTTTATTGGAGCTTTGTATAAGAACTACTACGTGTATCAATACAATAACATCATCTTGAGAATACCACGCAAATGTAGGCTCCAGTCGAAGGTATCTGTAAATAATGGTAAACCTAGACCTAACGCTGCGCAAGTACTTTTCCTCTAAATGGTGTCGACAGTAACAAATAACTGAAAAGTTTAAACACTGTGTATATTGGGTTTGTACAGCTTATTAATATAAGACATCAGACACTCAAAATTCAAGATACTTGAAACATTAGGCCTATAGGCTGCTTTTGGTGACACGATTGGAGAGAAAATGGTTAACTCTTTATAATAAGGTTCATTTGTTAACATTAGTTAATGTTTTACCTAACATGAACTAACCATGAGCAATACATTTATTACTATATTTATTCATCTTTGTTAACATTAGTTAATAAAAATACAGCTGTTTATAGTTTGTTAGCTACTTCACAGTGCATTAACTAATGTTAACAAATACAACTCTTGGTTTTAATAATGTATTAGTATGTTGATGCTGTAGAAGTGCAGTTCATTATTAGTTCATGTTAACTAATGAACCTTATTGTAAAGTGTTACCAAAAAATGATTGAAAATCTGCTCAGGCCCATGTTTTCCTGTCATGAGGAACATTTTAAATTGTTTCCTTATTGGTAAATGACAGAGGAGCTCCACGCCACGGCTGAATTACAGATGCCATTTGAAGACACATTTTTCCCTATTCAACCATATGTAGGCAATAGCATACTTTACCTTCAGCTTTCAGACCATTAATTCAATACAAAACTTTTCCGTTTTTGTTTTATTTGAAAATGTTTAATTCACTCGCCCACTGGCCATCCCCATGCAATACACATCTGTAAGAAAAATCAGTAGGCCTACTCCGATTCGAAAGTTTTAATACCGCAACTCAAAGGTTAAAATGTATCTATCTGCCCATGAGCTTAGTTCTTGGTTTTATTGCACTTCTAATGACTGAACAAATAGTTATTTAACACACATCCATTCTTTGGCACTGCTGGCACTATAGTGCCTTTCCATATGAAAAAAAAAGAAAGAAAAGAAAAACAATTTGGCAATAGTGTTCTGAAAAAATTAAAACAAAGAAATAGATACAAATTTGAGTTAGCATAAAATACCATTCAGTCACAATTTAACCTTTTTGCTTTTCCTTCGTTGCATTAATTTCATCAAGCATTGATATACAAAGACATGACCACAACAGTATGATCAATTTTATGAGAAAAGCTAAGATATGTTTCATAATGAGTTTTTTTTTTCCTTTTCTTTCTCCACAAAGAAAAACTGTTATAACAATTTCATAATTCATTTAAATAAAAGCACCCATGAAACCAATAACAACAGTTTCAATGCTTCGAGTGTAAAGTGCAAGCAGACTAACACTCAGTTTATAATCTCATCTGTAAATTGTCTCTTTAAATGTACCTTCATGCAAATGAAATTAAAGGCATAGTTCACCTAAAATGAAAACTTCTGTCATCATATGCTCACCCTCATGTCGCTCCAAACTTGTTTCTGTGGAACACAAATTTTGAATGATGTGCTGTTTGCTCTTTTTACAGGCAAAAGAAATTGGGATAGTGTGCAATATTAGTCTTTTGTACCTAAAACTTACCTTTTTTATTATGGGTGATCAATTTACCATAATATTTGTGTCTACAAAGACTTGTAGATGTAGTCAACGTGTAATACTAAGTTTATCTGCAAAGTACCAAAGAAAATTATAGGCATCAAACCAAATCTCAAAGGCTATACACACACACATACAAATCATTATTTTCCATTGTTATACTTGCTTTTTCTCAAGGTGGTTTCCGATTATATTCCCAGGGTTCACTGAGCTGACGCTCACCCCTGTATTGTTTGAGGTAGGCACAGATATGTTGACCACTCCATTGTCCACTACAGATTCACCACTCTCTTGAGTTTTAAAATATACCACATAGAATATTGGTAGGACAATGCCAATGAGTAACATGGCAACTACAGCGTTCCACCACTGGATCCCCCAGTCCGCACCATAGCTGCGCAAGCGCTGGCTTCTCCATCCCCATCGTCTGGATACTCTGGAATCACCAGAAAATACCTCTTCTGAGGGGTCTGTGCTTTGGATCAGACGCTCAATGTCACTGTCCACCTCTTTAAGGTAATTGGTGTACTCCTGCACCTGAGGTCTTCCCGAGACGCTCGCTTCAGTGCTGTTTGATAATGCTGCATCATGGGACGGTCTTTGCTGGGGGTTCCTGAGCTCAGAGTTGGCCTCGGTTAACAGACTATGCTTCTTAACAGGGATTTTGATGGACTTCAGTGCATACATATCCTGCTCTTGAAAAAGGTTGTTCACTCTTTTTATGTCAGCCACCTGAAACCGTAAAGAATGATTATTTTTAAAGGATTAGTTCACTTCAGAATTAAAATTCCATGATAATTTACTCACCCCCATGTCATCCAAGATGTTTATGTCTGTCTTTCTTTGGCCGAAAATAAATTGAGGAAAACATTGCAGGATTTTTCTCCAAATAGTGGACTTCAACGGCTACCAATGGGTTCAAGGTCCAAATTGTAGTTTCAGTGCAGCTTCAAAGGGCTCTACACGATCCCAGGCGAGGACTAAGGGTCTTAACTAGCGAAACGATTGATAATTAAAAAAAAAAAAAAAAATGACGTATACAGTACTGTGCAAAAGTCTTAGGCACGTCAGTATTTTCACCCCCCAAAAAAGGTTTTAAGCCAGTAATTTATATCTTTTGCTGTAGTGTGTCAATAGGAAATATCCGTTCACATTTCCAAACATTCATTTTGCCATTAATTGTAATAATCCAGTAAGATTTTTGAATACACAATAAGACTGATCCACATGGAGATCAGAGCTCACCATCATCAAATCCGTCTGTGATTACATGAAGAAACATATGAAACTGAGACAAACCAAATCCAGAAGAACTGTGGCCATGTGGCCTGGACAAGAGCTGTTTTAAATGCAAAGGGTGGTCACACAAAATATTGTTTTGATTTAGTTAATATAAGTTAATTGATAAATAAAATCTATTTATAACAGTATTTTTAAAAAACATCCTCACTTTACAGCATTTTAACACAAGGGTGCCTAAAACTCTCCTGGATTCAGTTTGTCTCACTTTCATCTGTTTCTTCATGTAATCACAGACGGATTCAATGATGGTGAGCACCAGCTTTTGTCAGACTCCTTGTGTGTTCAAAAATCTCACTGGATTATTACAATTAATGGCAAAATGAATGTTTGGAAATGTGAACGGATACTTCCTATTTACACACTACAGCAAAAGATATAAATAACTGGCTTAAAACCTTTTTTGGGGGGTAAAAAATTCTGACGTACCAAAGACTTTTGCACAGTACTGTATATATATGTATACTTTTTAACCTCAAATGCTCAACTTGCACTAGCCCAGTAAAGTCCACTATATGGAGAAAAATCCTGGAATGTTTTCCTCAAAAACCTTACTTTCTTTTCGACTGAAGAAAGAAAGACATAAACATCTTGGATGACATGGGGGTGAGTAAATTATCAGGAAATTTTCATTCAGAAGTTAATTGATCCTTTAAGGGCCTAAAATCATACAACATACACAATTCTGTACAATATAATGTTAATGAGCATGAGAAGGACCTACATAATCAAACAAAATACCTTGCATCCATACTGAAGGGCCAGTTTGTTGAGATTGTCCTCATGGGAAATGTCCCGTTCTAGTAAAAGCATTTCTCCCACTCTTTCTCTCTCCCGTGAAGATGACTCTCGGCTCCGTGGCCGGAGCTCCATGACATTGAATTCCTCATCCTCAGATGATGCTTCCGGTTCTTCTTGTCTGTGTCTGAACATGTACACTTGGCCATCCGCACTGGCATGTACATCCACAGGAGCCTGAAAGGCTCGAGGGAGAGGATCTCCACGCCGCATCACTGCAACAAGACAAATTCCTAAAAGAATAAATATGACCTTACATTTACATTTTGTTTGAAATAAATTAACACTTTATTAAGCAAGGATGCATTAAAATGATCAAGAGTGACAGTAAAGACATTTACAATGCTAAAAAGATGTAAAAAAAAAAAAAAAAAAAAAAAGTATTGTGGTCTCCACAAAAATAGGTTTTCAACATTGATAATCATTAAAAAATATATATTTCTTGAGTAACAAATCAGCCCTTTATGGATCATAAGTTATATTTTTATTATTAGAAATGTATCTAAGGCAAGGCAATTTTATTTGTATAGCACATTTCATACACAATGGTAATTCAAAGTGCTTTACATAAAGAAGAATAATAAAAATGGAACATAAGGAATAAAAATAACAGTAAAAACAGAGAAATTTGCTATCTGGATGAAAGAGCTAGGAAGTTTCAGGGAGTTTTTTATTTTTGTTGTTGTTGTTGTCTGTCAGAGTGGATCTAAACAGATCTATCAATAAGAATGGATCTAAATGGATCTTTCTCACATGACAGGACTGCTGTCTAGCTCTACCTGTTAAGGCACTTCAAACTGAGTCTCAATCTCCCTTTTGCCAAGACATCTCAAACTGCGCCACATAGATTTTTTAAATTTTTGTTATATGAAATGAAGGTCACATTAAAACTTTACTGGAAACATTTTCCATACCTTCAAGAATTGTATTTTATATTTTAATTATATTTTTATATTTTACTTTATATCTTTACTTTCTCAGAACCTCAATCACTTGTAAACAGAACACTATTATTGCACACCATTTCCAGGAATTTTCCAGTAATCAAGCAGTAATTATGTCATATTATGAAAAGATGTGACTGTGAAAATTTTATTTGTGTGTACATAAATACATAAAAATGTAATAACACTATAAAATTAGAATTTGCATTTCCATCACTGTTATTTTTTAATACAAAATGCTATTAAACACAACAAATTATTTAAATTGCTCTGGAAATGACATGTGGGAAATTGTCATGACTAAAAACATAAAAAAAAAAATTCTTGTGTGTATAGAAATTGAAAGTAACTAACATATTAAGGGTGTGATACATGTGTTGTTAAGAATAAGATTAAATTTATTTTCTACAGGACCAAAAGTACCTGTAGTTGAAGAACCAAGACCCAACTTTTAATTTTAATAACCACTGCAGAGAAACAGCAGTCTAATGCAGTCAGTTCATCATTGCAGGCAGAAATCGTTTTTATTTTAATAAAAAGTTTCTAACATAAAGTGAGAAACATACTGCAGGATGTAAACATCACAAAACATTGTATTATTATAGCCTTCTACTTACTTCAGGCAAATCAGAGTTGAGCTGATTATTATCTGACTGCACACACCCGTTACATGAAATAACATTGTCTGAAACGTTTTCCCCCTCACATTTCACAGAACACAACTAAAAAAAATCAACAAAACATAACTTAGGTTTGTTAAGAATAGAAAAATGGAGTATGTGTACAGTAAACACTTATAAAGGTTACAGTAGCCAACACTAGTCGTAACGTTCAGTTAGTTTTATGGTTTCAACTTCGAAGTTAAAGTCTGCTTTTCCACCATTTTCCGAGTTACTGACTACAACACTCACCTTTCTAGACGAAAACAGCAACATTGTGCCGACAAATATATCCCAAAGTGTCATTTTAGAAACTTCATACCGCAACCGAGTTTGATAGTGCCGTCGAGGGATCAAGTGTTGATTGACAGGTCCTCCAGCCAATCAGCTCGTTGAAGAAGGCGAGTTCTCTACGCTGTCTGTTACATAAGAGGTTGCGTGAGCGATACTTTTCGCAGATAATATAAGACATCTTTGTTTCGAAGTGAAAAAAACTGGTTTCAGGCGTTTAAAATGTATAATGGTAAAGTGACATGGTGGATTACCTGGACTGACTAATGGTTTCCCAAGACTATAAAGTTTCTCTCAATGTTAAGTGTGGTTGAGAACACGGAGTCTCTTACGTGTCACGACAGGATGTAGTAATTCTCAGAAGGTGAGACCTGTAAGTGTAGTCTAGTTGGCTATCACTTACGGGTATGCATATTTTATGACATTTTTCAACAAATGTTACCACTAGGGTTATATAGGCCTCTTTCTTTGATTAATAGAAAGTTAGTACAGCAGTGATTTGAAATAGAAATATTTTGGAACACTGTAAAAGTCTCTTCTTTTTTTTATCAGTAATGCATGTATTATTTCTTTATTTTTTCAAACTTTATTCTGCAGAACCCAAAAGAAGATATTTTTAAGAAAGAAACACTTTGGTTACCATTGACTTACACTGTGTGGAAATGTTTCTCAAAATATCTTCCACAGAAGAAAGAAAGTCATACAGGTTTGGAATGACATGCATGATTTTTTTTTTTTAACTATCCATCCTTTTAATAAATAAGAATAATACATGATACATAAATGCATAAGTATGACATAAATATTTACATATATACATACACACATATCTACAGCTCACCCTGGTATAAATGTAGGTATCCTTTCAAATCAGGCAGCATTTCTCAGTTTGACCTCGAGATGGCGTCAAATATCTTCAGTAGTTTCAAACCAGTTTTGCTAAAGGATAGTTCACAGTAATGTGTTTTAAACCTCTATTTGCCAAAGGTCCATGTCCCTCATTCACCTCCTTTGTCAGAATATTCTTTGTCAGCATCAGAGGAACTTGTCCACCCTGGTCCAGGAGTCAATTACTATGGCAGGACTGTGTCAGAACACACAGTGCTATTGAGGTGCTTCTGATGTGCTTCAGGTCGCCTTAGTCACTAAAGTGCTAAAGCACAGGTCAGCGCTCAGGCTCAGAGGTTTATGATGGAGGACATGAGCCTGCTGTAGTTGATCCACATCTGGACACTGATGTAGGGAGCCCTGAGATATTTGTCAGTAGGTTTTGTTTGAGCAGATATATGCCCTCTGCTTGCCATTGTGGGTTATATATATATATATATATATATATATATATATATATATATATATATATATATATATATATATATATATATATATATATATATAGGCCACTCTACAGAATTGGTGTAAACTGCTGTCCCACAACCAAAAACACACGTTTAACAAGCATTTAAGTAATCAAATTTTAGATTTAGTTTACTAAGATCCTTCTATTATCTATTGAATCCCACAATAATATTTAAAATATCAATAAGATTAATATAAAATCATAATTTATTGGGTACTTTCAATTGGGAGGTGGCTGTCCCGAACCCTAACCCATAAAGCCTCTATGTCATAGTAGATAAGTACCATCATTTTGAGTTAAATGTGTTCAAAAGTCTGAAAATCTGTGTGTAACTTTAAGGAACGTCACTACCAAACACTTTTTTTCAATTAAGCAAACTGTTTTTTTCTGTTATTTGATAAAATTTATTTTTTTTCCCTGTGTACAACTGTTCAGAACTGTGCTAGCTAACCATGTGCTGATTAGCATCTTTGATCTAGGCTCAAAAATATCTAGACTACCGAAATAGTCATGACTGAAAAAAAAAGTATTAAGTAGCACAACTTTTTTCATTATTAATGATAATAATAAGAAATTATTCTTGAGCACCATATCAGCATTTTAGAATGATTTCTGAAGGATCATGTGACACTGAAGACTTGAATAATGATGCTAATAAATCAGCTTTGCATCGTAGGAATAAATTATATAAAACAATAAAAATAAAAAATACAAATTTCCCCCTATATGTGACACTGATCTTGAGCTGTGTGAAAAAGTTAGATCTTTTCACATCCATTTTAGACGACTTGTATGATCCAGGATTTGATAGCCTACATGGTCACGCAACCCGGGTGTGAACTGTCAAATATGAATTATTTTTTTTAAATTCACTGTTAATTATCATTTGTAGGAGCAAATGCCTGTCATCATTCAATGCATACTGTGCCTTACCAGACAACATTATAATGAAGAGGTCAAAGATCACAGCAGCAATGTAAACAGGCAAAGCAAAACTTCAGATGATCAGAGGGAATCAAAGAGGTGAGCGTAAGAATTCTCAGTAAATGTATTTGAACAAGATATTAAGTTATTTATAGAAAATGAAAATAATAAATCATGCGCTTCCATCAACAGTCTCATAGGATCAACAGTCCTTACTTTAAGTCATACTTGCTATTCCATTTAATGAAATGGGAAATTGTTCATGTTTTCAGGTCTTTTAGTAATTATATAACTGCTCACTGCTGAAAGTCAATGACAAGCGAATATACCATTCATGCACCACAGTAGAGTTAACCTTCCCACTGCAATCCTTCCAAGAACTGGGCATATGTGCATTCTCAGTGGCAGATTACACAGACGACATGATCTGATGAGCATACAAGCTGTTATCTGGGTCAGCGCTAGTCTCCAATTTCACGCCCTGAAACATCCATCATATCTGTATTGTTCATCTCCACAGAGTTTATTGACCTTCGTTTCTTGGCAAAAGCAAACTGTCACCAAATTTTCTTTGCCATTTCTGTAATTTAGCATGTATGTTTAGCATGTGTTTTGAAGTGTAGCATGCTAATGGAGGAACGGCTGCAGTGGAGCCTGAGCTAATTGAAGCTTTGCATATTTTACTTGCTTTCCACTCCTATGAACTGCTGACATTTAACTGACCCCATGATATATATATATATATATATATATATATATATATATATATATATATATATATATATATATATATATATATATATATATATATATATATATAGCTCATGTGAGCAACTTAAGCTTTTAAAAATAGGTAAAATTATTTTTATATATAGTATGTCACGTGTTTTTTACATTTTACCATCCACTTACAACTAAATGCCCTTCCAAAATGAGCAGTCACCTGACCTTCAGTTGACCCCATATGGTACTGCAAATAAACCGTAAGCACAGCATTTAACTACAGCTGACCTATTTTTAAATAAACATGCTGTGAGAATTCCAACACTTCCTTCTGACCTGAAAAAAAACATTTGCTTAACATAATTTAGTTTTATGTCAAGTAGATGCTTAGCAATTGCATTCCAATTTGATTGAATTTGTCACTGATTTAAAGCAACAGATAGCAGCTGCCTGGACACTTTTTTATCGTCTTGATAACATCTTTGTCCAATGCAAAAACCGCCCTGAAGGGGGAGCAGGAGCCAATGTGACAAAACAAAAATTAGCACAGAGCAGCACATCATATCATTTACATCACATTCAGATGCAGGGTGCAACTCTGAACACGGTGCAACAGAGTGGCATAACATGCTGTGTTTCTGGGCCACTGAGCAGCATGTCAAACTGACAGAGAGAGAACAAAAAGATGGAGAGAGATGCAGAGAGAGAGGAAGGTCAGATGCAATGTAACAATGAATAATTTGCGGAGAACAGAACAGAACTGCAATCATTTTATATATATATATATATATATATATATATATATATATATATATATATATATATATATATATATATATATATATATATATATAGCTCTGGAAAAAATTAAGAGACCACTTAACATTGATTTCTGAACTTGGAGTGGTCTCTTAATTTTTTCCAGAGCTGTATATATACATGTATATGTATATCTATCTGTATATATCTTGATTGCAATTCTGTTCTGTTCTCTGCAAATTATTAATTGTTACATTGCATCTGATATATGTATACATATATATATATGTGTGTGTGTGTGTGTGTGTGTGTGTGTGTGTGTGTGTGTGTGTGTGTGTGTGTGTGTGTACCTACATAGGCACACGTGTGTGTATACATACTGTATATGTATATTATAATGTATGTATTGTTTGTAATTTAATTTAATTTTTTAATTATTTATGTTGGAATAAGTACACATGTTATATATAAATATTATGCATTAATAGTTGTCATTGCTTACCATAAGTCTGTTTTCATTCAAGTAGATGCTTAGCAATTGCATTCCTTTTGATTTTTTAATTGGTTTAATTTGTCACTGATTCAAGGCAATTAAATAAATACATAATATCATATACATAAATAATTGTAACTGTTAACAAACCATTATGAAACAACTTTATTTAATATATTTTATTGTAATGATCAGCTTATATTATTTCATTTATTATGTGTTTAAGTGCCTATTTTCTTACATTTTCATCTAATCTGTTTCCACCTCTAGGTGGCAGCATAGTCCTTTGAAATTAAAAGCAATTTTTCCAACATACTATAAACAGAGTTTAAAGATAAAAAATCAAAACAAAAAACAAATCGATTATTTTATGCTTTAAATATTGCAGATATTGATGCGTGTATAAATTTGATCCAAATACTAGCCACTATATGTATCAAACTTATTTTACATGACTAAATCTCCATAAACTTAATTTTACTAGACCTACACAACTTCAAAAATAGAATTCAGCCGATTAAAGAAACACTATTAGTGAAAATCGTATGTATTTATGATGAAAAACTGTTGTTTGTTTACGCTCGCCGCATGTCCGTGTCCATGTTTCTGGCACAGGTGATTTGCCGATCAGCGTGAGGCCAGTCGTTATGTCTGCGGGGGGTCAGCGGAGGCAGTGTGGGGAAACAAAATTAATCCTCGTGGCTCTAGGTTATGGCAACAGGTCAGGAGTTTATTGATTAAATGTCAGCTACCCAGGTGAATGTGATTCGTAACTCTGAGGAGGCCCCTCCGCACGATCCATCACATGATATCCAAAGGAAGATTAAAGGCCTTACGACAGACTAAACACTTTCAGCCGGGATGAAGGACGGATGCCGTCCGTCCGTTCGTCTATCTATCCATCTGTTCCAGACTTCAAACCTCCAGTCTTTAATGTCAGAACCCATAATCCCACAAACAGCAACCCGTTCCCTCGAGAAAGGTGCGCATGCCATCATAAGCAAATTTGATTGACAAGTGTACTTCAAGGCCCAAGGTTAATGGTGTTGACATAGAAACCATTCAACGGGTTAAGGGCTAGAATGAGAGTTCTGAAGATCATGCTCTCTTTGTCAAATTAAACTCTTTGCATTTGGTCCCCGCTGAACATGTGGAGCAGAGCTGTCGGCGGGATGGGCGTCCTCAGGGTCATGGGGAAGTTATCCACTGACTCCAGCCGTCCAGAGGATGCGCCGCAAGCGATCGCAAAGTCATATTTGGCCCCACGGCACCCATGGAGCCCCAGTTGGACGGTCTCTTTACCCTAGAGGTAGGTTCACAGGCTATACCGGACACCGCGTTAGCTCGGAGCGTTGGGTGACACATAACCTTGCCCTGTCACCACCCTCACCAGTGTGTCAGCTGATATTAGACTGATTGACGTTGACCCGCCACTCAGGCTCTGAGGGTTTAGCGGCGCTATATAACCTCGCCCTGACTGTTCACCAGGCTGAGGACATTGGAAGCCGGGCATCCTCAGCTGCGTCCTACTCCGAGACAAGGGCGAGCGCTTCTGTCGTGTTATAAGAATTACAAATGCCCGCTTTGATTTGTAGATTTTTTTGGGCATGCACATTACCATATCACGAGAGCGTAGCAATATTTTGTTTGCTGTGTGCTGATTTTATTATGTTTATGTGACTTGACATTGCATCTGATTCAGAGGATTTGGAGTTGTAGAGTATGGCATGTTTTTTTACCGTCACTCTCTCCAGGTTTCGTTCTTTGTCTGCTGTCCTACTTTTTCGTAACTTGTATTTTAGCCCCTTACTATGCAAAAATGTAATGTTAACTTTTATAAAAGCACTATGTAGCATAGAGGAGCCTACATGTGTACTAAAGGAAGTGTACTACTGGTGCGCCTTTGTCACTTAAAGGGATAGTTCCATAAAATGAAAGTTTAAATTGATGCTACAAAAAAGGACAAAAAAACACCATATACTACTGTAATTTAAAAAAAAAACCTTTTATTCAGCATAGATGCATTAAATTGGTCAAAAGTTACAATAATGACATTTATAATGTTACAAAATATTTATTTTTCAAATAAATGCTGTTTTTTGTATTTACTATTCATCAGAGAATGTATCCCGGTTTCAACATTGATAATAAGAATTGTCTGAAATGTTTCTTGAGCAGCAAAACGGCATATTAGAATGATTACTGCAGTAGTGATACTGAAAATGCAACTTTGCCATCACAGGGATAAATTAAATTTTATTTTTTTTTTAATAGAAAACAGTTATTCTAAATTGTAATAATATTTCACAATATGACTATTTTACTATTTTACACGTATTTTTCATGCAGTCTTGGTGAGAATAAGAGAGTTCTGTCAAAAACATTTAAAAATCGTTCTGACCCTCAAACTTTTGGTATACTAAAAAAAAAAAGAATAGAAGGAAAGTCACATTAAATTGTATTGGAAAAAGTTGTCCATACCAAATATAATGTACTTAGATTATAGATTTCTTTAAAAAAATATATTTAAAAATCTTACCGACCCCAAATTTTTGAATGATCAAAGTAGTCCACATGATTCTTAAAGCAGAGAAATACATATTAAAGGGGATCCTTGATTATGATTTCACTTTTTGTAACTTTAGTTAGTGTGTAATGTTGCTGTTTGAGCATAAACAGCATCTGCACAGTTACAACGCTCAAAGTTTAATGCAAAGACTTCTTTTACAGAAATCACTTTTTAAGGACTACAACAAACGGCTGGTAGGGACTACAACGAGCTTCTTCCTGGGTCGGTGACATCACAAACCCCAAAATTTACATAAACCCTGCCCCTGGGACAACACAACAAAGGGGGTGAGGCCAAGAGTTGTTGTAGTAGAGTGTTGTTACCAACAGTGGTGTAATGTAATGAAGTAATAATACTTTGTTACAGTACTTAAGTATTTTTTGAGAGAATCTGTACTTTACTTGAGTCTTTATATTTCTGTCAACTTTTACTTTTACTCCACTACATTTCCTAAATAAAATGTATACTTTTACTCCGATACATTTTCCCAAAGCATTTTCGTTACTTACAACAAAATAAAGTCGGAAGAACACAGACTGCAAGCAAGTGCTCGCACAACCGCGGTTGATTTCATTATACGGGTTGCATCCGTTGCTGGAGCGGCTGAGAAGAGTGCGCTGTCATTATACAGTATGAGAGCGGCCTCTAGAGGCAAAATAAAAACTATTACTGATGCCTCGTATAGTTTATTTTACACATATGCACATAGCGGGACACTTAAAAAACGGATTTAAAACGAACAACAAAATGGTATGTTATACAGTGTACACTACAGTACATGTTTTCATACTATTATAAAGTAATTAGTTAGATGCTGCATTAGTGGAGAACAGTAGTATGTTCTCCGTCGAGGCTAACATTGTTTTAACCGCTTGAGGTACTACTAATGTGACAAAAATACCAACTGTTTAATGTCACGATTGTTACCATTCATTTGCCTAGTTTATATCCATTTGTTCGCTGTTAGGCATTCGTTATCCAGCGAAGTTGCATATTTAAACTGTATCCTCATCATGCAGCGACAGAAACATTTATCAGAAATGTATTCGATGTGTTCTTTTTATTGGCACTGTAACACATATTTTGATTAGATCATCATCAAGTTTTCTAAAATAGAAGCAAATAATGTGTACATATAATAGACCCATGCTATATTTTGTGTGTAAAGATGGTAAGTTTTAAGCATGGCTGTTATGAAATGGTAACACTTTACAATAAGAGTCCATTTGTAAATTAAAGGTTTATAAAAGTACTGTTCATTGTTAATTTCAGCATTTACATTTTTACATTTTAAAGTTGTCTCTTACATTAGTTATAATGCACTATGAATTAACATGAACGATCAATGTATAATTAATATATTAGTATTTTTTATATTTAAAAATTACAATAAACATTTTGCCATTTTTTGAATTCAAAGAAACAAAATGTAAGAAAGATTTAAAACTGAACACAATCTTGCTGCTCAAACTGTGTATTTTATATTTTTTTGCTCCTTTTGTTTTTTACATTTACTTGTACTTTTACTTTCAATACTTAAGTACGTTTAATATCAAAAAAAATACTTTTCGTACTTAAGTACAAAAAAAAAATCACATACTTTAAAAAAAAGTTTTACTCAAGTAACATTCTAAACAGTGACTTTACTTTCTACCAAAGTCATTTTCTGGTAAGATAACTATACTTTACTCAAGTATGGTTTTCGAGTACTTTATACACCACTGGTTACCAATCTTTCATTTGAAAGCCACATTTCTACCATCTCTAAAACCGCATTCTTCCATCATAAAAACAAAACAAAAAAAAAACTCCATGCCATCATTTTACGATGGACTGCTTCACAAATGAGGGTCAATTCAACACGGGATTTGCATAAAAGATTAACATGACGGCACATGCTAGTCGATGAGTTGAATCAACTCCACAGCAGTTATTTATAAATGTATCCACTAAAGGTCATTGCACACTGAGTCCGAAATTCGCATGCGAAACTTTCGTACGTTAAAAAAAAAATTCGACCTCACGTTATGTCAATCGCGTTTGCACACTGCCTCCGAAACGTTCGTCCGTCAAAAAAATATTCGGATCAGGTTAGATTTTCTGCGTTTTTCGCACCCGTGACACCCATTTTGAGAGACGTTTTGACAATTCAGAGCCACCGTACACGAACGCAAAAATCCAGAATGCCATCTGACAAGTTGATCCACGTCGTCTACAGCACAAAACAGCAGCACTGAATGACAAACAATGTGAGGAATACAAAGAGACCGAATATAAAGACATATTGTGCCAGTTGTAAAGCATCAAACAAAGCCACTGACATCCTGAAGTAATCTTTGAAATGCTCGGATAATCCCGCAGCTCCTTGAGGTGAATTCTCCTTTTTCTCTGTGCTATCTCGGGATTGAATGGACCCAATATTTCCTCTTTCTTTTTCTCTTTTTAAGAATCTTTACTGCTTGAAGATTTCATTTTGTATTGTTTTGCGATTTGTTTTGCGATTTTTAACGCATTCATTAATACGCATCGGACTCAGTGTGCAAGGTCTCTGTGCGTGACGAATTATTAGGATTGCGAATATGAAAAAACGCATGCGAAAATTTCGGACTCAGTGTGCAAAGGCCTTAACCATCCAGTTTCATTCTAAAAGTTGTAACTTCTTCCTGAGTCTCTCCATCAGTGTCGACTCCGGTTTGAACAATGTAAGGCTGAACACCGTTACTGACAATCCTCATTTTGGCTGCGTGAGATTCTCCAGCTTTGTTGTTGTTGAGCAACTGAAGCAAGAGCTGTAAAAGCTTCGCCCTCTTTTGGAAAACAGTGGGAGCAGCAGCTCATTTGCATTTAAAGGGACACGGTGTGTTTTTGCTCACACCCAAAAAGGGGCAAATTTGATATATAATAAATGATCTGTGGGGTATTTTGAGCTGAAACTTCACAGACACATTCTGGGGACAACAGAGACTTATATTACATCTTGAAAAATGGGAATTATAGGTCCCTTTTATTGTTTGAGGTTACTAATGTCCAACTTGTGTCACAAGTGCATTATTTGATATGAGATCTGTTGAGTGAATAAGGACTTGGGAAATATTGTAGAAGTTGTCTGGACTGCTTTATGGGTATTTTATAGCTAGTGCTTTTTTATCCTTTTTGGAGTTTAACTAACATGTTCAAATAACATTGCATGTAAAAGGTGTGAAAATTAAAAACATTTTGTGTGTTCTAAAGAAAAAAGGGTTCAAAACAACATGAAGTTAAGTAAATAATTGTGAATTATTCATAAGTAATTTTAAATCAGATCACAAATCAAGACAAAGTTTATGGAGACTTATCTGTCTTAGCTTCAAAATAAAAATCTGAACAAGTAGGGTGACTTGGTAGCACAAGGCAAGGCAGAGGTGAATTAAACATGGCTGACAGCAGAGAGAGAGGAAAAATGTCATTTCCAATGATATCTAAGTCTGTCTGCCATTAAAATGTGCAATGACCCGCACTGCATACAAAAATGATATCATGAACATTAACTTCCCAAGTTAATGTCGTGTGCTGTGCTGGGTTGCCAGTGCACTAAGAGCATGCTTTTAATATGCTACATGCCCTCACTTCCTCTTTCCTGTGGGGATTCCTTCTGCTCTTACAGCACGCTGCCAAAGTGTTTCTTTAGATTGCAAAGTTCATGCCCTCAAGTAAATGCTCTGTTTAAAATGGTGATTCTCAATAGGTTTAAAGCTCTGATGTGACACTGATCTTGCTTGCACTAAAGGTATACTGACAGGCAGTGCGCTAAGATGTACATCCAGTATATGGAAGATTAAACTACCATGCATTTTATTGTGTCAAAGTGCATGTTATGACATACTGTAGCTGTAAGACATTGGTGTAAAAAACAAACAAAATCATTTACAGCATATCGTTCTGGAAACTCCGGGCAACAAAAAAGACATTGTCATTATTTACATTTGCTGAAATGGTCACACTTTATATTAGGTCCGCTGTAATAAAGCGTGAAGATGTTTTGAAGAACGCTGAGGTCCAAACAACTCTGGACCTCATTGACTTACACTGTATGGACAAAAATACTGAAACATTCTTCAAAGTATCTTCTTTTGTGTTCCACAGAAGAAAAACACTCATACAGGTTTGAGGGTGAATAAAGGCACATTTACATGACAATTATATACTAAAAACAGAAAAGTTTTTATTTTGCGTTATTTGTATACAACACATGACATGCATAAAAAAATAGTAAAAAATATTATAGTATAATAGTAAAATACGACTTACTAATTTATTCCCTCGTTTTGCTAAATCATACACACAATTTAGCAAATTGAGGGAACAAAATAGTAAATTGTAGCCACAATTAAGCAAATCAAGGGAATGATTTAGTGAATCGTGGGCACAATTTAGCAAATCAAGGGAACGAAATAGTAAACCAAGCGCACATCTCCATCTACTGGCCTGGCAGCATAATACAGCATTTTTAATTGTTTTTGCTGATCTGTATGAACATGGATCGTTTTTTACAACGATGTCATCTGTATACGGAGCCCTGCACATGACATTAAATTGTGCGCACAACAGTTGCCGATGTCACTTTGTAGAGAAAAATATAGACTAAATATGTAATACGCATACGCATGATGTCACCGTTTTCACGAATTCACATTTTTGTTTACACAGAGACAATAACAGTATTGTTTTCAAAAACTTGCACTTTGAAACACATTTTCAAAAGTTTGCATTTTCAGGCCCCCAAAACGTCATTGTCGTGTAAATGAATGGCCAAAATGCCTAAAATTTTTCAGTTTTTAGATGAAAACGGCTTCATCTCTGCCTTACGTGTAAAAAATATGAGTTTGAGCATTAGATGGATTACAGTGGTAAAGTTTGAATTTTAGATTGAGTTTATGAATAAGAAATATAAACTCCTAAGAGCAGGGTAATGTGCTCAGTTTCAACCCTTCATGTTTGTTAAGGTGATTAATAATGAAACAGAGAGAATTATGCATGGAGAGGTGACTTCTCTCCTTCATTCCGAATGCACTAATTCACACAGAGTTCAGGCGAACTCAGTGCAGTTTAAAGGCTGCTTGTAACATACCATCGCAAGAGATAAATTGACGACGGAGGACACAAAGGCGAGAACTATTGAACCTGTAATGGTTTGTACCCTCTGTGAGAGTTCAAACCGGAGTCATCGCAGGCATCACTGGCTTCCTTCTTCATCTGACAGGATGTGAGTTTGCTCTGACCTGGGGATTTTAATAATGTATACCGATCACACAGTGAAGGCTCCCGCTTCAGTTTAACCACCACATAACCTCAGCACTTCTAACTGTACATTATAGTTCAGACCAAAGAAAAACATATACCTTAAAATATTCATCCCGTCTCCACCGGGGTCCTTATTCGGTCACTGCAATACGACAACATGAGCCAACTTCTACACTAACAAACAGCCTTTTGGGTCATATTTCTCATTCTGTGTAAAAGCATCAGTGAATTGACTACTATAACGTACATAATTATGTTCAAACACACAGCTTATCCATGTTGAGCCGCAACCTTAGAGTACGTAGAAAACGTGTGGCCTAATCTTTCGCAAAATTTCACTTCTAGGTATTTTCGTGTATTGTAAAGGGCCATAAGATAATGGCTTCCCAAAGCATTTGCCTTTATTGAAGGCTCTTTGTTTTTAATCTCAAATTCGTTCACACAAAAATAATCAGCTTAAAAATAAACCCTGCACTTGTGGCATCATTCTTCATGTTTAGCCGGCATTTGAGGCAGAAGGCTGGCAAAATATTTTCCCTAATTTTGGCCACCTCTGCTCTTCACCAAAATAAACCTCTACCCTCAACATCTGTCATTTCACTTTTAGCACAGCCTCAAATGAAAGTGCAGGTAATGGATAGAAGACCTTTCACACTGTTCAGAGAAGGATGAAAGACTGGTCAGGGATGTGGGGGAAGGGACGTAAGACAGAGAGAGGGAGAAACGGAAAGTGCCCAGAGCCCTGGATTGTCAGAATTGGTTGAAATGAGGGAAATTCTTGCATGAAAACACTCGGCACGGGTGCCCTTTGAATGAACCAGTGGAAAATGGGAGGGAGCCATGAAGCGGGAGGATGTTGCTTTGGAATAGATGATTGCAATATGTGTAATCCACAATAAAACATCTTTAATTCTCACATTAAGAGCATTGATCAAACAGACAAAGAGCCAAACGGCCAAGTAAATCATCACATGATTATGTAAATTTGATGGATTGGAAAAACAATGTACAAATGTACACAAAGTCAAATAATCTCAACTACGTTGACTAATAACGTGGTGCTTTCGCAGAAACATGGCATTCATCATTCCTGCATAATTGTGTTGTGCGCCCTAAATCATTGTGAATTTTATCCAATTTGATTCTTAAAAACATTCACAACAGAATCTTGACAACATACAGCAATACTGTTTATGCCTAAAAACAAAGAAATATCTTTAAAAAATCTACTATGAGACAATTTTTATTTCATTATATTACAGTAGACGTTTTACCAGTGACACACTATATTTGGTTGGATCTCAAAAGCCTAAATTGGACTTTGTGTGGATTTTTTCCTGTCTGCTGTTTTTCACATCACAGACCACATAGTTTGGGACCACACATGTGGGACATCTGCAGCTCCAGAGTTAAAGGGGACATGACATGGATTATTTTATTATTTTAATATGCATGAGGTTCACAATGTTAAAGGTGCAGTGTGTAAATTTTAGCAGCATCTAACGGTGATGTTGCAAACTGCAACCAACAGCAGCCCACCCCTCATTCCTAAGCAAAACAGAGAAGCTACGGTGGCTGTCTGGCCAACACAAGTCAAAGATGTCATCAGCAGAGAGTCAAGCATTGAGGTTTCTTCTTACTTCTAACAAAGAATGGTCTCTGCTTCTAATAAACCAGATAACTACTACTGCACCTACTACTACTATTTCTTTGTGCGTATTCAACATAGTGATGATGCAAGCTGCCTCTAAAAACACAAACGATTTAGAAGAACAACAACCTAGTGTTGAAATGTGCTCTGTAGTGTTTTTGTCCGTTTAGGGCTGCTGTAGAAACATGCCGGCGCAAAATGACGACTTGACATGGAGGGAGGGCCCGTGGTGTATGAGGTAAAAAAATGGCTCATTCTGAGGTAATAAAAACATAACGGTTCATTATGTAAGGTCTTTAAACACCACTGAAAACATAGTTATGTATATTATATTGCATTTCTGTCAATAGATCCTCACAAAATATACACAATGCACCTTTAATAAAGTTTTTCGCAACCTTCATTCTCACCTTCTGTCTGAAATGGTCCATTTTTAAGGGGCAGCTCCTTTAAGGCTTGTCAGTAAACAGCCACTGTTCCCATTAGCTAATGTCACTGCAACAGTATCAACACCCACTCGCTATTGCACACGAGTTAGTGTTTGGGAAACTTTATCCTTATAAAACTATCATTTCCAGACAAAGCATTATGAAATCATTTACTTTACATTTGTGATGCATCTGCTGTCAGATCCAATACAGCTGACAACTTCATCTTTCAACAAAAGTTTCTTTGCAAACTCTCCATCACACTGTGCCTCATTTACAAAACAAAATTTTCCGGACACACAATCCTCTGACGCAATCCGGGATGCCATTTTTTGGATTGAAATATCCAAAACCCACTAGAACTATGTTATGTATTTTGTTGACTTGTGTACTTACATTATCCCAAATGTTCAGAAATAAGCCATTTTAAATAGGACTGAGCTGCTGAGTGAATGCACAGTACCACTATAACAACTTTCAACACACAAATGTATATGCTTGACTGGAAGAAGCTGAAATGGTAAATGCAGCATAATAAAAGTTCCGCTGCTCTCAAGCCATGTGTCACGTTCGTCTCTCATTAGCAATCGCTCCTGCTCTGCTTCATACTACAGTAACGTTAATAATCTCATCCATGAACATGATTTCTGCCCGAGTCCCATCCCAATTCTTTTCCACCGGCTATAGAAGCGAAGACACCTCCCATAATTCCACGAAATCAAGGTGGCATCAAGCTATGCCTTTGTTTTCAATAAGCAACCTCTAGCTGGGAAACTTTACATATTGTGCCTTTAAATTAAACCATCCACTTGTTCCAGATGCTGGGATCCTTCTGAAGTCTGTAGAGATACAAACAAGAATTTTAAACTGGATGCCTTAAAATTAAAGGGATAGTTCACCCAAAAATGAAAATTTGATGTTTATCTGCTTACCCCCAGGGCATCCAAGATGTAGGTGACATTTTTTCTTCAGTCGATCACAAATTATGATTTTTAACTGCAACCGCTGCCGTCTGTCAGTCAAATAATAGCAGTGATTGGGAACTTCATCTATAAGAGTGAATAAACCTTGCTTAGACAAATCCAAATGAAACCCTGCGGCTCGTGACGACACATTATTGTCCTAAGACACGAAATGATCGGTTTGTGCGAGAAACCGAACAGTATTTATATCATTTTTTACCTCTAATACACCACTATGTCCAACTCCATTCAGGACTCCTTTAGTGATGTCTCGTGCATATACTTCAATGAGTGTCAGACATCACTAACCGATGCTGAACGGAGTTGGACATAGTGGTGTATTAGAGGTAAAAAATGATATAAATACTTTTCGGTTTCTCTCACAAAACGATCGTTTCGTGTCTTAGGACATCAATGTGTCGTCACGAGCCGCAAGGTTTCATTTGGATTTGTCTAAGCAAGGTTTATTCACTCTTGTAGATGAAGTTCCCAATCACTGCTATTATTTGACTGACAGACGGCAGCGGTTGCAGTTAAAAATCATAATTTGTGATAGACTGAAGAAAAAATGTCACCTACATCTTGGATGCACTTGGGGTAAGCAGATAAACATCAAATTTTCATTTTTGGGTGAACTATCCCTTTAATGTTCTTTCACTTTTCCATTTGTCCTGTTGTCGTCAGACTCAAGTGTGTGGAGTAGAAAATGTGCTCACATCTATATAAGGAACGCGCATCTGTGTACTGTATCCAGTGTAGACAGCATCATTGATTATAATTGGTTCTATTTGCTTTTGATGCGACACGGCGCTCACATCTGCTGTTGGCAAGTTTCAGCTCTTGAGCAAATGAACGGCAGTGGGTGGGGCCTATGGTGCAATGATGATGACCATTTGTTGATGTCTTGCTCTAGAGGCAGTCATATGCAAATGTATTTGCCCATGTGAAGTCACAAATCCCACTGAACCTGCATTATGATATATACTGGAATTCAAATTGAAGGTTAATTGCAACCAGAAACATGAACCAGTTGTGCTCGATGACCCATATGGACCTTCCAAAATAATAAGAGGCAAAAAACAGCGGCCTACCTATGAGCAGTTTCATAATGAACTCCTGAAGTAAGTGGGGATGACATATGTAGTCTTCTGTTCTCGAGTGTCGAACACATCCACACGTTTGTGTGTGTGGGCGTGTGTGCTGCAGATGCAGTCTATTAGAAGCAGAGCTGCTATTAGCGACATTACCTTCTTCAGAAACGACAGGTGTTGGCAGCACCATATTCCTGGCACCTTGCTGCATGTGACATCTCCATCGCCTCGAGTTAAAAAGCCATTGCACATTGCTAAATGACTGAGGCCTCTTTAATCGCAGCACCTAGCATGGCTGAGGGCAGAGGAAGATATTGCAGAATTGTGGTAATACACGTGATTCAGTAAATCTGAAGAGATTTTAGCACAGGTAGGAGTGTTGTTAGGCGTGACGCTAATCCACCATTAACTGTGGTAATATCACTGTCATGTGATAAGTGATTTATTGCTTTTATAAAATTGTATAAATAACAAAACCACATATTTTCAATAAATAGTTGTAATAAAGTTCTATATAATTATTAATGTAGGTTGTTTACGGAGGCCAAGTAACATAGCAACTGTGGATTAATATAGAACTCAACCAAGGTGTGCTTATGTCGACTATAAACAGCTCCGATCACAGCTTATCCAATCAAAATGAAGAAATACCTTATTCTTAAATTTGATTGACCAAGGATGATTGCATATTCCAGATCGTTTCGTCTGTAATTCTGTGCATTAGTGGTGGGGATTTTTTCAGTGACCCTTTCTGCTGGTTACAATTACTCTAGTGGTTGGTGACCTTGATTCATTCATTGAGTCCTTGATTCATTCAGTCAACCGATTAATTTGAAATATTGATTCATTCAAAATAAAACAAGTGACTTGAATTTGAAATTGCAGCATATCTTTATATTTGTATGCTATTCTGAATTGAGTCACTGCATTATTAGGTGTGGGAAACACCAGAGGCCCCGCGATACGATGTTATCACAATTCTTGAGACACAATACAATATTATTTTGATATGCTGAATACAATGCAATAAAATATATTGCGATGTATTACTTTTATTCAACTGCAAATGTCCCCAAAGGAAAACTTTGTCCACATATAAGTTTATCTAATAAGATTAAGTTCTCAGTGGCCATTATTTCAACTTAGTTTTAAAATAATCAGAATTCGTGGTGAAAAACTACATTACCCATGATGCTGTACAAAAATTCCACCAATCAGAAAGTCGAAACAAGCAAAATGCCCCAAAAGATCTCTTTAGCCCCACCCACTCCCATGAAGCACTGAGAATGATGTAATCAAGTCTCCCTACTACACTCTCAAAATATTAAAATATTTCAATATATATGCATAGTTTGCAATAAACTTAAAATATATTGTTTATATATGCTATATAAATCAAAATTTTTAAATGCATAGTTCCTTTCATCATCGTTTTAATTAGACTATGCTGTTCGCAATTCTTCATGGGATTGTAGTTCTTTCCCTCTTTAGTTCAAGTTCACAGTCTTGTTTTTTTTTTTTTTTGTCCGATTTTCAAATACTTTTTTGCTTCCAATCAAAGTTTGTAATGTTACTATTCACATTGTAGCTGGTTGACTTGTTTCATGGCTTATAATGCTTCAACAAAGACTTTTTTGAAATCTCTATGGGAGAAATGAATGGAAAAAATGGGCACTCTATTAATAAAAATAATCTTTTATCTTGTTTCTTTAAAGTTACTCAGTATTAATGAATTAATGAATGGATGAATTGATTAAACTGTTGTATAAAAGAAATATAACTGGAGGCAGACAACCAAACAAACAAACAAGAAAACATTATAGTATCAGCAGCACAACCACTATAATTTTGTTGCTTGTTGGAGATAGATGTTTATGTTTTATGGATTTCTTTTTTTTTTTTTTAAACTAACATGGGCTAGTCTGATGGAATGTGTTAGTGCTACTGTTTTAGGTTGGCCAGGACTGTAAAAAAAAAAAAAAAAAAGTTAGGTAAGTAAAGTAAGGAAATGGATTGCACCATACTTTTTTGTTATCCGTGAATGGAAGATGCTTTGAGAAAATAAATAAATAAAGCAAATTTCTAAAGCAAGGGAGGCTAGAGAAGAACGTTCACTTTTAAGGTTAATTGGAGCCAAAAAGTGTCACATCAATCTAGCAGTTTACCAGAGGAAATTGGCCTGGCCTTTTGTTGAGAAATGGCGGAGATCACCACATGGGGTTTTTCTATAGGCAATGGGTTGTTAAATTTGTAATGGGCTTACTGTGTTGCTGACCTGGTCTGGACTGATATATAACTGCCTGTGTTGTAGACAGGACCCAGCCACCTTCACAACTTGTATTAAATTCATATTTTAGGCCTCCTGGGGTGCAATAACAACTCTCCTGTATGAAGTTGCTTGCACATCTTGCGCTTCTGTTTGTTCACAAGAATATTTGAACATAGGAGAGTGGGGCACATGTTTCCAGGTCAAAATAAAAGTCTCTAGCCATGTTTTGGATGGTGGCCCATCAAATTGGTTGGTGGTCAGTATTGCTTCCAATTTTGAAATTATTGCATCAACTTGTTTTTGCTAATGTGATTGCTTTCCCCAGTGTGTAAGTTTCCTTTTAGGGTGATATTCTTTGACATTACATAAAAAAAAAAAAATCTTGGCTGTAAATCAAGGTCTCTGTAGTGTCTGCAAATAAGGGAGAACAAATTTTTATCCCCTTAGATGATTTCCCAGAATAATGATACTAAAAAGGACTACTCCTGGTCTAAAGAAGACATCAAGCTGAGCTAAGGTCTAATTGGCGAGTTCCTTTACAAAGTTGATCAAGTCCTGGGGCTGGAAGTTAGTGAACTGGTCAATTAATCTTTCTTCTCCCTTAATGAGGTGAGGGATTTCCTGTGGCTGGAGCCCAGCACAAAGACAGACACAGTGCCCAAAGGATGTGGCGTCGCTGTACCAAGTGAGCCCCCCAATTAAAAATGGACACCCCCAAACCTACCCTCCTCTCCAGGTGGTAAATTGGTCTGACTCAGACTCAAAGAGAGTGATCTTAACTATGACTTCAAATCAACTTTACAAGAGGACGGGGGGGAAAGGGGGAAATTTCCTCCATGAAATAGGATTGCCGTGGTCTGAAGCTTGCCCCTACCAGGTCCAATCATTTCTTTTGCTAAATAAAAAGAAACTTGTTGAATCCCTCCTGCTGAGTGCCAAAGATTTTCGAAACATTATGTTGCGGGTTGACTTAGGATTTGGGGGTGGTGGATGAATGTCAGGACAGAACAAGCTGGATGAATAAGGGAATAAATGTGCTTGACATGGTTGGTTGGGTCATATAAAATCTGTGCTTATCAGAGGTCACTCCATCAGGAAGGGATCAAAGGTGAACAAAGCAATGGAAGATTACAAAAACAATACCGTATGCAACAATCTCATCAAAAGAAGCTTGTATTGGAAACGTAATACACGTCTGGCTGTTTCTGACTGCATTCCCCCCATCCCCTTTAGGTATTTGAAAAGGATAGTTCATCCAAAAATTAAAATTCTGTCATCATTTACTCACCCTTGTCTTGTTTTAAACCGGTATTAGGGCTGGGCGATAAATCGCATGCGATTGTCACGCGCATTTCGTCAGTAAAGCCGGCATGCGATATATCGCCCAGCCCTAACCGGTATGACTTTTTTTCTTCTTCTGCAGAACATGAAAGAAAATATTTTGTGAAATGAATAGTATATAAATATATATAGACATATTTTTCAGATATCCGTCTTTCGTTAAAGGGAGATTTTCAATGTTGTTAGTAACATTCACACTGATAAGGCGGTAATCATGAGTGTGGGCAGGACATTGATATCGCGGCTCCACTTCGTGCTCACATGCACACTGCCGGCTTCAGGCTTTTTTTACAGTCTATGGTAGGCTACGTGAACTAGAATATAAGAAAGAGCCTATGATTGAATCTGGAAATAAAGTAAAATAATTAGTAGAATTAGTCCTCAGATGCCATGTCCATAATTTATAGCAAAAAATCTGGCATTAATTCGATCTCAAACGGATTAATTACAAGAAGCTATTATTCCACCACTTGAGTGACACCTTGCGTCAATACGGTTTTGGCAAATCTAGCTGTCATGACTAGCTAGTTGATTTTTTTAACGATACATCGTATTGTGGTAGTTAAGCTGCGATACGGGAAACACACCCCTGATTCGTTCAGTTCTTTATAACTTCAGATAAATTGGTTTGCTCAACATACTTCAATGCAAGAAAAAAAATTCCTATCCACATGTTGTTGCCTATTAATCCAAAATGACTAATTCAGGTTTGAAAATGATATTTTATGTGTAAAAAAATAAAATAACAATAGAACAAAAGACACTCTTAGACTAAAGACTAATATTTACCCCAAGCATGTGCCAGCCTTCAGTTCAGAGAACGCATTAAGACTTCATTCTGAATGCAGTTTCCCATTGACTTCACCTTCCTCTATGTTGAAATACATAATGAGGGCTAATGTGTGGTCAAGCCTGCTGACCATGGCTGGGAGATCTCTGTCAGGCTGGCGAGGCAATGCAATTGTGCACGGCTCAGACAGAGATACTCCCGGGTCAAGAATCCAGCCCTCGGCCATGTTTGAGTTCAGCGCCCTCTCATCAAGACCGGGACCTCCAACAGAAAAACACAGGGCTTTTAGTGATCCCTGCTTCCAGAAGCTTCCCCTAAGCAGGCTACAGCAGAAGCACTTGTTACTTTGCGAGTCACTGGACCACGTTTCAAAATCCCCAAGGCAAACCTGCCTTTGTCTACAGCAGTGGAAGTAGACAGAGGTAAACTCTCATACTGTGAAATACAAGCAGAGTCAGTGATCCATGTTTCAGGCATCGCAAGCATAGCCTTTGGAAAAGCTGCTTGACCGAGCTCCCCTCCCTCATTAGATTGATAACATGGGTCAGTCCTCTAAAGAGCTTAGCGTCTGCTTCCGGACTTCATGTTGGTACATATAGGAAATTGCACTAAAAGCACTGCTATGCAGATCAGAAAAGCCTTTGACTTTATAACAACCTTTATACATATACGATCCTTTAATCTAAAGACCCTTAGGAGGGTCGGGCCACCGAGGTGATTGTGATTGGCTTTTGTAATTAACCAGAAAGGAACGGCACAGCACGTTACCACTTGATATCATAGCTGAGTGGTATGATAAGAGTTCATGCAACTGCTTTCAACTTTGCTTAGGGTAGTAGGGCGAAAACAAACAAACAAACAAAATTGGTCACTTCAAGAGCCAGCTGTGATGATTGTGTCTTTGACAATTAGTGCCCGCGGTTCACAGAGGCATGAGGAAATGGGCACGGTGGCACTGGGGACTTGTTTTTCCACCAGTAGGTGGTAGTCACATTACATCAGAGTATGAGGTTTGGCATGGCTCAGAGACATACAACAGAGTTCGTAGAAAGGCAATCATCCTCCCTACATGAATAACACTGAAGGTCCCATCCATTCTCTTCCTGAAAGTGATCAGCTTAGGAGTTAAACTCAGGACAAATATAGCTGCAGAAATGATACTTGACAATACATGGCAGAGATAAGCCAGTTTAGTTTAGCTTCTAAATTGCATCTTTGGTTTTGAAACTGATATAATTTTAGAAGCTAGTATATTTTTATTTATCCATTTTTTGCATTTTTAAAAATTTACAAATGTAACTTTTTGCATATTTAAAATATTTTATATTTAAAATGTTATTATTGTATTTTATATAATAAAACACACACACACACACACACACACACACACACACACACACACACACACACACACACACGCATTATATATATATATATATATATATATATATATATATATATATATAAATAACAGTTTGCAAAAATACATTATTTTAACTGAACAATAAAATATAAAATTCAAATATATATATATATATATATATATATATATATATATATATATACATATATGAAAATAATTAAATAATTAGATAATATAATATAAATTATTTATATAAATATTATATTATAAAATATTTTGTATGAATCTAAAATATCTAAACATATTAATAGTATAACATTGTATAATATAATATACAATAGAATATAATATACAATTATATTAAACAATATAATATTGTTTAATATAATATTTAATATATGTAAACTCAACAATTTAATATAAACAGTTTGCAAAAATACATTATTTTAACTGAACAATAAAATAATATATTATACATTTCAAATTATATATATATATAGTAAAAAAGAATAAAATAATATTAAGATAACATAATATTAATAAATAAACTATAACAAAAAATAAATATAAAATAATATAAACAAAATTATATATATATATATATATATATATATATATATATATATATATATATATATATATATATATATATATATATATATATATATATTGTTCATAAAATTTTGTTTACATTTTACATTACATTCATTTGTTTTAAAAATTTGTATGATATTATGTTAGATTACACCTGCAGAATATCGCTGTGGGCTTTCACCTAAAACAAGATTCATCTAAAGATGTCCTAAGGATATACTGCTCTACTCTGCGAGAATCTGTTATATATGTATGGAGAATATGTAATTTGTCTATAGTATATGCACACATGGATGGGTCAAGTGTAGAGTCAAGTTTTTTTGGCCATGCCTTGCAGAGAGTGGACTGGATGGAGAGTAATTATTTGTGGTGAGTCGAGGGCCCTGGGGGTTGCAGGGTGGGCGGAAGAGGCATGGGGTGCGGTGAGATGGAAAGCACGCCAGTCCCGCTCACGCTTGATGCTCAGTGAATCTGAAAGGTCATGTCATGTTTTCTGGCAATTGACTCGATGGGTTTGGATTCTGCAGCATAAGGCTGGTACGATGTTTTTTGTATGTGAGTGTGTGTGTTGTGTTTGCGTGTGTGTGCTTCTGCTCCACACATTTACTGGGAAATGTGCCCCTGGGTTGTTTTTCGCATTGACCTTATTACCCTGCGCTGTGACGAGCTTGCCACGGAACTTGCTATCTCTCTCTCACACACACCCTCCCTCCCTCTCTCTTTCTTTTCGTTTGTTTTTCTCCATCTCTCTACCTCAAGATCACTTCCAACATTAAAAATAATAATTAAATATATCAAACAATGAACGTACATATTTTGGAATTGTTTTAGAAGCGGCACCGAACGCGAAGGGGGAGGGGAGACGGAAAAGAAAAGCATTTTTTTCAAACCCGGTTGCTCTAAATGAGAGGGGACAAACACTGAGTAAGGGCAATATTAGCACATTTAATTAACGCCGATCGCAATCATCAAACACCGGCAGCTCAAACGCATCCAGCAGCCAGACTAAACCACACAGGACCTCCATCTGCATTTGGCTCCATTCTCTGATATATCTCTTGCCTTGCAGCCATTTCTCCGAGTGTAATTTACCAGAACAATGTAATTTTAACCTTTCCCCCTGCCTCATCATCAGGGACTTTAAGTCATTTCACTGGAAATGAAGAAACACATCTGTGTCTTTTACGGCAGAGGACACACCATAAAAGCCGAATGGTTCAGTTAAAAAGGATCCTCTCCCTCTGAATTAATCCCAACTGTGCGCGCCGTGTTGTGTGAGCTAAATGTTAATCATCCTGAAAGCTTTGTTTGAATGCATTTCTGCATGGAATTATGACATATAAACTGTTGCTATTGATGACTAGATGAATTCCACTTTGTTGTTACAGTCTTAAAGGGTTAAAAATTAAAATTCTGTCATCATTTATTCACTCATGTCATTCCACACCCGTAAGACTTTCGTTCATCTTTGGAACACAAATGAAAATATTGTCAATGAAATCTGAGCAATTTCTGTCCCTCCACTGACAGCTACGCAACTACCACTTTGACGCTTCAAAAAGTTAAATAAAATAAAATAAAACAAATAAAAGTCTAAATTCAATCTGTTCATCATATAAAGCCATTGTGTCTCTTGACAAATTTAAACTAAACCGCTCAATTCATATGGATTCGTTTCACGATCTCTTTATGAACCTTTTGAAGCATCAAAGTAGTAGTTACGTAGCTGTCTATGGAGGAGCAGAACGCTCTCAGATTTCATTATAGAGATGTTACTTTTTGTTCTGAAGATGAACAAAAGTCTTATGGGTTTGGGACAACATGAAGGTGAGTAAATGATGACAGAATTTTCAATTTCATTCATTTAAAGGGCTAATCTGGGTTAAATATAAGCATTTGCACAGTCCTATACCTCATCCTGGGTCGAATTTCATTCGATAACATTTGGCAGTTTTTATTTATATGCTGTTTAATGTTTGATGATTGTGTTATTTTACATGTGCATAAGCAATGCTTCTAACGCTTGTTTCTGCTTCTTCGCCTGTGTTTTGGTCCTGAGATTCTGTATTCTTTCAGAAGATGCATAATAGCGCCCCCTGTGAAAACACAGATTGCCAGAAAATTCTGTCAATGGCGGGGAAGCGTTTGTCATAAATGACAGATAATTCCTTCGATGGTGGGGAAAGAATTAAATACAAACAAACATCCAGATTATATGGTAAAGCTAAGAAATAAAAGGTGAAGATAATATTTTTTAAGAGCACTTAGCAGCCTATACAGTATTTTTTTTTCTGTTAAAACCTGCATATTATTTGAGATATTAAGTCATTTTACTCCCATTTTAGGGTTTTAGGTGGTGGTGGTGGTGGGGGGGGTAATGCTATTTCATGCATTCTGACTTATTTACACTGTTAAAGATCTGTATTCTCATGCTAAACATGGCCAAAGTTTCAAAACACGAGTTGGACGTATAACTGAGTATTTCTGTGCCAAACACACTACTTCCGGTTTCAGTACAGGTTTCGGAGAGTTTTTTTCGAGTATAGCCTTAAAAAGATTACCTTTTTCCAGCTTCCTAAAGAACCCAGCATTAAGGGAACAGAGGATTAAGTTTGTTTTTCCGAGGCAGCAATGGAGTTGTGCATGTGTGTTGTTTGTTCCCGGTTTGGCGCTGGATTTGCAGATCCCATGCAGTGGGTATGTCTGTGTTTTGTTGGAAATCGGCGCGCAAGTGCATATAATGTAAACATATGATTTATAATGATGTCACAGCTAGCATGCAATCTCTACGCAGAAGCTGTGCGCGCTCGTGACTCTTTAGCTCCGCCCACGGCACTGACAGCACACACGCCTCCAGGATCTCAGGATCTCTGCTTTTTTTGGAAAGACTCGGTTTAGCGTTCTTTAAAGGTGATACAGAGGATCTTTTCATCGACTGAGAAACCAAAGACTGTTAGTGAGTTTTTGAAATGAGCGCATGCGTAAGAACAACCCCCCTCCTTCACAGCTCATTTCGAATGAATGCCTCCCAAAACTCATGCACGAGTATTGGAACACGAGTGTTTACCACCGGCATTCGCTGTATCGTGTTAGTGGATTCATTATGTCGGACTCACAGCAGGTAACTCATAATCTGCAGTTGTTACTCCTGTCTCCTGACAAAAAAGAAAGTTACTGGAGAGCGCAGCCGCACTCGTGTCTCACAAGGAACGTCATGGCAGTGATTGACAAGCCAGAAGGCCAGTCGTTTACGCGATGATCGTGTAAACAATTGGCTGATGTTTTTAAGGCCCTACCCAGGGGCGTAGTTTGCGGGGGGGATGGGGGGGAGGTAACCCCTCCAATATTCAAATCCATCAGTTACAACCCCCCCAATATTTCAACATGAAAATCACAGTACATCAAATGAAAAATATGTGGAATTAATTTATTTTGCAACAATAAATTTGTTTCTAATCAAATATGAATTTGTCATAATAATTTAGACAAAAAAATACCCCCCCACTCCATTGAACCGATTGGTTCCGCCCAACCAATGCGCATCACACTTTCACCAAAACAACGCGAGTGGAGCTCTACTGTTTCAATGAGAGAGTACGGGTAGCGGCAAAAATGAAGAGAACCGCTGCTCAGCCAACTATATTAAACTGCTGGTCAAAGAGGGACGTTAAAATGAATAAAGCATGTACTGAGAAGGTATACAAATAAAACAGATTATTATTTTTAATTAAAAAAATAATAACAGGCAGCATACCAATGTTCAACTCCCCCAATGTTGAAACCAAATCTACGCCCTTGGCCCTACCTCGTGCACAGATGATGTATATTAATATTATTCCTTTCAGTGCACCTAATAAATAGTGTTTTATCAGTTAGTAAAGACAGTTTCAAGTAATATTGCAAAAATGTATAAAACAAAACATCCTCTTTAGCACCTTTAACTAAAGACTTTTCAGAGATATGAAGGATGCATTGTTACTCTATAGTATGTACTCAAGATTAACATGAGATTGGCAGAAACTGTGTGTGATTTGGTTGTGACCAAAAATTGGTTGGGGACTTAGTTTAAGCAGAAGTCTGTTGTTTTCATCACAAGCTAATTTTGATCAAACTTTTAAATGAAACGTATGAATCATTTACAATAAGGCTTTTACAGATTGGCTCCATTAATTTCCATTAAAAGTGCCTCACTGTAGATTTATTTATTTATTTTTTAAAAAGGAGAGACAAGTGGACATTTTTGTGGCAATCAAAATGATGTTGCAAGTGCTGTCAGCTGAGCTTAACTTGTATTGAACCCAGAATATGTAAAGGTGGTTGTTTGTTATCCATGCTAATCTCTGTCTCTCTCTCCATGCGTTCATCCTCACACCATGCCTGTCTCTCGCTCAGCGGCTCAGTGGCAGAGCTCCAGAATCACTTAGATCATTTTACCTAGGGCACAGAGAGGGCAAAAAGAAGCCACTGACCCCCGCTTGCCCGTGCAGGGCTTTACGCCTCGCTGACTTTCCTGGTGTGACATTTTCCCCCATATCTGCCCTCCCCCTACCCACAATTCCCTCTCCGACCAACTAGCACAGCACAAGGGGGAGAATAAAAAACCTCTGAACGATCATTGTCTGCACAGATATCAATCAAGTGAACAGCAGCCCGGGTCAATCTGCTGTCACAGTGTTCACAACTCACCACTATGGCACTCATGCAAAATGACAATAATGACAGAATGCCACAAGTGATATCATGTCTAATAACTTTTTAAAAGGTAAATAAGTGAACAAAGAGGAGAACTTGGGTCCATCTTGCATCACATGATCCTTTGCCACATTTATACAACATCTTAAAGCCCACCTTTTCTCTGTGATGACAAATGTAGCCCCTTTGACAGGTCATTCGATGGTCACGACATTATTAAAAGATCAATTGTGCCTCAAAACATTGCCGATCTACCGTACAGCTATGACCGCGACAGATGGGACTTATGTAGACGTGACTTTAATATCTATTTAAAGAGGCTTTACTGACAATGATCTAGTGAGACAAACACTTTTGAAACCTATGGCTTTGACAAAACCCTGATCCGTGCCGAAGTGACAGCTGTGCTGATGTAGCTTATTGCAGAAAATGTGGATTGATTAGGAGCGGGAAAGTCACACATACCAAGACCTGAAACAATGAGGCAAGGGGCAATATATATATATATATATATATATATATATATATATATATATATATATATATATATATATATATATGCTGGTTAGTATCCAATTACATGTAATCTGGATTACATAATCAGCTTCTAAAAATGAAGTACTTGTAGTTAGATTATATTAAGTGTATTATTCAAACAATGGCAGTAAATCATTCATAATTAATTGATTGTAAGTAATTTTGTAATTTTGAAATCGCTGGTGTTTGTGACATCACAAACTACCTTGTAACCAATCACGTCAACCTGTGGGTGGACTTTAGCATCTCATTAACCATGACCGCTCTGAAGCAGGGGAGTTTCAGGTCTCAGGGGAGACATTTTATGCGTAAATTTAGCAATATTATGGGTGTATGATGTATATTACGATGTTATGATAAACTATATGCCTTTCTCTACTGATGTTCTGAGTTGTTCAAAGCGTTTCTAATGATACTGATTTTTCAAAGGCAGCTGTCTGACTCTGAGATGGTGAACAGGAACATGATTTGTGTAACATTAGCAACACATTATTAGCTGTTTGATAATGTAACCAAGCAAAAGGCTAATCATATTATTTACCGTTATGTATCCGGCGTAAAAAATGATACCATTGTGCAGCGTTTACTTAAGTAAGTTGACCGAGTGGATCTCTGAGCTCGTGTGAGTGAGTGGAGGCGGAGCTAATTGACATATTCATAGATATTCATATACTAAATGATGCAAGAGTGTAGAGTTACATTCAAGCTATTTTAAGCCATGAAGATTTTTCACAGGAAAAAATGTTTAAATATGTCACTTTGGTGATCAAAGATTAAGGGATACAATTATTGACTACAGGGGGACTTTAAGCATTTAAGTTTTCAGAAGAAAAATTATATGACCTCTGAGTTCAAGTGTGTCTTGCATACCATTCACATTTATCATGGGAACGAGTGGCATCTTTAGCTCTCAGTGACCTCTGAGCATCACAGACATTAATGGAGTGTTTTAAAAGTTAGCATGAAGACTGATGATGTAGACTAAGAGCTAGCATACACTGTTCTTTGGCAGATCCTTCTTGCAGCCTCCAGGGAGGGCAGTGTTGAGTGCTTGTAGAGCAGATATTTAAGGGGCACTGCCACGGTTGAGGAGTTTAGATTTTCCTCATATTCTATAAAGTCAGAGCCAAGGGAGTTGACTGAGGAGATGTGAAGTGTGTGTGTATGTGTGTAAGAGAGAAAAGGGGAAAGGGTGAACAAAAAAAGCAGGACACACTGTGCCGGGATCAACACGTGTCTGCAAAAGCCTAGAGGTTCTGCAACAATCTGTTCCGCTTGGTTCGCTGCAGTGCTGTGACCTCGATTTCTGGACTGCTGTTGAGAGGCTCCTTGCACTCAGGCTTGACACAAGCACAGGACCGCCCTTCTCAATGCTGTCCCACCTTAGCAAGTGTGAGGATATGTGTGTGTGTGTGTGTATGGACATGGAGCTGCCCGTAAAGCTGTGCAGATGGTGCAGGAAAGTGTTGCTCTCTCTGCCCCCCTGTCTAGGGTGGGATGAACATCTCTGCAGTTTGGCAGTGCTGAAAAATGACACTTTCAATTGGGGTCAATTGGACCCCTGCCTCTGGATCTGAGATGGCAGCCATGACGAGGGGTAATCTCAGGATGAGGAAATAATTGGCTTTCTGGAGGAAGAGTCGGACCAGGCAGTAGAGATAGGAGAGGGCTGTGGAACACTAGGGGTCAGTGGAAGTCCACAAAACCATTCCAAGTATGTGTGAAACCGAGTATAGGTTCCTAAATATGGAGGTACTGATGTAGCGTGAATCACAGAGGATGGATCTGTGGGGAAAAGTTGAAATATGTTAAAACAAGTTGTTACTCCCTCACGTCCACCCCTGTAACACAATTTTTCATATTATCGTCACAGTTTTCATTATAATCACTGTAATCTTTACTAAGAATGCACGTATCGGTACAGTATTGGTCAATATCGGTTATTTAATTGTCAATGCTCGGTTTGGCTTAATTTTACATTTAGATAACTTTTTACATTATCTAGCACTCATTTAAAACTTAAATGCTAAAATTAATGCTTATTTCTTTTTCTTTTTTTAACAACATTTAGGTTACCTTTCTGATATAAAGAAATAGTCAGAACTGCGTGATATAAAGTCGCAATTGCATGTTATAAAGTCAGAATTGAGAAACTAACAACTCTGAAAATTGTTTTTTTTTTTCCTCAAAATTGGACTTTATAACTTGCAATTGTGAGTTTATATCTCACAATTCTGAGAAAAGAAGTCAGAATTGCGGAATTGTGAGTTTATATACTGCACTTGCGAGTTTATAACTCATTATTGTGAGTTTATAACTTGCAATTGTGAGTTTATATCTTGCAATTCTGAGTTTATATCTTGCAATTCTGAGTTTATAACTCACAATTGCGAGAAAAGTCAGAATTGCAAGATAAAAAGTCGCAATTATCTTTTTAAAAAAGAAAATGTATTCCATGGTGGAAACAAGCTTTCATAGATATGTAGCATTTATATAAAATTTATATTTCATAATTTCATTATTATGTTTAATGATTTAATAAAATTACTTAAAATGAAAATACATCTTTCATACTTTAAATTATAATGTTGTCATGTCTACAGTCTACAGTTTTAAAACAACTGATTTTAATTTGTGGGTATTGGGGTGTATATTTGCATTTAAGATAGATAGATAATCATTCATAACTTTTTAACATCAGCTATTTATCATTTGCCATTATTATTAAAGACATTACAGTCTATGCAGTATTGTTCTCAATGGCATTTTGAAGCATTAAGCAACATTATGTCAATCATAAGCCTGGCAAGCCAATAGGAATTCCCTCTGTTACTCTCATCTCACCTCTCTTTCTCCTTGTCTTTCTCTCCAATTTGCTCCAGACTAATTATGCTGGGGTTTATGGAGCATTTTTACCGCCCCGCTCCTGTACCTCCAAAGTGGTTTGCTAAAACAGTGGTGACATGGGGCTGTGGTAATTATCTAATTGTTTGAGCCATGTCTGTCTTTGATTTATGGTGTTGCATCAGAGCCTGACCTGATTTATAATGAGGTCCCCTCACTTGTGAAAATCTGAACCTGAATTATGTGGCACAAGCCCAATTATTTCCCTATGAGGTTTTGGTGACTGTTGACATTGATGGTGCGCATTCTCAAACAGCTGCCTGCCCAGCTTTTGCCTAACCACAATAATATGATCCATCATTTTAGAACAGACTCACCTCTCTCTCGCTTACACCAGCACAGAGCTGCAGACTCCATCATTGCTCACTGCAAACAGCACCATATTTCTTCATCACCGCTGTGTTAAAGATGCTTGGTGCGTTTCGCCATCATCTCTGGCATAGGGGTGCACAGGTTCCCCCTCCTCATCGGTTCCACCTGCCAGACTGAGACCGCCCGTCTCACTAATCTGTCTTTGGGGAGAACGACAACGGGAGCCGGCAAAGGACACGGCACCCCCGGGCCCCATAAATCCCGCCGGCTCCCGATTACCCAGTTCAGGCCACAAAGTCAAAGAACTGGGCATTAAGTGGAGCAAGTTGCTTGGCACCAAGGACAAATCTGACAGGAAACATAAGGCCCCCACATGCGGCCCGGATGTGAAGAATAGGCCCGCTCGTGAGGACGTACGCTACACGGATGAGACGGCCCTCTCAAATTAGCACTGAGCAGGGTGACTGCCGCAACGCCGGCTGATGAAGAGACACACGGCTGCCACTATTTGCGCCGCTAAGGCATTCATCAAATTAATTACTGCTGCGCCCAACCACCTCTCTGATACCTCTTTATTTTGAGTCCTGTAAATGGGGCCTCAGACGAGTCCTGACAGGGAGCCCTAATACACACACTGCCTCTTCTCCAGCAACATAATTAATTGAAAACTTCGCTGGCTTGACAAATTGGAATGATGAATCTATCTTCTATGAATAGCTTAAGGAGAAAGAGAGAGAGAACAGAGAAGAAAAAAATGCATAATCAGTCAAAAATGTAGAAGCAACATCTCTCTCACTAGCTTTGCCGTGTATTGAGAGCCATTAGGGCCGAGAGGAGCCGTGGTGCTGCAAAAAGACTGACTCTCCTTCCATTCACATCTCGATTGATAACTTTGGCTCTTCGATTTAATAGAGCGGTCAAGGTGGAGCTGTTCTTCTGTATGGTTCAAGAGAAATAAAGAGAGGTAAGATCATTAATCATGCACTCGTTCTCTTTTTTTTAACGCTGGAATATAGATGGGTTTGTTTCTCTAGTGTCTCTCCAATTTAAACCATGTTTATCGCTTGTGGTTGATGTTCTGAAATAATCAATTTGAATAAAAAAAGACTTTTGTATAATATCAAGTTAAACTTAATGTCAACACATCATATATGCAAATTCATCTTTAACAGGGTAATAAGGGTGAAATGCACCCTTAATAGGCATTTGAGAAAAACCATTATACATCTCTTGATTAATTACATTGATGTCTTAACATACAGTATAAAGGCACTGGTGTTCCCACAGTACATCTCGATCATCTATTACCTTCACCTACTGAAGTGCAATAGACTGATAGAAGAGAAGATGACAAAATAAGTGATCCATTCACATCAGAGTCAATCAAGTCATTCACAAAAACTAATACTAATAATTAATAATATAATAATAAATGTTGTTATTATTATCAGTAGTAGTAGTACTTCCATTCCTAGTAATGTAGCCCTAATGTGATTGAACAATTCATAAAACCTAAAGTTTCACTCCTAAAGTTGTTGTAATGGTAAAAGTACACAACAAATTGTTCATGAACCTCCTTCAGCTCCTCCATGAAACCCAGTCTGGGAAACCCTGATATAATGTAATATTTAATGGACTTCATGTTGTTAATAACAAAGAATAAAATATATTTTAAATTCTCTTTGTATTTCTATGTCAATATGGCACAAGATTATCCTATTCAAATCAACGTGTTAGGTCAAAAGTAATCTAAAAGTAATCAAAAAGTAGTCTGATTATGTTACCCAAAATGTGTAATGTAATGGGTTACATTACTAACTTTTGTCATGTAATTTATAATCAGTAACGGACTACAATTTGTAAGTAATCTACCCAGCACTACAAGTTACATGCAGAGGATTTTTTTCAGTTGTTTTGACACTATTCCTTTGCGTGAATGAATATGTGGTTTGATGTATACTCAAGATTTAACATCAACCTTCATCAATATAGCTGAACTGATGTTGACTGAGCAAGTAATCTGTTCTGTCATGAGAAATCATGTCCTTACGGTGGCCCAGTAGTGCACAACACAACGAAATTAAAAAAGCAAATATAAGTTCACAACACAACGGAAATGCTCCCGACCACTTGCGGGCTCTCCGAGCTCGGTAATATTACTATTCCTTGCCACTGTTCTATAAAGTCGACAGTTTTACAAAGATATCAATACCATGATTAGTTTTAAGTATGTAAGCATTGTATATCGACATGAAATATTAATTAAAAATCAATAGCTTCATATTTATACTTGTGAATGATTTGACGTGATAACACGGCGCATGATGAAGGGAACATCAACCAATCCCACCAAGTGGTTAAAACGTATAATTTGTATTAATTAAAATTACTTTTAACATTTAAAAACAGACATGTTCAAATTCCAAAGGTTGTTAGTTCCTGTTGGTAAGACTGACAAGCTTTGGAATTTGAATATGTCTGTTTTTAAATGTTAAAAGTAATTTTAATGAATACAAATTATATGTTTTAACCACTTAGTGGGATTGGCAGACGTTCCCTTCATCATGCGCCGTGGTATCGCGTCAAATCATTCACAAGTATGAATATGAAGCTATTTTGCACGTAGGTGATATTGAATTAATATTTCATGTCAATATACGGTGGTTACATACTGTTTAAACTAATCGTGGTATTGATATTACTGCCGACTCTATAGAACAGTGGCAAGGAAAACTAACTTTACCGAGCTCTGAGAGCCCCCTAGTGGTCGGGAGCATTTCCATTGTGTTGTGGCTCGATTCCATTGTGTTGTGAACTTATGTTTGCTTTTTTAATTTCGTTGTGTTGTGCACTACTGGGCCACCGTAGGTCCTCCCTCGAAATGGGGAACTTTTAATGGGTAGGCTACTCTTTTTAGCATCTAATTTCAATTCCTACAAAACCGTCATTTGAACTATAAAGACCATTAAATTGTTAGCTTACTTACTAGCATGGAATATACCAGATTAGCCTGATAGCTTATACACTACTACGCATTTGCACTTATCCTGTATTAAAATTAATTACAATTTAAATGTAATTCAAAAGTGTTACATTTCCAAATATTTATTAACAGAACAATGTAATGATGTTCAATTATTTGTTTGTTATTATAAGTGCTTGCAAAGTGAAGCACACTATTACTATTACAGTTCATTTCTCCTCACGAGTCCTTTGCGATCAGACGTGAAAACATTAACACAATGGAAGAGCTGTTTTATAGTAGAAAATGAAGTTGTACTTCTGATGAAACAATGTTTGATATGGTAAAGCTGCTTGATGTTAAGCAATCTATTGTATAAAGTGCTATTTAAATGTGACGTTACTTTATTGGAGTGCTGAATTGACCCTTCACAAAGACCCGCCCCCCTTAGTCATGCCACACAGAGTGAAAAATACATCACGGAGCAAAGAGGACACTGACAACACATTATCAGTCAAGACAGAGCAGGTTACTTATGATATTAAACAAAGCTTTCAAATTGTGTAATGTTTTAAGAAATTCAAACAATAATTTCTCTTTAATGTGTCATGCCAGATTGCTGTAGTGCCTCAGCTGAACCGATCATCTCTTCCTACTAGTTAATTTATAGCACCAAATGAACATGAATGAACATGAAAAGGAATATTGTTTCAAACACGGAAAGATGTTAGTACACACCATTTTTCAAGTTCAAGTCCACCAAGGTTAATCTTCTAACTCCTGACTGCTTTGGCGGATTTGGCATTATGATTGGTTAGATTGCTTGTCAATCAAACTCCTGACGAAGGGTCTATTGCAGAGCTCATGCAAACATATCCACATTGTTATAATCAGATGCATTTTTTATGCTTTATTAAAAAATGCTTGCTGTTTTCTCAATTTGTTGTGTTTATTTTGTTATTTAGAGGAAAGCAAGCACTAAACGTTGCTCTCTGCAATGTGGGCAGTGTCAGATGTTCGATAACAGTATATCGCTGCTCAAGTATTTCGAACTTCGTTTTACCCCAAAACGAAGAACGAGAAAGAACTTCGCTGTGAGTATATCCGGGCCTTTAATTTTGCAACATGCCGTATTTTGAAAATGTATAGATTTATTGACTGCACAGAGAGTCTTGTGAGAATATTCCGACAGATTTAGAGGATGCGTGACCAGAGTGGACTGCCATACTGGATGAGCAGGTGGATGGAGGTGAATTATTAAAGCAGCAAGTAGGCACTTAACTCCTGTGTGTAGGAAAGTCACAATCCCCAAACAACTCCATAGTGCTTGATTTATATGAGAGTTATTTTAGTACGTTCTTTTAGTAAAATATTTTGTCTAATCTAAATATGTTTTCAAACTCCAAAATAATAGTTCTCTGTAGTTTAAATCAGTTGCCCAGAATTAAGAATATCATCCCAAAATCACAGAAAAAAGCCTATTTATAAACTATATGAGAGTAAACATAGCAATAGTTCAGTCTAAGTGAAGCTAGATCTATCATTCTGAGCTTTGCACATGTGCACTCTGTGTTTGGTATTTGCTTTGTGGTATTCCTCACAGGCGTATATGTGTGTTTGTGAACAATCATATATGTCTATGCAGAAAATATGAGAAGGTTGCAGATGTGAAGGACACACCTTTTCCATGGTAAGTAGTCATCCTTAATAGGTAGAGGCCTGTTTGTGAAATATGAGAGCCAAACTGGTATGTGACATTACTGTCATCCCCAGGGAGGCCGGCAGACTGATTTCAGTTCAGAGAGAACCTAGACAGGACAACAGAACTAAATAAAGTCTCAGATGGATGGAACTGAACTCCCACTAGAAAACCTGCAAGACAATGAGATTCCCTGTGCCCTCTGAGAAATGTTTACATTCTCTTCAAACACACACACACACACACACACACACACACACACACACACACACACACACACACACACACACACACACACACACACACACACACACACACACACACACACACACACATGAAATATACAACATTACCCTTTCAATATTAGGGATATAAGTAAAACTGATTGAAATTATTTTCTGAAGACTTATTTATTTGCAATATTAATTGAAAATACTTTGTTGTATTATAGGATTAGTTCACTTCGGAATTCAAATTTCCTGATAATTTACTCACACCCATATCATCCAAGATGTTTGTTTTTTTCTTCAGTCAAAAAGAAATTAAAGTTTTTGAGGAAAACATTCCAGGATTTTTCTCCATATAGTGGACTTCACTGGGATACAACGGGTTGAAGGTTCAAATTGCAGTTTCAGTGCAGCTTCAAAGGGCTCTACATGATCCCAGCCGAGGAATAAGGGTCTTATCTAGCGAGACAAAAAGTATATTCTTTTTAACCACAAATGCTCGTCTTGCACTGCTCTGGGATGTGCCACGCATTACGTAATCATGTTGGAAAGGTCATGCATGACGCTTTCTCAATGTATGTGCAATTTTTTTTTTCAAAAAAAGTTTATTATGATTATCTTTATTCTTGCCATTTTTTGCAAAATCTCTATAAAGTTCTAATAGATTTCAATATAAGTATGATCAGAGAAGATTTGGCTGAGCTTTTTAATGTGGCACTGCACGCTCAGTTCTCTTTGGGCCTCATTTTCATGGACTAAATCTCCTGGTTATTTGTTTGTCATATTACTAGGTCTGGGACCAAGCGAAATCCTGTTTCATGATTTTTTTTTTTTGCCCAAAGCAATTATTGCATTGCTTTAGCATTAACTGATAAAAAAAAAATATTTATTCTCCATAATATCCATGCTAAAGTACTCCAGGAGATAATAAATAATAAATTAGAAGAAAATCTTGTTAGCAGGGATGAGTTGGATTTTACTTGAACAGGAATGGATGTTTTCCGAGAAGATTTTGAAGATGATGAGCCTTATCCACATTTTTTTTTAAATTACGTTTTCAGATTTTAAATGCATTGGTATGAATTTTGATAATATACTGTAATGTAGAGTCACTTTTTTAAAAAGTAGTGCTTTGTTTTTCATCCTTACCACCTTACATGTTTATGTACATTTATTTTTTATTATTTTTCTTACTAAGATTTTCTAACAGTATAGATTATTAATTCATCTGCACTCTCCTGAGCAGTTCTGGAGCTCATTTACTCTTGTTTCACTGACTGCTCCCCTCAGTTCTCTTGTTAAGCAGCTTTCTTTCAGTCTTATTAGAAATCTTCTGAATTCTAGTAATGGTCCAAAAGCTTTGGAAAACAGAGCATATGAAACAACGGTTCATCCACCTGCCTTTTCATTAAAATGTGGGTGACTGTCATCTCTGAGTGCATTGCTTACTCTTAATCTGGCTGCTTGAGCAAAGAGCACTATACTTTTTCACACACCTAACTATATAATATTCCATGTAAATTTTAGCATCTGAGGCCCTGTAGCTTAGAGCGGTGCAGAACAGGGGATTGCTGGGTTCATAAATGAATAAGAATCTCCAAATGAGTTTGCTGACCTCTTAAACTCCGTGAAATTAATATAAGCAGACATCCTGGATGCTGCAGGGCTACTGTGGAGCCGGAGGAAGATCACTTAAGCTCTCAGAGTTTCCTGAAACTTTTATAAGCTGACTTTTCAAGACACATTGTTGCATTTTATTGATGGTGGCAGGGAGCAATATGAAGGCAGATAAACCTTCAGTGACTTCACTTAACCCCACACATAAGAACAGGGGAAATTCAGGCATCGCAGCATGTGGCGTCACTCGCTTTCCTACTGCACAACTCTTCGACCCTGCGTCCTTGATTCGAGCACCCCTCTTGCTTCTGCTAAGCCCATGAAAACAAACAAAGCTTTGGTGGAAGTGATGGAACAAACAAAACAAAGGTGGAGGTGTTTTTGAGACCTGGTGTTTGACGGTTGACAGTCAGCTCATTTTCTTATCTGTCACAGACCCGGGGTTTCCAGCAGTTATCTGCATTGTAATGCTGAAACATAATGTTTGCTCAGTCTTTAGTCCGCTCAGCGGGTTGCTTTTTGCTAAGCCAGTGAATAGCGCCAACAGGCTTTTCATATCACACTTGAGAGTGGACAAAACAAATTACACAAATGTAAATAAAAGGAGATTAGAGCCTGAGTGTAATGAACCACTTCAGCCGCATCCTCTGGTGCCTTTCATTTGCATGTGGAGTGTATCTTTAAAAACTGTTGGCAGTGTGCTGTTCACTATGAGAGATGGACAGACTTTTTAATTGTTTTTCTATGTAAACATATGCTTGATGAGCATCTTAAGCCACGGTCACATTAGACTTTGAGCATGTGAAATATGTACAAACACTACAACGGTTGTAGTATCACTATCTGTGGCGTTTATTAAAAAAACAAACAATTCAACATATCCCAGCTAGCAAAAATATGTTATAAAAACGTTTAAAGTTATGAAAATGTTATTTCTGAATGTTCTCTGAATATTTAAAACATTCAGTTTTTTAAATGTTTTAAAAATGTTTTTCTTGGTTATATGAACGTTAACACTGTGTCTACACCAGACGCGAGTGGTGGGACGCGACAAAAGCGAATAGAACCCATTAAAATCAGCGATGCTGTCTACACTGGATGTGACGCAGCGTGGAGTGAAAGAACAGATTCCCACAGTAAACTGGTGTCCCGTTCTATTTCTGATGTCCTTCAACCAAAACGTTTCAGAAAAATTCACAAGAACAAATACGTTCGTATAAATACGTTTTTTGTGCTAACATTTTGAGACCAGATAACTTTGAATGAATGTTCTATTAAAGTTGGTATGAATTGGAAGTGGCAAAAGTCTTTTCTTCCTTATTGTGGCATTTTTGAATGAAACGGCTTCTGGAATGAGAATGTAGTGCAGGACTTGACTCCGATACGGTAGGAAATTAAGTAAATGAAATGTGGAGGATGTAAGATGATTGACAGGCCAGTTTACGGTGACAGGATGCGACAGAGAGAAAAGACGCGATTGTTTGACGTGTTAGTATGTCCCAAAGCTTGTCTAGCCTACTCTTTTACTACACACTCAAAAGTAAGTACTTTTTGTTCACAGAAAGAGTACATACTTTTAGGGCGTATTATAAGTAGGCGAATTGGAACGCAGCAAAAAAGTTCCCAGAGTACCTACTACTTCCGCAAATGTACGTTCGATGGAAACTTTACTATCCCATGAGACCACGGGAGAGGTTTTATGAATGGAAGTGAAGCGACGCAATTGATGCTGGTAGGTCACATGACAGTAATAACATGGCGGATGTAGAATGTCCGAATTTCATATAGAGTAAATTAAAATTCAAATACCTACTCAGATGATTTCAGAAGCAGCGACACATCATGCAGAGATGTTGCAAGGGGGAGGGGAGGTTAATGTTTTTGATTAAAGAATCTTCTGTCACATGTCTTCACGTGATACGAATTCACAGGGTAGTGTTCACCAAACTTGAAATTTGGAATGCAGTGAAATGTGCATGAGATTTCAACTCCTGTCTCCTGCATTTGCATGTGTATGAATGTTAGTCAGTAGGTGTGTTCGACTTCATGTGGCACTGCGCAGACCGATCAGCATCTGACTGAAGCAGTGCATCCCGGTTAGAATTTTTGTCCGTCTTGAGACGGCACCAATGACACGTCACTTTGACGTACGCCATCAAAGTACCGCTAGAGCGACTCAAGAGCATTCAGCTGGCTCATTCTGTACAGTCTGTGATCAAATAAAGAGCAACAGTAGAAGGAAGACTTGACTTATTGAAGGTGACATTGTAGTTGCTGTTCATATTTCCAAAACATTTCCAGATCTTTGCCAAAAGATATTACATTGACTCAACTGTCCTCAAAGAATAAAGTCCTGTTTCACATTGCAATTATTACAGCCAAAATAAAATCCTCAGGATCAAATCATAAATATCGAACAGCTTAAAGCAATCTATATCAAACCCTGTCTCTGTTCACAGGAGTGAAAATGTTTCACTGTTTTGCGACTTCCAGATCAATCGCACTGTAAAGGGATGCATCAGGCATGAATTGAATGCTCTAATAACTTTTATTGCCACATTCATAAGTAAGCAATAATTGATTTTAAATGGCTTTAATGAAAGTGCAACACATTATTGTTAAAAAAACAACAACAACAAAAAAAACAAATATATTATTTTACAAATATTTTACTACTTTAAAATCTGTAAAAGCTTTTCCCCTTCCAAAATGTGTAACATTTTGTGAGGGTTCCTAGTATTGAAACTACTCGAGCTTGATGTAGAATTATGGTATTTTATACTTTCCACTGTGAAGAGCTCATTTTTGTTTGCCTAAATAAAGTACAGAAGTGTCAGTGATATACATGAATGAAGTGAATGAAAAATGCCTTTTGTTGACTGCATAGGATACTGGAGGAGAAGGATATGGAACATTGACCAAATAATGAGCAGCACATGGATGATGTATTTACACAAGGCCTTAAACAAAGATTTGCTGTACCTGATGTCACTCATCTCTGTGTATAACCATGTGTTCTGTCCTAAAATATGAGGTGATAGAAGATAAAACTGTGTAAGATCACATTAAATCCCCATTCAATCAAACAAAAAGGCAGAGTTCATATTCTCATGATCGTCTAAGATAATAATAAAGAGTTGCAGACATGGTTTCTATGTAGAACATTGTTCATTTAGGGTGAAGGAGGTCTGAATGTTGCGGTAACACAGAAGTTTACATTATATTAACATAGAGGTTAACATCTTTCATTTCAGCCTCCTCTTCTTTTTTTATCAATGATGCATTTCAGAGGGTAAAAACTGGCTGTGTGACGGCCACATGCTAAATAATTCACACTTCTTATAAATATTGCACATTCACACTTGGATAAAATCTCACCCGAGATATCTCTTTGGGTTCAGGGCATTCAGAGTTCAGGTGGCTCCGCCGGTCCAATAATCCACTTTATGGGACTACTGAGACACGGCAAATTAAATACACAGATTGTGAGGTAGGTTTTTGTCCTATTTATGCTCATTTGGTTGCAGTATATGGAGGAAAAGGGAGTATGTTTAATGGTTACGGAAAATGTATTTTTCAGTAATAGGTAAATTTTTTCTGATTGGCTGATGCTGAGGTTTTCTTTTGCTTCTGAGGGGATAAAACAGTGACATTTTGTAAACTGATGTAAAGCACGGATTTTGAGCAAAAATGGTTAGACTTAACTTTTTTTTTTTGGTCAAGTGATGTGTCTGTGTTTGTACAATAACATTATAATGTTGTCTTTGAACATCAAAATGGGCACCGAATGTGCCAGAAAACGACAATATTTGTTGACAGAAATATGTATGTGTAATTGTATCTACCTATTCATTCTTCCATGCATCCACACAATTATATGAACCACAATTGTAAAATTTGCTAAGTGCAAACTCAGTTAATTATTAGAAATTAAATTGCAGTAATTATATAATAATATTCAATAAAGCTATAGTTCATATAACTGAGAAGTGTTGCTGTGAATATTTCTTTACAATTGTGCACCTTTGTTTTACATCTGACACTGAATGAAGAATGAACACCTATTCATGCCATTCTAATCGTTCCAATTCAAAGGAAAGGCCTCTGTGACAAACGAGGTGACAGACGAGACTGTGAGGGGTTATTGATGAACATTTTTGTGCTAATTTGTCCAGCCCAAGATTTAGATTTTCACAGCTGGGCATTTCAGTTTATTGCTTGCATTATACTCATACAAAAAGTAGTAAGACATTTTCAGAAAAGGCAAAAATATCTTAGTGTACAAAGATAAATAATTTTATTACGTTGTAATGTTGTGAACAACACAAATGCAACCTCATTCAGCTTGTTTTTTTTTTTTAGTTAATTAACCATTTTTGTGATAATTTACTAGCTAAACGTGATGTATATTACAACATAAGTGCACCTATATGCTTGTGAGCTTTCAACGTGGACCCAAAGCAGCACCTCATAATATTGACAGTTCAGTCAGTGCATCAGATTCAAATAATTACATAAATCACAGTATTTTGAAACCTATATTATAAAAACAAATTTTAATTAACATGCTCTTAAACCAATCATGATGTAGTTTCACATAGCCAGGCTTTAGACTGATAGCACTGCAGTTAATTCAGCCCAATCAGACAGGACGTGTCGGTCTGATAGACTTATAAAGAGAACAGTTCTTGTGCATTTTATTTGCAGTTATTCTGAAATTGTAAATGTCACAATAACATATGGAAGAGTACAGAAACAAACCCTTCAGAAAGTCAGAATAAGCTGCAAAGTGGACAAACCTTGATTATGATGTGCTTATGATCAAAACAGAACAAACATTTCACCAATAAGAGCAGCAATCTGCAATCCATAATCCAAAGAACAGGGGAAAATGCTATAGTGTAGACACAAGGTCATTCTTTGATCTTCTCCACAAAATACGCTCAGTGTTCAGTAGGGTAAATCTGCAATGTGAAAAAGGCTTGATAATATGACAGACACTATTAATGGGTTAGTTCACCCAAAAATAAATTTTGGTCATTAAATACTCACCCTCATATCGTTCCACAGCCACAAGACCTTTGTTCATCTTCGGAAAACAAATTAATTGCACACAAAAAGTATTCTCGTCACTTTATAACATGAAGGTTGAACCACTGTAGTCACGTTGACTATTTTAATGATGTCTTTACTACTTCTCTGGACCTTGTGATAATTTGGTTTGTTTCTATGGGAGATTAAAATCCTCTCGGATTTCATCAAAGAAATCATAGTGTTCCGAGGATGAACGAAGGTCTTGCGGGTGTGGAATGACATGAGGGTATTTAAAGGGTTAGTTCACCCAAAAATTAAAATGTCATTTATTACTCACTCTCATGCCCTTTCACACCTGTAAGACCTTCGTTCATCTTCGGAATGCAAATTAAGATATTTTTGTTGAAATCCAATGGCTCCGTGAGGCCTGCATAACCAGCAATGACACTTCCTCTCTCATGATCCATTAATGTACTAAAAATATTTTTTAAATCAGTTCATGTGAGTACAGTGGTTCAATATTAATACTATTAAAGTGACTAGATTATTTTTGGTGCGCAAAAAACAAAATAATACTTGTAGTGATGGCCGATTTAAAAACACTGCTTCAGGAAGCTTCGGAGCATTATGAATCTTTTGTGTCGAATCAGCAATTCGGAGCACCAAAGTCACATGATTTCAGCGGTTTGACACGCAAACCGAATTATGATTCGATACGCTGATTCATAACACTTCTGAAGCTTCATGAAGCAGTGTTTTGAAATCGGCTATATAAGTCCTTATTTTGTTTTTTTGCCGCATAATATTAATTAATATTAATATAATATTAATATTGAACCACTGAACTCACATGAACTGATTTAAATATGTTTTTAGTACATTAATGGATTATGAGAGAGGAAGTGTCATTGCTGGCTGTGCAGGCCTCACGGAGCCATCGGATTTCAACAAAAATATCTTAATTTGTGTTCCAAAGATGAACGAAGGTCTTACAGGTGTGGAACGGCATGAGGGCGAGTAATAAATAACATTATTTTCATTTTTGGGTGAACTAACCCTTTAAAGGTGTACCAGAAAAAATGGAATGACTGACCTCTGAATAAGAGGGAGGAGGCTGGAGGCGGAACTGCTGAATGTAAGTGGTTGCTGGGCCATCCAACAGCCAGTCTGGTTGTGGCTGGCAGATCGAAGTTCTGTGCTCTTCAAACTGTTCCTCTGACACAACCTCTGCATAGCTGGGTGGGGCTGTCAGGGAAATTATCATTAAAAATTAAGTTGGAGATATGTATATATCTGTACATATTTTAACTTTGTTTTTAATGATAAATTCTGTCCATCCAAATGTAATATGTCTATATATACACATTTTAAAATGTTTATAAGCTGCATTCACAGTATAATTAACTTTGCACCATACCTTCAGCTACATCTGGTAGGGTAAACGTGGGGTACAGCAACCTCGTGTCCACAACGTAACGCCTACTCATGTTAAAGCGGTGACTGTCATGACCATCGGTACTGATCACCAGTGGAATCTGTACTTCTAGATTTTTGGCACCTGGTATCTGAACAATAACCTAGAAACAGAGAAACAATAGAAACATATAGAACAAAGAGACAGCCATTCATATAACGGTGTTTTTAAATACATATGTTAGCTTGTAGAGGTTATAGAAATTATTAGAATTATTAGTAAATCGACATTTTTTACATCTATACTATGCTTACCAGAAAATAAAGAATATTCTTAAGATGACTGGTAGCATTGATGAGAAATAAAGAAGTGTTTCATAAAATTATTACTCACTGCAAGCAAGTATTCTACTTTCAGGATGTCTGAATTCAGAATGGATGGAGAAACTGGAGGAATCTGCAGCGCGTTTCCATTCCACCTGCTGGAACAGTCAGATGGCACTACATTTCCACTAGCACTGGCAACCACCTGTTTGATGATTTTTGTTTTACCCTTGGCCGTATAGGTCTGTATCTGGTATATCACAGCTTTTGGCACAACTAGACGAGAGGAGCGATTCTCAATCAGAGCACAGATTGGGAGTGATTCTCCTAGAGAAGACATGAAAAAAAGTGTCACACAAGATGAAAAGCAATTTATTTAAAATAACATATTGCTATTGCAGCAGAATAGATACCTTTGGATCTGTGATGGTGATCCACCCTGACATACACTACTAGTGTCAGTAAGATTTTTTTTTTTTTAAATGGTTAAATGGTCTTTTATGCTCACCAAGGCTACATTTATTTGATTTACATTTAATAGAAATTCAATTTAAACTGTAATAATATTTAATAATACTGTTTTTTATTACAATTTAAATTGAATTTATATTAAATTTAAAAAAAAAATAATTATATACACTCCTGCAAATTATTTTGGGCAAAATATTTAATGGTCTTTTAAAGGTCTTAACCATTTTAATCACAAATCAATGGTCAGGAAATTAGCAAGAATTGCACAAATGCTATAGATAAAGTAACAGCACAGAATAGCCTTCCTAACTTGCAGACAGCATTTTAAAGAAAGAAGAGTCAGTGTTGTTCCACAATGTTAATAGCTTCAAAAACAGTTCATGAGTAGTTGAAAAATGTCTCCTAGTTCGTCTGAGTTTAATATGAGACCAAATATTCTCGCTAGGGTTCAAATCTGGACTCTTACCAGGCCAAAACATGAGCCTGATGGACTTGTTCTCAAGACACTTCTTGGTTGTCTTTGTAATTTGGGCAAGAGCATTGTTGAAAAATAACATCTGATCATTCCTCTTTAGATAACAAATTTTCAAATGTGGGAAGCAAGCCATTCTGCAATATTCTCCTGTGCTCCAAAGCATTAAATGATTTTTCACAGTGAAGTAGTTCACCAATACCAGCAGCTAAAATGACTCCCCACACCTCTTCCTTCATGTTTCACTGTGGTAGAGATGCATTTATTATTATATTTTGTCAGCAAATTTTCAAAGACAGCACTATGGAAAAATCACCATGCAACTTGTGTTTCATTGTGATTCATCACTCCACACACAACTTCCCAAATTCTGCCAAAAACTTAATGCTGTCTTCGATGTTGAATGCACTCTAAAAAATGCTGCATTAAAAACAACCCAAGTTGGGTTGAAAATGGACAAACCCAGTGATTGGGTTGTTTTAACCCAGCGGTTGGGTTAAATGTTTGCCCAACATGCTGGGCAGTTTTATTTAAACCAACTATTGTTTAAAAATTGCTATATGGCTAGCTTAAAATGAACCCAAAATAGTTGGGAAATTAAAAACCAGATGCAATTAGAGGCAACAATAATAGACAAAAGGTGAATGTTTATTAATAACCTTTAATATTTTATTAATATAAATGTAATAGTTTAATAGTTTATTAATATAAATGTATTAATAAGCAATTTAATAAATGTTTATTGTTTAATAATTATTCATTGAACATTAATAGATGTTCATTTCCAACATACTTTGGGTTAATTTTAATTAAGCAACAGTCATTTTTAAACAATAGTTGAGTTAAATAAAACTACCCAGCAGGTTGGGCAAACATTTAACCCTACCGCTGGGTTAAAACAACCCAATTGCTGGGTTTGTCCATTTTCAACCCAACTTGGGTTGTTTTTAACCCAGCATTTTTTAGAGTGTGGCTTTTTAAGTAATGCATTTGCTTAAATTTTGGCTAATTTCCTTATTGATAATTTGCGGTTACAACAATTAAAAGCTTGGTGTTTAGCACCTTTGCGCTTGGTCCATTATATTTTATTTTTTTGCCCAGGAGTGTGTATATTTTATTATTGTAATGACAAAGAATATTTAGTGGCCATTACTCCACATGATCCTTCAGAAATCATTCTAATGCTGATTTGCTGCTCAAGAAATGTCAAGAAACATGGAAACCATGATACATTTGCATCAAATTAATGCATCCTTGCCAAATAAAAGTGTGAATTTTTCTCTCTTTACTGACCCCAAACTTTTGGTTACTTCAGGTTACTTCAGCCAGGGTTCCTCAAATCTGGTCCGGCTTCAGAGTTACTAGAAAATTGCAGATAGGCGAGTTTGATCAGGGTCTGAACTAAACTCTGCAGGACAAGTAGGCCTCCAGGGCCGGATCAGAGGAACCCTGCCTCAGGCTAACTTTCAAATACTGTCATCCTGACACTCCCAGAAAACTTCAAAGCTCATAAAATATACCTATTTTATCTTACCATTGCAATAGCCCTGTCGGTCTATGCTGACAGACAGTGAGATGGGACCTGAAGTAAAGATCCAGCAGCCGATCATCTTCTTACAGGTTTGTGACACTGGAGACTGTAATGACAACTCGGAGTCAGAGGTCAGGAGGATTCTCTCTGATGCAGTGCTTTTTTGCTTCAGATTTTACATTGGACATTGAGTGATCCAAGTAATTAGCTTAATTATTCTGCTGTCCTGACTATGTAAAATTATATGGTTAGTTATTTGTTAATATTTGTATTTAGCAACGTTTTCACCCACTGCCAATAAGTTCAAAACAATTGTACCCGCCAGTTGAGAGCAACATTGTTCTAAGTATCTCCCTTTAGTGTCAGTAGTGTAATATAATCATATTCAAGTATAAATGAAAATGGCATTTCAGGCAAATATATTCTACTTTTTATAACCACAAAGAATATAACTAATCTGACTCTTGCATTGAAGAGAAAGTATTTGTCCAAGTCATCTCTCTGAGTCAGTGCAATGCAAAACTTGGTGAGAAACTGAATTTAATTGCTCTTCCAGGCATCTGCTACTTAGGAATATCCGTCTACAGCATGTACTAGTGTGGGAAGTGAGCTGCTTTGCAACACAGCTTCCTGTCAGGTATGGTATAACCAACTGTATGCAACCTGTTGAATTCATGATCATCAGTCCCATTTACGGTACCATCCCATTCCGCTATTACAGGTTTTAATTTATGAGGCTGTGCTCTATGCTGACCTATATCATTTACAATGGGGTTTTATCAATTATACATTTAATTTTAAACGAATGCTAATGTGTCTTTAATATGTCATATCCTGAAACCTTGATTAGCAGATGTGTTAATTAGGCTTGATGCTAAACTCTTCAGGTGCATTAAAATTACATACTAAGTACTACATTAAAAGAGTAACTAACTTTGCAGCCATTAAAAAAAGTATGTTCTGTAATGAAGTCAGAATGTACTTCATCTGGTATGTTAGCATTGTCATGTGACCTACAGCATCAGTTGCATCATTGGCCCTGTCCCAAATGGCACCCTAAACACTTGCGGTCTTCCTACGAGTCCGCACTTTCGTGATGTAATGGAAATTTATCTGCTGCAAAGCTCGCACCAGTGTGGGCTCAGCAAAAGTGCGCAAAGGGGTGCTTGCAGGCACCCTTCTGAAACATAAAATTGACAAATGGGACACCCTAGGTCTCGTGGACTTAACGAACACATGTACGTGGCAGCCATTGTAAGTCCACAAGACCGAAAGCGCTATGAAATGTGCCATTTGGGACAGGGCCATTGACTGCTACTCACAACTCCTCTCACATGACCTCATGGGTAAATTGTCCACTGGATACACACCTCAAAATGGGTATATGTGGAAAACAGAAGGCATTTTTGACATACTCACTATTAACGTTGGCATATTAACATCAATAGGATCGATGATGCAAAGTTCTCCGCAAACACGTTGATTCTCATGAAATGGCCTTTTTAAAACTGCCTGCACCATGTAGTAAACATGGCCATGTTTTCCAGAAAACGAGGAAACCAAGGGACTAGGAGACAATAAAAAATTTCAAGTGTCAGTGGGGGGAACACAAGAGTTAATTTTAAAGGTGCAATGTAAGATTTCTGTCTGCTAGAGGTCGCTAGAGGCCTATTCAAAACAAAGGCGCAGCTTGATGACACCAAGTTTGAGCACGGAATCTTGGGATATGTGGTCTTCACATCACAGCTGGTGGAAACAATCGGGATAGGACTCGGGAAGAAATCATGTTCATGGATGCGATTAATAATGTTACTGTAGTATGAAGCAGAGCAGGACCGAGTGGAGGAAAAATTAAAAATAAAGCTGCATCTGATTATGCTATATTAGCTACTTGACAAAATAGTGTTTTTCTCTGAGGCATGGTAAAGCATGGTACTCACAAAAAAAAAAAAAAAAAAAAAAAAATTGATTTAAACAATAAGACTAAACGTGTTGAGCTATATAAAAATAATTAGTTTTCTATCTATAAATATA